>NC_067205.1:27252244-27284669 GCF_026262505.1 Trichomonas vaginalis G3
TAATACCTGGGTCTCCTGCAAAATGTTGGATGTTGACAATCATATAATAACAAAAAAGACAAAAATAAATGAAACTAATAAAAGTATTCAAATATTCTAAGTCGAAAGCAAGGGAACCAAGCTGGTCTGGGATATCGCAAGGATAGTGCACGAGAAAGTTGATCGATGAAAGAAAGAATGTTGTACCGAAATAGATGAAAGGAAGGTAAATCATTGTTTGTGTTAACTTTTGATCGAAAGTACGAGAAATAAGGAACATGGATACAAAGAATAGTACTGGGCCATATATGTCCGAAAAGATTATGTCTAAGTAAACTGTGAGAGGAGTTGGTTTGTAAAAATTTAAAATTGATAAAGGCTGATCATAGAAAATTGTAGCTAAATTCAGTAGGGAGCATGCTTTTTGTTCTATTGTGGTAGCAGTTTTGCGGAAAAATCGTACAATAATAAGAATTAATAAAATTATTGGGAAATTTATCCGAATCCAGATCATAAGCAATGTAAAAGATGTGTTTTCGTATGCATATAATATGTCGATTTCTTTAATCTCGGGAGTATTAGAAACACTACCGACAAACTCGATTTCTGAGTAATCTAGAATTTTATCAACAAAGATTAACTGGATAAAATCGCTCTTTTTCGACGAAAAAGAAGGAAATATGTGTCTTGTATTTAAAATTCTGTAAATATGCATATTTGAAGAGTACTATTACCAACAAAATTTATTGATGAAATTAAAGCTTTGAAAGGAATTAATTCAAAATTTGGTACTGGAGATAATGTCAGATCAAGTAATTGTTCATCAAGAGAATCAAATGCCTCATCTTCATCAAAATTATCTCCTTTTAAACCAGTGGGACCTTGAGATGAGGATCGTTTCATGATAAAAAAAATGGCAGAATTTTACAATCCTATGAAGTAATGTGTTCAATTAGTGTACTATTGTCTATACATTTAGAGAAGTTTATTAAATGTGAAAAAAAGACATGAAAAAATAATCGAAAAATTAAAATTAAGCAGTTAAGAAGTAAAATGTATCGAATCATTAAATAATGCATATAGTGAATGTAAGTCAATGCTTTAAAACATATTTTAATTAGATGTATTTTTCATAGAAAAAAATGCATCAAATTTGAATTGAAAATTATTTAGATTAAATAATGCAGCAGCAAGTAACTACATTCGCAGAGGCCATAGCAAAGCTTACTGGAATCACGGAAAAAGAAGTCATGGAAACATTTAATATCGAAACTCTTCAATTGACAGAAGATATTAAACATATTTGCAATATATGGCTATCTCAGAAAGATGAAAAGGCTAAAATAGAGGATTCAATTCCAACATTTGAGAAATTAAGCCCAATTCAGAGCTCTCCTGGCAAAGAAGTAAGAAAATTTACAATTGAAGATTTAGCGTTAGCTTTTATAGAGATTTGCTGCACAAACGAAGGCAAGAATCGAATAATTGAAATTGTTCGAAGCATGAAAATCATTAATTTGATACTCAAAAAAAAATTAAAATTAACTTTGAAATTTCAGGAGCACGAACTCAATTTTGCTTTGATAAGACCTTCAAAAATCCTCCTACAATCAAGTTTAGTGAAAAATTGCTTGAATTCAGAAGTTTCCCCATTTTTGTAGAAAATGGTGTATCTACTGCCGTATTCATACCTGCTTTCTCTTTCGGTCATGAAGATGGACACATAATACATTTCTTAGAGGCAGGTCTTGATAGTTTTATCGAAAAATTGTTGGCGTCATGCAGATTTTTTAGGATGGTAGGACCATGGATCATGCTGACTGAAAGAGCATTAGCTAGTAAGGCAAATGTCATCGATTACTTTGAAAAGGCTTATCAAGATTTGCACTATATTAGAGAGGTTAGGAAATATCTGATTGAAAACGACCTCGATGATGATGCTAGAAAAAAGCTCGAAAAAGAATTAAAAGATGTTGCTGAGAATTACTTTCCTAAACAAGAGAAAGATATGATTTCATCTGTAATTACCATCAGCGACGGTTTAAAATTATTCCGAGAAATTTTTGATGAAGGAAATTACACTGAATTGATCAACATGTTGGATGATTGAGCATGATATTATCATCTGACACATTAATTGCGAGTGATGAATTCCTCATCAATTATTCTATTCAAAGTTTCAATATATCAGTTTTCAAAAGAGACAAATCCTTTTCTGATGTAGCTCTTTATCGCGAATTGCTCGAGTTTCATCCAAGCATTAAAAAAGAGTTTCCTTTCGAAGTTAAAGATGATACAGTTTTCATTCGCGCTAGTCACCTTTCAGATGAAGCATTGAAGTTTAATTGGAAACATTTGGAAAAAAATCAGTCAGTTTTTGCAAACCTGATGTTAGCTCTCCTTTCAAGATGTGGCTCTGATATTCACCTTCCAATTATGAATGGTAAAATCCCACTAATTAAATTCGAATGTGAATACAAAGATGAAGTTCAAAAAATCAATTTACAAAAGACTGAATTGAGCAATATGACCAGAAGTGAATGCGTTGCATTCATTACTAATCAACTGTTTGGAGGTGATAGCAATAAAGCTAACTTTTTTAATTCTGGAGCAGCCACAGAATTTTTCCAAATTATATACCCGGATATGAACGATTTTTATCTCTTATTCATTGATTCTAGAATTGACGACATCAAGGCGCACTTTGAATCCAAAGAAAAGTCCGAATTAATTCCTCCAGAGGAATTCGAAAAAATAATAACTTCTCCTTCCAATATTGAAACACTCCTGAATCAATCAGGAACTCCTAATTCTAACCTGGTTGCTCAAGGATCATCAATGAATTCTAAAGATTACTCATTGTCATCATCTTGTGAAGAAGAACAAAAAGAACCAGAAGATATTAATGATTTCCTCAAAACTTTTGGCAAAGATAAATCTAAAGATTATCTTGTAAAAAAGCCAAAAATAACTGCTCTTGATGAAGTCAAATTAAGAATTGATGCAATTAAAAATCACGAACTCTCTGAAAAAATTGATATAGAGTTGTGCTATAAAGGTTTCATTGTTTCTTTCCAATGCGATAGAAATACATCAAAAGAGAAAATTGTTGGAGAAGCTAAGAGACGTTTTATATCATTACAAAACATTCAAGATGACTACATAATCTTTTCTATTCCTGGGTTATCAACTTCAATTAATAACGCTGATTTAATTGATTTCTTAAAAACAAAGAGTTATTTAAAGCTCAATGTCCACATTAGAAAGCCGAGCTATATAAATTAAAAGTGGATATTGATCGCTAGGAATATTTATTTGAAGCATAATCCTAGGGGAAAGATGTAAATTTTATTTTAACGAACTAAATTATATTATAATCGTAATATTTTCATGAATAAAACTTTTTATCACCTAATAATCAATTCCACTGAATATATGCATATATGCATATGTCTATATAAAAAAATTAAGTGATCAATACATAAATCAATTTGAAGTGAATAGTATTCCAATATTCTATGAACATCATAATATATTAGTACTCGGTGAAAAAAAATTATTGGTTGAATGATTTTTTGTTCAATAAGCTTATATTATTTCACATTCCAGAGTCTTTATTATAGCATTGAACATTTTTATGATATATTTGAACTATAATTGATGAATACAATAAGTAAAAGTTGTATTAATCCAAGAATTTTAACGATAAAATTTGAATATGCCAAAGATTTTTTTCCCCTCAAAGATGTTGTAATACGATCAGATTTACATAATAAAAAGTAGTTTCAAATAAATTTCTCTAAGCATTTATGAAAAAATTATAACATAAATGCAATTGAAAATTTCAGTGAGCAATTTTGCGGTTTTTATAAATTTTAGTTTTTCAGATAAACAAAAGTATTAAATGACTTATAAGAAGGACCAATACAAGTTTCATTTCGGTGAATCGGAGATGAACAAGGATTCTGTGCTTAGATACATTCCAGATCCTAGAAGTAAAAGAAGAAAAAAAATTAGAGTTCCGTGGAAAGTTGTAAAATACATGTTAGAATTAAAAAGAATAGATTTTGATTGCTACTATACGAGTGATAAAGAAGATCCGTATGGAAAAGAAATTAAATTACACTATTATGCAGCTTTATATTATGATTCTGGAGCAAATCCTCTCGTTCTTGATTGCATGTATCGAGAAGCTCATTGGAACTTCTTCTTCCCTTTGAGATTCTCATCATACGGAAGAGCACTATATTTTTTCCTCATATTCACAGGAAGACTAACAGTAAGATATGAATGGCTCAATTCACTCCGAAATACGATCAAAATGCTTAGAAAGAATATTGGGAAGGGTTTCCTACTCGATTTGAAAGAAGACTTTGATGATGTTCAAAGAGGACTGAAAAACATAAGGAAACATATTCCAAAAGTCGACAACTATCCCAAAGGAACACTAATCTTCAATCAATGGGAATATGATTACTGTTATGAAAAACACTTAGAGATTTACAATGGGGTTCGTACACGTCAACCCTATATTTTGGATATGGATTCAAAGGTAACAGTTATCAATAGAGTAATTGTCGAAGTTACGGATGATACAGATACCGAGAAACAGGAAGTCAAATCAATATGATTAAAAACTTATTATAAATCTGAATATAAATATTTTGTATACTGATTTTTGCTTGTTACTTATCATTTAATTCATAGTCATATATTAAAATCTGTAAAATTTCATAATTTGAGAGTCAGGAAGTCAACACAATCGATAATATACATCACCAAATCATGTTAACTTTGAATACTAAATTTTGTTGACTGCCTAATATTTCCAAATTTATTTCTTCTGATTTTATAAAAAAAAATCATTGTTGAACATATATACTTGCGTTTAAAATATCATACATCATAATTTTATTCAAACAAACAAACATATAAAAATAAAAATTGAAAAATTAGAAATTAATGCGTTACTTTTTCCTTAAACTTTTGAAAAGAATCAAAGCAAAAGATTTTTGATTATTTTGATATTCAAAATTTTTGGAATTGAAAATTTGAAAATAATTTTGAAATAATAATAATAAATAAATAATAAAAAATAAGATGAATAAGATACTTCATCTGAGAAGTCAGAAGAGATGGCCTCACCAATTGCATTATCAGAAAATTCTCCAAGATTCATTGGTTCTTCGTAAATGTCCTTAAGAAACACCTCTTTGTTTGAATGCATGTACTCCATCACAATGGAAAGAGTGTTCACAAGTCCGAACTGGAAAATACCTGAAAACAAAGACTCTCTGACTGAATTCTCGGCCTGAAGAACAGAAAAAATAGAAATTCCGATGGAAACAAACAAAACAATAGTTCTATATGTGGATAACCTAATACCTGGGTCTCCTGCAAAATGTTGGATGTTGACAATCATATAATAACAAAAAAGACAAAAATAAATGAAACTAATAAAAGTATTCAAATATTCTAAGTCGAAAGCAAGGGAACCAAGCTGGTCTGGGATATCGCAAGGATAGTGCACGAGAAAGTTGATCGATGAAAGAAAGAATGTTGTACCGAAATAGATGAAAGGAAGGTAAATCATTGTTTGTGTTAACTTTTGATCGAAAGTACGAGAAATAAGGAACATGGATACAAAGAATAGTACTGGGCCATATATGTCCGAAAAGATTATGTCTAAGTAAACTGTGAGAGGAGTTGGTTTGTAAAAATTTAAATTGATAAAGGCTGATCATAGAAAATTGTAGCTAAATTCAGTAGGGAGCATGCTTTTTGTTCTATTGTGGTAGCAGTTTTGCGGAAAAATCGTACAATAATAAGAATTAAAAAATTATTGGGAAATTTATCCGAATCCAGATCATAAGCAATGTAAAAGATGTGTTTTCGTATGCATATAATATGTCGATTTCTTTAATCTCGGGAGTATTAGAAACACTACCGACAAACTCGATTTCTGAGTAATCTAGAATTTTATCAACAAAGATTAACTGGATAAAATCGCTCTTTTTCGACGAAAAAGAAGGAAATATGTGTCTTGTATTTAAAATTCTGTAAATATGCATATTTGAAGAGTACTATTACCAACAAAATTTATTGATGAAATTAAAGCTTTGAAAGGAATTAATTCAAAATTTGGTACTGGAGATAATGTCAGATCAAGTAATTGTTCATCAAGAGAATCAAATGCCTCATCTTCATCAAAATTATCTCCTTTTAAACCAGTGGGACCTTGAGATGAGGATCGTTTCATGATAAAAAAAATGGCAGAATTTTACAATCCTATGAAGTAATGTGTTCAATTAGTGTACTATTGTCTATACATTTAGAGAAGTTTATTAAATGTGAAAAAAAGACATGAAAAAATAATCGAAAAATTAAAATTAAGCAGTTAAGAAGTAAAATGTATCGAATCATTAAATAATGCATATAGTGAATGTTCAAAAAACATATTTTAATTAGATGTATTTTTCATAGAAAAAAATGCATCAAATTTGAATTGAAAATTATTTAGATTAAATAATGCAGCAGCAAGTAACTACATTCGCAGAGGCCATAGCAAAGCTTACTGGAATCACGGAAAAAGAAGTCATGGAAACATTTAATATCGAAACTCTTCAATTGACAGAAGATATTAAACATATTTGCAATATATGGCTATCTCAGAAAGATGAAAAGGCTAAAATAGAGGATTCAATTCCAACATTTGAGAAATTAAGCCCAATTCAGAGCTCTCCTGGCAAAGAAGTAAGAAAATTTACAATTGAAATTTAGCGTTAGCTTTTATAGAGATTTGCTGCACAAACGAAGGCAAGAATCGAATAATTGAAATTGTTCGAAGCATGAAAATCATTAATTTGATACTCAAAAAACAAATTAAAATTAACTTTGAAATTTCAGGAGCACGAACTCAATTTTGCTTTGATAAGACCTTCAAAATCCTCCTACAATCAAGTTTAGTGAAAAATTGCTTGAATTCAGAAGTTTCCCCATTTTTGTAGAAAATGGTGTATCTACTGCCGTATTCATACCTGCTTTCTCTTTCGGTCATGAAGATGGACACATAATACATTTTTAGAGGCAGGTCTTGATAGTTTTATCGAAAAATTGTTGGCGTCATGCAGATTTTTTAGGATGGTAGGACCATGGATCATGCTGACTGAAAGAGCATTAGCTAGTAAGGCAAATGTCATCGATTACTTTGAAAAGGCTTATCAAGATTTGCACTATATAGAGAGTTAGGAAATATCTGATTGAAAACGACCTCGATGATGATGCTAGAAAAAAGCTCGAAAAAGAATTAAAAGATGTTGCTGAGAATTACTTTCCTAAACAAGAGAAAGATATGATTTCATCGCTAATTACCATCAGCGACGGTTTAAAATTATTCCGAGAAATTTTTGATGAAGGAAATTACACTGAATTGATCAACATGTTGGATGATTGAGCATGATATTATCATCTGACACATTAATTGCGAGTGATGAATTCCTCATCAATTTTCTATTCAAAGTTCTCAATATATCAGTTTCAAAAGAGACAAATCCTTTTCTGATGTAGCTCTTTATCGCGAATTGCTCGAGTTTCATCCAAGCATTAAAAAAGAGTTTCCTTTCGAAGTTAAAGATGATACAGTTTTCATTCGCGCTAGTCACCTTTCAGATGAAGCATTGAAGTTTAATTGGAAACATTTGGAAAAAAATCAGTCAGTTTTTGCAAACCTGATGTTAGCTCTCCTTTCAAGATGTGGCTCTGATATTCACCTTCCAATTATGAATGGTAAAATCCCACTAATTAAATTCGAATGTGAATACAAAGATGAAGTTCAAAAAATCAATTTACAAAAGACTGAATTGAGCAATATGACCAGAAGTGAATGCGTTGCATTCATTACTAATCAACTGTTTGGAGGTGATAGCAATAAAGCTAACTTTTTTAATTCTGGAGCAGCCACAGAATTTTTCCAAATTATATACCCGGATATGAACGATTTTTATCTCTTATTCATTGATTCTAGAATTGACGACATCAAGGCGCACTTTGAATCCAAAGAAAAGTCCGAATTAATTCCTCCAGAGGAATTCGAAAAAATAATAACTTCTCCTTCCAATATTGAAACACTCCTGAATCAATCAGGAACTCCTAATTCTAACCTGGTTGCTCAAGGATCATCAATGAATTCTAAAGATTACTCATTGTCATCATCTTGTGAAGAAGAACAAAAAGAACCAGAAGATATTAATGATTTCCTCAAAACTTTTGGCAAAGATAAATCTAAAGATTATCTTGTAAAAAAGCCAAAAATAACTGCTCTTGATGAAGTCAAATTAAGAATTGATGCAATTAAAAATCACGAACTCTCTGAAAAAATTGATATAGAGTTGTGCTATAAAGGTTTCATTGTTTCTTTCCAATGCGATAGAAATACATCAAAAGAGAAAATTGTTGGAGAAGCTAAGAGACGTTTTATATCATTACAAAACATTCAAGATGACTACATAATCTTTTCTATTCCTGGGTTATCAACTTCAATTAATAACGCTGATTTAATTGATTTCTTAAAAACAAAGAGTTATTTAAAGCTCAATGTCCACATTAGAAAGCCGAGCTATATAAATTAAAAGTGGATATTGATCGCTAGGAATATTTATTTGAAGCATAATCCTAGGGGAAAGATGTAAATTTTATTTTAACGAACTAAATTATATTATAATCGTAATATTTTCATGAATAAAACTTTTTATCACCTAATAATCAATTCCACTGAATATATGCATATATGCATATGTCTATATAAAAAAATTAAGTGATCAATACATAAATCAATTTGAAGTGAATAGTATTCCAATATTCTATGAACATCATAATATATTAGTACTCGGTGAAAAAAAATTATTGGTTGAATGATTTTTTGTTCAATAAGCTTATATTATTTCACATTCCAGAGTCTTTATTATAGCATTGAACATTTTTATGATATATTTGAACTATAATTGATGAATACAATAAGTAAAAGTTGTATTAATCCAAGAATTTTAACGATAAAATTTGAATATGCCAAAGATTTTTTTCCCCTCAAAGATGTTGTAATACGATCAGATTTACATAATAAAAAGTAGTTTCAAATAAATTTCTCTAAGCATTTATGAAAAAATTATAACATAAATGCAATTGAAAATTTCAGTGAGCAATTTTGCGGTTTTTATAAATTTTAGTTTTTCAGATAAACAAAAGTATTAAATGACTTATAAGAAGGACCAATACAAGTTTCATTTCGGTGAATCGGAGATGAACAAGGATTCTGTGCTTAGATACATTCCAGATCCTAGAAGTAAAAGAAGAAAAAAAATTAGAGTTCCGTGGAAAGTTGTAAAATACATGTTAGAATTAAAAAGAATAGATTTTGATTGCTACTATACGAGTGATAAAGAAGATCCGTATGGAAAAGAAATTAAATTACACTATTATGCAGCTTTATATTATGATTCTGGAGCAAATCCTCTCGTTCTTGATTGCATGTATCGAGAAGCTCATTGGAACTTCTTCTTCCCTTTGAGATTCTCATCATACGGAAGAGCACTATATTTTTTCCTCATATTCACAGGAAGACTAACAGTAAGATATGAATGGCTCAATTCACTCCGAAATACGATCAAAATGCTTAGAAAGAATATTGGGAAGGGTTTCCTACTCGATTTGAAAGAAGACTTTGATGATGTTCAAAGAGGACTGAAAAACATAAGGAAACATATTCCAAAAGTCGACAACTATCCCAAAGGAACACTAATCTTCAATCAATGGGAATATGATTACTGTTATGAAAAACACTTAGAGATTTACAATGGGGTTCGTACACGTCAACCCTATATTTTGGATATGGATTCAAAGGTAACAGTTATCAATAGAGTAATTGTCGAAGTTACGGATGATACAGATACCGAGAAACAGGAAGTCAAATCAATATGATTAAAAACTTATTATAAATCTGAATATAAATATTTTGTATACTGATTTTTGCTTGTTACTTATCATTTAATTCATAGTCATATATTAAAATCTGTAAAATTTCATAATTTGAGAGTCAGGAAGTCAACACAATCGATAATATACATCACCAAATCATGTTAACTTTGAATACTAAATTTTGTTGACTGCCTAATATTTCCAAATTTATTTCTTCTGATTTTATAAAAAAAAATCATTGTTGAACATATATACTTGCGTTTAAAATATCATACATCATAATTTTATTCAAACAAACAAACATATAAAAATAAAAATTGAAAAATTAGAAATTAATGCGTTACTTTTTCCTTAAACTTTTGAAAAGAATCAAAGCAAAAGATTTTTGATTATTTTGATATTCAAAATTTTTGGAATTGAAAATTTGAAAATAATTTTGAATAATAATAATAAATAAATAAAAAAAGAATGAATAATAACTTTCTATTCATATTGTTCAGATGAATAAGATACTTCATCTGAGAAGTCAGAAGAGATGGCCTCACCAATTGCATTATCAGAAAATTCTCCAAGATTCATTGGTTCTTCGTAAATGTCCTTAAGAAACACCTCTTTGTTTGAATGCATGTACTCCATCACAATGGAAAGAGTGTTCACAAGTCCGAACTGGAAAATACCTGAAAACAAAGACTCTCTGACTGAATTCTCGGCCTGAAGAACAGAAAAAATAGAAATTCCGATGGAAACAAACAAAACAATAGTTCTATATGTGGATAACCTAATACCTGGGTCTCCTGCAAAATGTTGGATGTTGACAATCATATAATAACAAAAAAGACAAAAATAAATGAAACTAATAAAAGTATTCAAATATTCTAAGTCGAAAGCAAGGGAACCAAGCTGGTCTGGGATATCGCAAGGATAGTGCACGAGAAAGTTGATCGATGAAAGAAAGAATGTTGTACCGAAATAGATGAAAGGAAGGTAAATCATTGTTTGTGTTAACTTTTGATCGAAAGTACGAGAAATAAGGAACATGGATACAAAGAATAGTACTGGGCCATATATGTCCGAAAAGATTATGTCTAAGTAAACTGTGAGAGGAGTTGGTTTGTAAAAATTTAAAATTGATAAAGGCTGATCATAGAAAATTGTAGCTAAATTCAGTAGGGAGCATGCTTTTTGTTCTATTGTGGTAGCAGTTTTGCGGAAAAATCGTACAATAATAAGAATTAATAAAATTATTGGGAAATTTATCCGAATCCAGATCATAAGCAATGTAAAAGATGTGTTTTCGTATGCATATAATATGTCGATTTCTTTAATCTCGGGAGTATTAGAAACACTACCGACAAACTCGATTTCTGAGTAATCTAGAATTTTATCAACAAAGATTAACTGGATAAAATCGCTCTTTTTCGACGAAAAAGAAGGAAATATGTGTCTTGTATTTAAAATTCTGTAAATATGCATATTTGAAGAGTACTATTACCAACAAAATTTATTGATGAAATTAAAGCTTTGAAAGGAATTAATTCAAAATTTGGTACTGGAGATAATGTCAGATCAAGTAATTGTTCATCAAGAGAATCAAATGCCTCATCTTCATCAAAATTATCTCCTTTTAAACCAGTGGGACCTTGAGATGAGGATCGTTTCATGATAAAAAAAATGGCAGAATTTTACAATCCTATGAAGTAATGTGTTCAATTAGTGTACTATTGTCTATACATTTAGAGAAGTTTATTAAATGTGAAAAAAAGACATGAAAAAATAATCGAAAAATTAAAATTAAGCAGTTAAGAAGTAAAATGTATCGAATCATTAAATAATGCATATAGTGAATGTAAGTCAATGCTTTAAAACATATTTTAATTAGATGTATTTTTCATAGAAAAAAATGCATCAAATTTGAATTGAAAATTATTTAGATTAAATAATGCAGCAGCAAGTAACTACATTCGCAGAGGCCATAGCAAAGCTTACTGGAATCACGGAAAAAGAAGTCATGGAAACATTTAATATCGAAACTCTTCAATTGACAGAAGATATTAAACATATTTGCAATATATGGCTATCTCAGAAAGATGAAAAGGCTAAAATAGAGGATTCAATTCCAACATTTGAGAAATTAAGCCCAATTCAGAGCTCTCCTGGCAAAGAAGTAAGAAAATTTACAATTGAAGATTTAGCGTTAGCTTTTATAGAGATTTGCTGCACAAACGAAGGCAAGAATCGAATAATTGAAATTGTTCGAAGCATGAAAATCATTAATTTGATACTCAAAAAACAAATTAAAATTAACTTTGAAATTTCAGGAGCACGAACTCAATTTTGCTTTGATAAGACCTTCAAAAATCCTCCTACAATCAAGTTTAGTGAAAAATTGCTTGAATTCAGAAGTTTCCCCATTTTTGTAGAAAATGGTGTATCTACTGCCGTATTCATACCTGCTTTCTCTTTCGGTCATGAAGATGGACACATAATACATTTCTTAGAGGCAGGTCTTGATAGTTTTATCGAAAAATTGTTGGCGTCATGCAGATTTTTTAGGATGGTAGGACCATGGATCATGCTGACTGAAAGAGCATTAGCTAGTAAGGCAAATGTCATCGATTACTTTGAAAAGGCTTATCAAGATTTGCACTATATTAGAGAGGTTAGGAAATATCTGATTGAAAACGACCTCGATGATGATGCTAGAAAAAAGCTCGAAAAAGAATTAAAAGATGTTGCTGAGAATTACTTTCCTAAACAAGAGAAAGATATGATTTCATCTGTAATTACCATCAGCGACGGTTTAAAATTATTCCGAGAAATTTTTGATGAAGGAAATTACACTGAATTGATCAACATGTTGGATGAATTGAGCATGATATTATCATCTGACACATTAATTGCGAGTGATGAATTCCTCATCAATTATTCTATTCAAAGTTTCAATATATCAGTTTTCAAAAGAGACAAATCCTTTTCTGATGTAGCTCTTTATCGCGAATTGCTCGAGTTTCATCCAAGCATTAAAAAAGAGTTTCCTTTCGAAGTTAAAGATGATACAGTTTTCATTCGCGCTAGTCACCTTTCAGATGAAGCATTGAAGTTTAATTGGAAACATTTGGAAAAAAATCAGTCAGTTTTTGCAAACCTGATGTTAGCTCTCCTTTCAAGATGTGGCTCTGATATTCACCTTCCAATTATGAATGGTAAAATCCCACTAATTAAATTCGAATGTGAATACAAAGATGAAGTTCAAAAAATCAATTTACAAAAGACTGAATTGAGCAATATGACCAGAAGTGAATGCGTTGCATTCATTACTAATCAACTGTTTGGAGGTGATAGCAATAAAGCTAACTTTTTTAATTCTGGAGCAGCCACAGAATTTTTCCAAATTATATACCCGGATATGAACGATTTTTATCTCTTATTCATTGATTCTAGAATTGACGACATCAAGGCGCACTTTGAATCCAAAGAAAAGTCCGAATTAATTCCTCCAGAGGAATTCGAAAAAATAATAACTTCTCCTTCCAATATTGAAACACTCCTGAATCAATCAGGAACTCCTAATTCTAACCTGGTTGCTCAAGGATCATCAATGAATTCTAAAGATTACTCATTGTCATCATCTTGTGAAGAAGAACAAAAAGAACCAGAAGATATTAATGATTTCCTCAAAACTTTTGGCAAAGATAAATCTAAAGATTATCTTGTAAAAAAGCCAAAAATAACTGCTCTTGATGAAGTCAAATTAAGAATTGATGCAATTAAAAATCACGAACTCTCTGAAAAAATTGATATAGAGTTGTGCTATAAAGGTTTCATTGTTTCTTTCCAATGCGATAGAAATACATCAAAAGAGAAAATTGTTGGAGAAGCTAAGAGACGTTTTATATCATTACAAAACATTCAAGATGACTACATAATCTTTTCTATTCCTGGGTTATCAACTTCAATTAATAACGCTGATTTAATTGATTTCTTAAAAACAAAGAGTTATTTAAAGCTCAATGTCCACATTAGAAAGCCGAGCTATATAAATTAAAAGTGGATATTGATCGCTAGGAATATTTATTTGAAGCATAATCCTAGGGGAAAGATGTAAATTTTATTTTAACGAACTAAATTATATTATAATCGTAATATTTTCATGAATAAAACTTTTTATCACCTAATAATCAATTCCACTGAATATATGCATATATGCATATGTCTATATAAAAAAATTAAGTGATCAATACATAAATCAATTTGAAGTGAATAGTATTCCAATATTCTATGAACATCATAATATATTAGTACTCGGTGAAAAAAAATTATTGGTTGAATGATTTTTTGTTCAATAAGCTTATATTATTTCACATTCCAGAGTCTTTATTATAGCATTGAACATTTTTATGATATATTTGAACTATAATTGATGAATACAATAAGTAAAAGTTGTATTAATCCAAGAATTTTAACGATAAAATTTGAATATGCCAAAGATTTTTTTCCCCTCAAAGATGTTGTAATACGATCAGATTTACATAATAAAAAGTAGTTTCAAATAAATTTCTCTAAGCATTTATGAAAAAATTATAACATAAATGCAATTGAAAATTTCAGTGAGCAATTTTGCGGTTTTTATAAATTTTAGTTTTTCAGATAAACAAAAGTATTAAATGACTTATAAGAAGGACCAATACAAGTTTCATTTCGGTGAATCGGAGATGAACAAGGATTCTGTGCTTAGATACATTCCAGATCCTAGAAGTAAAAGAAGAAAAAAAATTAGAGTTCCGTGGAAAGTTGTAAAATACATGTTAGAATTAAAAAGAATAGATTTTGATTGCTACTATACGAGTGATAAAGAAGATCCGTATGGAAAAGAAATTAAATTACACTATTATGCAGCTTTATATTATGATTCTGGAGCAAATCCTCTCGTTCTTGATTGCATGTATCGAGAAGCTCATTGGAACTTCTTCTTCCCTTTGAGATTCTCATCATACGGAAGAGCACTATATTTTTTCCTCATATTCACAGGAAGACTAACAGTAAGATATGAATGGCTCAATTCACTCCGAAATACGATCAAAATGCTTAGAAAGAATATTGGGAAGGGTTTCCTACTCGATTTGAAAGAAGACTTTGATGATGTTCAAAGAGGACTGAAAAACATAAGGAAACATATTCCAAAAGTCGACAACTATCCCAAAGGAACACTAATCTTCAATCAATGGGAATATGATTACTGTTATGAAAAACACTTAGAGATTTACAATGGGTTCGTACACGTCAACCCTATATTTTGGATATGGATTCAAAGGTAACAGTTATCAATAGAGTAATTGTCGAAGTTACGGATGATACAGATACCGAGAAACAGGAAGTCAAATCAATATGATTAAAAACTTATTATAAATCTGAATATAAATATTTTGTATACTGATTTTTGCTTGTTACTTATCATTTAATTCATAGTCATATATTAAAATCTGTAAAATTTCATAATTTGAGAGTCAGGAAGTCAACACAATCGATAATATACATCACCAAATCATGTTAACTTTGAATACTAAATTTTGTTGACTGCCTAATATTTCCAAATTTATTTCTTCTGATTTTATAAAAAAAAATCATTGTTGAACATATATACTTGCGTTTAAAATATCATACATCATAATTTTATTCAAACAAACAAACATATAAAAATAAAAATTGAAAAATTAGAAATTAATGCGTTACTTTTTCCTTAAACTTTTGAAAAGAATCAAAGCAAAAGATTTTTGATTATTTTGATATTCAAAATTTTTGGAATTGAAAATTTGAAAATAATTTTGAAATAATAATAATAAATAAATAAAAAAGAATGAATAATAACTTTCTATTCATATTGTTCAGATGAATAAGATACTTCATCTGAGAAGTCAGAAGAGATGGCCTCACCAATTGCATTATCAGAAAATTCTCCAAGATTCATTGGTTCTTCGTAAATGTCCTTAAGAAACACCTCTTTGTTTGAATGCATGTACTCCATCACAATGGAAAGAGTGTTCACAAGTCCGAACTGGAAAATACCTGAAAACAAAGACTCTCTGACTGAATTCTCGGCCTGAAGAACAGAAAAAATAGAAATTCCGATGGAAACAAACAAAACAATAGTTCTATATGTGGATAACCTAATACCTGGGTCTCCTGCAAAATGTTGGATGTTGACAATCATATAATAACAAAAAAGACAAAAATAAATGAAACTAATAAAAGTATTCAAATATTCTAAGTCGAAAGCAAGGGAACCAAGCTGGTCTGGGATATCGCAAGGATAGTGCACGAGAAAGTTGATCGATGAAAGAAAGAATGTTGTACCGAAATAGATGAAAGGAAGGTAAATCATTGTTTGTGTTAACTTTTGATCGAAAGTACGAGAAATAAGGAACATGGATACAAAGAATAGTACTGGGCCATATATGTCCGAAAAGATTATGTCTAAGTAAACTGTGAGAGGAGTTGGTTTGTAAAAATTTAAAATTGATAAAGGCTGATCATAGAAAATTGTAGCTAAATTCAGTAGGGAGCATGCTTTTTGTTCTATTGTGGTAGCAGTTTTGCGGAAAAATCGTACAATAATAAGAATTAATAAAATTATTGGGAAATTTATCCGAATCCAGATCATAAGCAATGTAAAAGATGTGTTTTCGTATGCATATAATATGTCGATTTCTTTAATCTCGGGAGTATTAGAAACACTACCGACAAACTCGATTTCTGAGTAATCTAGAATTTTATCAACAAAGATTAACTGGATAAAATCGCTCTTTTTCGACGAAAAAGAAGGAAATATGTGTCTTGTATTGCGCAACATCATTGAAGGTTTCTCATAATAAGATTTATAAGAAATATTAAAAGTATATGAAAGAGAAATCTTCTTGAATTGGGTTAAACCTGGTATCTTCATATATATTTGAAGGTTATTGTTCATTGGACGAGTAATCTTAAATTTGGATACAATAGGAATTATCGGAAGACTGTTTTGAGCTGCTGTTTTCTTATGTGTAGTAGATGTATACGATGTTGTGTATGTTGGAATAAAGCCAATGGCTAATAAAAAAATAAATAAAACGCCAAATCCAAAATAAGGAGCGTATTTTCCATTATGATCTGATGAATCTATTATCATTTCAATATTGTTTGTTGTATCATCACCGATTGCAATTGAAAATAAGTGATTTTGGTCATCAAATTCTTTCATTTTTTATTTTTATTTTTTTGTCAGATTCTATAAAAAAAGTCGGGGCTGAGTCATATACAGCTTTAAGCAAGCTTATTATATGCAAATAGACTAACTTTGCCTTATAGTAAAAATGAATTCATATGTTGCTCAACTTAGTTTAGTTCATATTTTGAATTGTTTTAATGATATTGTCTGCAGACATATCAAATTGCTATTATTCATGAAACTTGAATCAACAGATCATTAGCTTGTTTTATGCCTGACGATTGAAATAATAATAATATTACTCAAAGTCTATGATTATCGACGAAAACATCTGGTTCTGATAAAGGAAACTCAATGCTTTGCAATAATTTATATGTCATTGTTGAAGAATTCATTTGGAATTTTTAAACATTTTGAAATGAAATTTTATAGATATATTTTCATAAAACGTATAGCAATGAGATTATTTTTAATCTAAATTTCGATTTTTAAAAAATTTCGGATTTTTTGTAAAGTAACGGTTTTTCTATAGGAATCAGTCCATGAATCTGAATCACGAATACATTGCTGCTCATCTCAGTGATTATATTCAAAACGAAAACTTTTTTGATACATTCGATATCATAGAGATCAAAAGAATCATGAAATATTCACGTTTAACCGCCGATGAGTACGTTACTCTTCTTAAACAGTCTTCATCAACTCTTAATGCCAAAGAATTATATATCAGTACACGAAAAGCAAATGTTACTATCCAAAACATCGAAGAAGTTGTTTCAATTCTTAACTTCGTCAAAAAGTACATGAAATTCCATATATTTGATGGAATTATTGATTTCATCAATGAAAACGACAAACATATGCGTGATTCTAAAGAAGAAATCAAACAACATCAAACAGAAATAAAAACATTACAGAATCAAATACAAAATTCTGCCAAAGAAACTACAGTCACTCGAACTAATGAAGATCACAACTATTCTAGAGAATTTTTAACCAAAATCTCATCACTTAAAGAAACCAAAGATTTTTATCGTGTTTACCAATTCTTTGAAGAACTTTCTTCTAAAGGAAATCGCGAAATTATTTCAAAGGCTTGTGAAGAAGGACTTTGGAAGAAGACAACAGATTATGGAAAGAATGTACTTCATGTTGCAAGTGAAAAAGGAAATCTTAATCTTGTCAAATCACTTATTGAATGTGGCTGTGATAAAGAAGCAAAGTCTAAATATGGATATACTCCACTCATTTGGGCATCATATTATGGTTATCTTGAAGTTGTTAAATATCTTATCTCAGTTGGAGCTGATAAAGAAGCAAAAGAAAATAATGGATATACTCCACTCATTTGGGCATCATATTATGGTTATCTTGAAGTTGTTAAATATCTTATCTCAGTTGGAGCTGATAAAGAAGCAAAAGAAAATAATGGATATACTCCACTCATTTTTGCATCAGATAATGGTCATCTTGAAGTTGTTAAATATCTTATCTCAGTTGGAGCTGATAAAGAAGCAAAGTCTAAATATGGATCTACTCCACTGCATTATGCATCAATTAATGGTCATCTTGAAGTTGTTAAATATCTTATCTCAGTTGGAGCTGATAAAGAAGCAAAAGAAAATAATGGATATACTCCACTCATTTGGGCATCATATTATGGTTATCTTGAAGTTGTTAAATATCTTATCTCAGTTGGAGCTGATAAAGAAGCAAAAGAAAATAATGGATATACTCCACTCATTTGGGCATCATATTATGGTTATCTTGAAGTTGTTAAATATCTTATCTCAGTTGGAGCTGATAAAGAAGCAAAGAATGATGATGGATATACTGCACTCTCGCTTGCAAAAGGTGAAGTAAGAGATTATCTAAAATCTATTGGAGCAAAGTAATATAATCTAACCAGATAACATAATTATATTAAAACTAACAATATTCTTATTTCCAATCTATTCTTCATATGAATATTGTTTATTATTTATTGTTTATTTTTCATTTAATTCATTAATTAAAATAAACAATTTTATTATTCATATTTATCAACAACAAAATAATATCAAATATCATTTTATCAAGTTCCTGACATTTCTTCTTCTATTTAAAATTACACATTATATTTTTAAGTTTCGAAGTGGAGAATCAGAGAAAAAAAAGTGATTTGGACCATAATACTTTAATTTATGAATATTTTGACGCATATAAAGTATTATTTGATGCTAATGCACTTAATGATCGCTGGAACAATTCTGACTTACAACTATTACGATAACTTTTTCATTAAAGACATTTTTGTTGATAACAACATTTTTGTGTACAGTCATTGGATATTCCCTCGAAGTTGTTGACTATTCAATAGACTCAGAATTTCATTTTAAAAATACTATCGATTATTTTAAGCTACTACGATATTTCTTTACTCAGTAGATTATAAACATCTTCATAAAGTGGAAATGATCTATGTTCACTTCAAGAAATCAGGAAGAAAAATAAAATTTTCATTTCCTGATTATGTAACATCCATAATATAGGAATTATGTGTGTGTATCATGAAATATATAAAATTCGCTAGGTGGGGAAAGATATTTTAAAATATAAAAAAAATTATTGAAATATAAATAAGATATAAGAGTAATTCTACTTCATTGTACCCATTATAGTAAGTACAACATGTCTTGAGCCACCATATCCTCGGTGCTCTCATTCAAGAGGATTTGCTTAAAGAATAGAGAACAAGATATGTGTCGAATTCTAAGAAGCTCAGACACTTTAACATCTCAGTTGTCATTTGTGTACAAGACAGCAAAGAGTTTAAGTAAGGATGTTAAAAGAATACTTACTGACATTATACTTTTCCCCGGATTGTCCGAAGACGATTTCATGAACTTATGAAAGAGTCCATGGCAGGTAAGTTTGACAGACATGAACTATGGGAGAAGTACAAAGTCATACAAGACCCTCATACTTCTTTCAGAATTCATACTAACGCAAACAAAGTTCAAATTGTAAAAAAGTCAAGCTTGAAAAATAAAGAGTTCATTTACCCTACTTGTTTGAAGTTGTCAAAAATACTCTGTTATTTTTCCTTTAACAATGACAAATCTTCTTTGAATGTAAATTGTACAACCTTTAATATCATAGTGTGTTTGAGTAACGTATCTTGAACTATTTGTTTCACATCTTCATTCGGTGTCATTGAAATCGGTAAGTTTTCGCGATAGAACCAATTTCTGTCAGATTTGTAAATCTTAGCAAGTCGTAAAAGCTTTGTGTTTCTTCTGACTAAATGCAACATAAACCATATCTCTGTCTTCTTCTTTCTCCAACTCTTCAGTATAAATCATATACTTATAGTTCTTTTCCTTTCCTTTTGTACCGAACGTGGTATTCTTTTCTGAATGCTTTTGTCTTTTGCTTCAAGCTTGTTTTCCATCTCTTCACGTTCTTGTCTATGAATTTCGTCAAGAAGTCTGTAAATATACCAAGCATAACGAGGCGAAGCCCACATTGCAACAGCATTACAAGAAGTCTATTACATAATATCCTCTCAAACCGTTTGGCAATTTTTCACGATTTTCATAGAGTTTTGGCGACTGGGGTTTTATTACTTACTCGCTGTTCTTCACTGTTTTCATAGAAGTTTTGGCGACTGCGGTTTTTTACTTACTCGCTGTTCTTCACGATTTTCATAGAGTTTGGCGACTCGCGGTTTTTACTTACTCGCTGTTCTTCACTGTTTCAGAAAAAAGTATGTCTCCGCTGTGCTTCGCTCAAATTCTTGTGTGCTTTGGTTCCTAAACCAGTCTTGTGGTTTCTTAGTATCTGGAGCAAAACATGCTGTCAAAATACTTTGCATTTGGTACATATCGTCTTTGACCGAACGAATGAGACGGAGTTGTTTGTTAACTGTATGTACTCGTATTCTTCATTTATAGCTTCAATGGACTATAACTGTTTTGTGTTTCTCTGTTGTTGACATATCTGTCTTTACATACAAAATAAAAAAATATTTTATAAAAAATTAGCGTTATTTTTTGACTTTCACAAAGACCAAAAAAAAACGCTTTACATGTATTTTTCAGCAACTTCGTCAAATAATTTTATAGCTTTATCTATCTCATCTACTTCAAACGTTCTTTACCTTTTATGGAGCACCATATATTTTCTCAAACTTTTCAAGTAGTTCTGTTTCTGCAGCTCTCATATCATTAGCAAACACAACCTTGACTCTATTGACTGTACTGTCATATCTTTGAGTTATATATAATATTCTTCCTATCTTATATCTCTTTGTATTGAAGTCCTTCGGTTTCTGAACGATGTAAAGTAAGCCTTCACTGCAAACGTTCCGTATCGAATGAACCATATGTTATGAAGTTATATCCAACAACTGGGTCTAAACCATAACAAAACTATTGTATAAGACTTTTGTCTATAAGATATGCTGCAGTTCCATAGAATCTTACCGATACATAAGCTCAGATTTCTGTCAAAATTTCTGACTAGAAGCAATTCTAACCCAGTCCTTTGTTTTCTTTCCAGATGGAGATATAATGTCTGACAAAGAATATTTTGTTGTATTCTTTGAGTATCTTACGTTTAAAATCACCTATTCTAACCACTTTGGTGTCATTGTCTATCTTTCTAACTGTTTCAAACTCAATGTTTGTCATTTCTGTTCTTACATACAAAATAAAAAAATAAAATAAAAATAAAACAACTTTATTTTTCTGTCTTAATGGAAATTCATGAAATTTGGTCATTTTTCAGCAAAAATATATTTAGGTGAAAGAGTGAGATCTCACCTGTTTTCTCACCTCTTTTCTGTCTAAAACAACACAAAACTCATGAAAATTTGGTCATTTTTCAGCAAAAAATATATTTTATGTTAGCGATGTAGATCTAACGACGTTTTTCACACACCTGTTTTCTAACATGGCTAAAACAACAGCCAAAACTCATGAAATTTGTCATTTTTTCAGCAAATATATTTTATGTTAGCATGTTAGATCTAAACACGTTTTTCTCACCTGTTTTTCCTAACATGGTGCTAAAACATACAAAAACTCATAATAATTTCAAGCTTTCATGCGAACTTAAATGTTTTGTCAAGACTTTGTCATATTGATGCTTCTCTCGGTTTTCCGAGGGAAGAGATTCCATGTTTTTGTCAAGACTTCATTGTAAAAATGACCAAAAATATATTTATGTTAGCATGTAGATCTAACACGTTTTCTAACCTCTTTTCTAACATGGTCTAAAACAACACAACAAAACTCACTGAATTTTCATAGCGGAATTCAAGCAAAATAAAAGTTTATGTTAGCATGTTAGATCTCACCTGTTTTCTCACCTGTTTTCCTCACCTCTTTTTTTCACAAGCGTTTTACATGAATTGTCGATGTATATTTGACTCTAAACATTTTCGTAGCTTCTATTTCTTCTTTTAGTACATGAATGTTTTAACATCGCGAAAGTTCTCTTTATATTCTTCTTGACGTCAGAAGAAGGAAATCTTCTGCTGTTGGATAGTTTTTTTAGAAAGTTCAACATAGTCCATTTTATCTTCTGCTGGCTTTTCTGCTTCTTTTCTTTAATCTGCATAGTCGTTTTCTCGCATACTTCTATCTCTTTGACGGAGTAGTTATATTTCCTCATTGCTGCTTTACATTTAGAACATTGCGGGGTTCATTTTTGCGTTATACATTGAAATAAAACCAGCTAGAAACACTAAGAGCGTCATTGCTTTTCATCTCAAAAAGCTGGGTCTTTATTTAGTTTTTCCATACTTTCCTCTTCTATCTTTAATCTCTTATTTCCAAACACATTCAAGCAACTAAGAAACAAAGTTTCGTATGTCTTAAATTCTTCGATTTATAAGTCAGAATTTTTATATACCATGTCGCAATCTTTGTCGCATAACTTATGGTTGCAATGAATATCCTAGAAACTCATATTTAACTTTCGTATGAACTTCTTTATTTCTACTGAGTCAGTTGGTTTCACTCTAATTTCAATCGAATTCAAGGAATAGTGATAGTTTTTTTGCTGTGATTTCAAGGTAGTTTAGGGCAAATGGTGCGATGAGGTCCTGCAATTTCCATAAAGAGTACTGTTTCAATTTTTACTTCAATCCTTGCACGTACAGTCTAATTACATTGTTTAAAAGTTCATGCTTTAATTCTTGTTGTATTTCTGTTTCAGAAAGTAATATGAAGAAGGAATGAACTTTTTCATCTCTACTAACTTGACGTGGATTCCATGACTAACGAGTTTTGGTGCTGTTGTGACAATTTGGTTCGGTGATTGTGTTGGCCGATTGTTGAAAATCACTATCTTTTATACAAAATAAAAAAATAAAAAATAAAATACTAACCTTTATTTTTTATTTCGTAGGAAATTCATGACAAATTCGAGGTGAAAAAGCAGGTGAAAACAGGTGAGAAATCTGCACCTCTTCACCCTAAACATTTATTTTGGGTCTTACACTCATTAAACGATGAAGTCTTTGACAAAACATTTTACGCAGAAGTCATGACAATTCAAGAGGAGTAGAAATGAGGTTTAGAAAACTGTTAGAAACGTGTTAGATCTAACATCTAACATAAACTTTATTTTTTGGGTCCTTTACACTCATTACGAAGAGTCTTGACAAAACATTTAACGAAGAAGTCATGAAAATTCAAGAAGGTTAGAAAAGAGGTGAATAAAACAGGTGAGATCTAACATTCTAACGATAAACTTTATTTTGTCCTTTAACAACTCATTACGCAAGAAGTCTTGAACAAAAAACATTTAGGCGAAGAAGTCATGAAAATTCAATGAGGTGGTAGAAAAACGGTGTTAGAAAAGCGTGTTAGATCTAACATGCTAACATAAACTTTATTTTTGGGTCCTTTACAACTCATTACGAAGAAGTCTTGACAAAACCATTACGAAGAAGTCAAGAAAATTCAAGAGGTTAGAAAACGTGTTAAAAAGGTGTTAGATCTAAGCAATGCTAACAATAACTTTATTTTGGTCCTTTATAACTCATTACGAAGAAGTCTTGCAAAACATTTAACGAAGAGTAATGAAATTCAAGAGTTAGAAAACGTGTTAGAAAACGTGTTAGATCTAAATGCTAACATAAACTTTATTTTTGGTGGTAAATTTCATGATTTCGAGAGTTTCTAAGACAATGTTAGAAAAACGTGTTAGAAAACGTGTAGATCTAACATTCTAACATAAACTTATTTTTTGCTGAATATCAGCAACAAAATGAACGAAGGTCAGATGTATGTAACTAAACCTTTGAATTCCATTCAATAACACGCTTAGTAAGCTCATAAAATGCTTGTTTTTGAGGTCGAGCCACTTTTGGCTCCACCGTATATTCCTTTCAACGGCAAAACTCAAGAATGTTCCTGCATGAATTTGTGTATAAAAAGCAACCGGTCGGAATTCGGGCGGTGCTAATATTCTTCAACAAAATGGCCTTATAAATACTCTTCCCAGGAACTTATTTTCGCAAGCCAACGTTCTAAGTCTTTTCCTACACTGGCTGAGACACCATATTTGTTGGCATAATGTAACCAATCCTTGTCTCTACGTAAGATTCAAATACCGTTATAAGTGCCTTTGTGAATGTTTCGCCATTAAGATTTGTTAGTGAATGTTTTTTTGGCTCGACTCTGACATTTCTGTTCTTACCTAACGAAGATAAAAGTAGAAAAAAATAAAACTAACGTTATTTTTCTGTCTTAAGGAAATTAATGAAAAATCAGAGGGTTGAAAAAAGAGGTGAAAAAACATTTACGAAGAAGTCATGACAAAAACATTTACGAAGAAGTCATACAAAACATTTACGGAGAAGTCTTGAACAAAACAATTTAGCGAAGAAGTCTTGACAATTCAAGAGGGTAGAAAATGAGGTTAGAAATGAGGTTAATCTAACCATCTAACCCGACATTGCTCGTCAAAAATACAAAAAAAATGGACACTTTTTCATTAGATAACTGTTATTTTTTGACGCAGTGGAAGATTGACACTTCGTCAAAAAAATCCCTGAAATCATATCTTTTATAACAAAAAAATACCAAAAATAAAACTAACTTTATTTTTTTCTATCTTAAAGAAATTCATGAAAATTCATGAGGTTAGAAAACGTGTTTAGAAAACGTGGTTTAGATCTACCATCTACCGACATTCTCGTCAAATACAAAAAAATGACATTTTTCATTAGATAATCTGTTATTTTTGACGAAAGTGAAGATTGGCAACTTCGTCAAAAAAATCTCGCTGAAATCATAATCTTTACATACAAAATAAAGAAATAAAACTAACTTTATTTTTCTATCTTAAGGAATTCATGAGGTGAGAAAAAAGAGGTGAAAAAAGAGGTGAGATCCTCACCTCTTCACCTAAACATTTATTTTGGGTCGCTTTACACTCATTTACGATGGAAGTCTTGACAAAACATTTCGAAGAAGTCATCGACAAATTCAAGAGGGTAGAAATGAGGTTAGAAAACGTGTTTAGAAAACGTGTTAGATTCTAACATTCTAACATAAACTTTATTTTTGGGTCCTTTACAGCCATTAACGAAGAAGTCTTGACAAAACATTTACGAAGAAGGTCATGAAAAATTAAAGGAGTTGAGAAAAAGAGGTGAAAAAACAGGTGAGATCAACATTCTAACATAAACTTTAATTTTTGGTCCTTTAACACTCATTACGAAGAAGTCTTGACAAAACATTTACGAATGAAGTCATGAAAATCAAGAGGTTAGAAACGTGTTAGAAACTGTTTAGATCTAACATGCTAACATAAAACTTTATTTTTGGTGTAAATTTCATGATTTTTCGAGAGTTTTAGAAACCAATGTTAGAAAACGTGTTAGATAAACGTGTTAGATCTAACATTTCTAACATAAACTTTATTTTGGCTGAATTCAGCAACAAAATGAACGAGGTCAGGATGTATGTAAATAACCTTTGAATTCATTCATAACACCGCTTAGTAAGCTCATAAAATGCTGTTTTGAGGTCGAGGCCACTTTTGGGCTCCAACCCGTATTCTTTCAAACCAAAACCCAAGAATTTCCTGCATGAATTTTGTAATAAAAAGCAACCGTCGGAATTCCGGCGGTTGCTATATTCTTCACAAAATGCCTTATAATACTTTCCCGCAGACTTATTTTCCAACAACTTTCTAAAGTCTTTCCTAAAAGCTGCTGGACACATATTTGTTTTGCATTAATGTAAGCGCATCCTTGTCTCTACGTAAGACTTCAATACGCGTTATAAGTGCCTTTTGTGAATGTTTCCGCGACATTAGATTTGTTAGTGAAGTTTTTTGCTTCGACCGACATTTCTGTTCTTACCACAAGATAAAAAGTTAGAAAAAAAAATAACTAACGTTATTTTTTCTGTCTAAAGGGAACATTCAATGAAAATTCAAGAGGGTGAAAAAAAGAGTGAAAAAACATTTACGAAGAAGTCATGACAAAACATTTTACGAAGAAGTCAATGACAAAAACATTTAACGAAAGAAGTCTTGACAAAACATTTACGAAAGAAGGTCTTGACAAATTGCAGAGGGTAGAAATTGAGGTGTAGAAATGAGGTTAGATCTAACTCATTCTACCCGACATTCTCAGTCAAATACAAAAAATGAACACTTTTTTCATTAGATAACTGTTTATTTTTTGACGCGAAGTGAAGATTGACACTTCGTCAAAAAAAATCGCCTGAAAATCATATCTCTTTTATACAAAAAATACAAAATAAAACTAACTTTATTTTTTCTATCTTAAGGAAATTCATGAAAAATCATGGGTTAGAAAACGTGTTAGAAAACGTGTTAGATCTACCATCTACCCGACATTCTCGTCAAATACAAAAAAATGACACTGTTTTCATTTAGATAACTGTTATTTTGACGAAGTGAAGATTGGCACTTCGTCAAAAAATCCCTGAAATGCATATCTTTACATACAAAATAAAAAAAATAAAACTACTTTATTTTCTATCTAAGAAATTCATGAGGTGAAAAAAGAGGTGAAAAAAGAGGTGAGATCTCAGCCTCTTCACCTAACATTTATTTTTTGGGTCCTTTACACTCCATTACGATGAAGTCTTGACAAATACATTTACGAAGAAGTCATGACAAAAATTCACAGAGGGTAGACAATGATGGTTAGAAAACGTGTTAGAAACGTGTTAGATCTAACATTCTAACATAAAGCTTTAATTTTTTGGGTCCTTTACACTCATTACGAAGAAGTCTTGACAAAAACATTCTACGAAAAGAAGTGCATGAAAATGTCAAGAGGTTAGAAAAGAGGGTGAAAAAAAACAGGTGAGATCTAAGCATTCTAACATAAACTTTATTTTTGGGTCCTTTACACTCATTACGAAGAAGTCTTGACAAAACATTTACGAAAGAAAGTCATGAAAATTCAAGAGGTTAGAAAACGTGTTTAGAAAAACGTGTAGATCTAACATGCTAACATAAACCTTTATTTTTGGCCTTTAACAACTCATTACAAAGAAGTCTTGACAAAACATTTACGAAGAAGTCATGAAGAATCAAGAGGTTAGAAAAACGTGTTAGAAAACGTGTTAGATTTCTAACATGCCTGAACATATAACTTTATTTTTGGTGTAAATTTCATGATTTTGCCGAGAGTTTTAGACATAGTTAGAAAACGTGTTAGAAACGTGTTAGAATCTAACATTCTAACATAAAGCTTATTTTTTGCTGATTCAGCAACAAAATGAACGAGGTCAGGATGTAACATGTAAATTACCTTTGAATTCATTCATAACACCCTTAGTAAGCTCATAAAAATGCCTTGTTTTGAGGTCGAGCCACTTTTGGGCTCCACCGTAAATCTTTCAAACCAAACTCAAGGAATTTCCTGCATGAATTTTTGTATAAAAAACAACCGTCGGAATTCCGGCGGTTGCTTATATTCTTCACAAGCCTTATAATACTCTTCCCAAAGGACTATTTTCCAACAACTTTCTAAAAGTCTTTCCTAACAACGATGACACATATTTGTTGCATTAATGTAACCATTCCTTGTCTCTACGTAAGACTTCAATACCGTTATAAGTGCCTTTTGTGAATGTTTCGCCATTAGATTTGTTAAGTGAATGTTTTTTGCTATCGACTGACATTTCTGTTCTTAACCATACAAAGATAAAAAGTTAGAAAAAAATAAAACTAACGTATTTTTTCTGTCTAAAGGAAATTCATGAAAATTCAAGAGGGTGAAAAAAGAGGTGAAAAAACATTTAGGAAGAATATGACAAACATTTACGAAGAAGTCATGACAAAAACATTTAGCGAAGAAGTCTGAACAAAACCATTTACCGAAAGAAGTGCTTGACAAATTCAAGAGGTTAGAAAAGAGTGTGAAAAAACAGGTGAGATCTAACTATTCTAAGCATAAACTTTATTTTTGGGTCCTTTACGAACTCATTACGAAGAAGGTCTTGACAAAACATTTTACGATAGAAGTCATGAAAATTCAAGAGGTTAAGAAAACGTGTTAGAAAAAACGTGTTTAGATCTATACCATGCTAAGCATAAACTTTATTTTGGGTCTTAGCACTCATTACGAAGCAAAGTCTTGACAAACATTTACGAAGAAAGTTCAGAAAAATTCAAGGAGGTTAGAAAAACGTGTTAGAAAACGTGTTAGATGCTAACATGCTAAGCATAAAACTTTAATTTTTGGTGTAAATTTCATGATTTTCGAGAGTTTTAGGAGCCATGTTAGAAAACGAGTGTTAGAAACGTGTTAGATCTAAGCATTCTAACATAAACTTTATTTTTGCTAGAATTCAGCAACAAAAATGAACGAAGGTCAGGAATGTTATGTAAATACCTTTGAATTCATATCATAAGCACGCGCTTAGTAACTCAATAAAATGCTTGTTTTGAGTCGAGCCACTTTTGGCTCCACCGATTCCTTCACCAAAACTCAAGAAATTCTTCCTGCATGAATTTTGTATAAAAAGCAACCGTCGGAATTCCGGCGGTTGCTATATTCTTCACAAAATGCCTTATAATACTCTTCCAGGACTTAATTTTCCCAAACAACTTTCTAAAGTCCTTTCCTAAAACTGGCTGACACATATTTGTTGGGGCATAATGAACCATCCTTGTCTTCTACGTAAGACTTCAATACCGTTATAAAGTGCCTTTTGTGAATGTTTCGCCATTAGATTTGTTAGTGAATGTTTTTAGCTTCGACTGAATTTCTGTTCTTACCTACAAGATAAAAAGTTAGAAAAAAAAATAAAAACTAACGTTATTTTTTTCTGCTCTAAGGAAATTCATGAAATGTCAAGAGGGTGAAAAAGAGGTGAAAAAAACATTTACGAAGAAGTCATGACAAGAACATTTACGAAGAAGTCATGACAAAAGCATTTACGAAGAAGTCTTGACAAAACATTTACGAAGAAGTCTTGACAATTCAAGAGGGTAGAAATGAGGTTAGAAATTGAGGTTAGATCTAAAGCCATCTACCCGACCATTCTCGTCAATACAAAAAAATGACACTTTTTCAATTAGATAACTGTTATTGTTTTTGAGCCGGAAGTGAAGATTGACACTTCGTCCAAAAAATCCCCTGAAATCATAATCTTTTTATACCCAAATAAAATACAAAAATAAAACTAACTTTATTTTTCTTCTAAAGGAAATTCATGAAATTCCATGAGGTTAGAAAACGTGTTAGAAAACGTCGTTAGAATTCTAAACCATCTACCCGACATTCACTCGTCAAATACAAAAAATGACACTTTTTCGATTAGATAACTGTTATTTTTGACGAAGTGAAGATTGCACTTCGTCCAAAAAATCCCTGAAATCATATTCTTTACCATACAAAATAAAAAAAAATAAAAACTAACTTTTATTTTTTCTATCTTAGGAAATTCAATGCAGGTGAAAAAACGGGTGAAAAAAGAGGTAAGATTTCACCTCTTCACCTAACATTTATTTTGGGCGTCCTTTACACTCATAGCGATGAAGTCTTGAACAAACTTTACGAAAGAAGTCATGACAAATTCAAGAGGTAGAAATGAGGTTAAGAAAACGTGTTAAGAAAACCGTGGTGTAGAGTCTAACATTCTAACATAACTTTATTTTTGGGTCCTTTACACTCATTAACAAGAAGTCTTGACAAACATTGTAGCGAAGAAGTCTATGAAAATATCAAGAGGTTTAGAAAAGAGGTGAAAAAACAGGTGAGATCTAACATTCTAACATAAAAACTTTTAATTTTTGGTCCTTTACACTCATTACGGAAGAGCTCTTGACAAAACATTTAACGAAAGAAATTCATGAAAAAATTCAAGAGGTAGAAAAACGTGTTAGAAAACGTGTTAGATCTAACATCTAAAACATAGAACTTTATTTTTGGGTCCTTTACACTCATTACAAAGAAAGTCTTCGACAAAACATTTAGCGAAGAGTCATGGAAAATTCAAAGAGGTTAGATAAACGTGTTAGCGAAAACGTGTTAGAATGCTAACCATGCTAACATAAACTTATTTTTGGATGTAAACTTTCATGATTTTCGAGAGTTTTAGAAAACCATGTTAGAAAAAACGTGTTTAAGAAAACGTGTTAGCTCTACATTCTAACATAAACTTTATTTTTGCTGAATTCAAGGCAACAAAAATGAACGAGGTCAGGAGTTCGTAAATACCTTTGAATTTCATTCATAACAGCCCCTTAAAGTAAGCTCATAAATGCTTGTTTTGAGTCGAGCGCACTTTTGGCTCGCACCGTATCTATTTCAACGCAAAACTCAAGAATTTCCTGCATGCAAATTTTGTATAAAAGCAAGCCGTCCGAATTCCCGGCGGTTGCTATATATCCTTCACAAAATGCCTTATATAGGGTGTCCAAAGGTGTGTTTAGCAACAAACCTAATACTGCGAATAGAATAAACAAGTTTACATATATAAATAAATTTATTTAAAATATAATCAGCGCATTGGATTCAAATCACGCGTTCGCAGCGATCGATGCCAGGCTTGAAAGACACGCTTTAAATCATCAATGAGAAATTGCTCAAATTGCTGCTCTACAAAATTTTTCAAGATGCATCTGACTCGCCGAATTCGCGTCGCTTCAGCTCTCTTTTTTTAGGCGTGCCGAATAAAATAAAGTCAGAGGGTGCAATATCAGGTAATAAATTGGGTTTGGAAGCACTTTGACATATGTTTCCACCAAGTAATTCAATTACCCCTTATGACTTTGTGAACTGCTTGAATTATCAAAATGAATTGCAAAATTTTGTTTTTGTTGTTTGGATTTCTCAACTCATCAAGAATTGATAATTTGAAGTAGAAATGTCAATTAGATTACGAGGCATTCATCGTATTAAGGTTTTTGAAGAATAAGTCATTGCGATGATGCCATTAACACGCCCAAAAAAACCGACAAGCATCATCATTGGTGTGTTCAATTTTTTGTCTTCGGAATGTTTGCGGTTTCATCGCTTCGGGGATCCACATGATTTTGGCTTTCTGTTGCATATTGAAACCAAGAACTCGTCCGCCCTTGTTAACTAAAAAAGCGAAACTTTCTTGATTGATACGCACGCAATATAGAGAGGAGCTCTTTCGAGATTGGACTCTAGATTTTTTTTTGAACTGAGATTAAGGTTGTGCGGACCCAACGTGTATACGCTAGTTTGTAGTTCAAATAATGTGCAGATAATGAACTGAACTGTTGTACGTGGTATCTTTTGTCATCTCCTCTAATCCTACTGAAGTGATGCTTCTTAGGGTCTTCATCTAGCGCTTGAAGATAATTGCTTTTGAATTTTTTCTTTTGATCCGGCGAATTTTTGCTCATTTTTAATGAGGGCGCCTTTTTGTGCCATGAAGTATACATCCTAACATATACGTTTACAGTGAAATCTAGGAGGGCATCCATACCGAGCATGTTTACCAATGTGCTCGTAGATTTTTAGGGCAGTCTTGCATTTTTTTGGCAAGAGCGAGGATGTTTCTAATGAGATTCATTAAAAAATGAAAAAAATCCGCGCCAAATTCGCCAGCGAAAGCCGCCTCTTGTCTCAAAATTCATTTTATATCCGCGGATGGCGCCAAAAAACAAACATATCTCATCATATACATATATTCATCATTTTTATTATATATTTATAAATCAGCATATATGCTCCTTTATAGTCTCATATAGAGCGCTGTGCTAAACGCACCTTTGAACACCGCTATAATACTCTTCCAGGACTTATTTTCCAAG
>NC_067205.1:27284694-27737965 GCF_026262505.1 Trichomonas vaginalis G3
GTTTGTCGTTCCTGTATGAGTGTGCGCAGGTAAGTTTGCTTCTTTAATTTTCTTTGAGCCTCCTGTTTGCTTTGAAGAGTTAGCACAGTATAAGAATTTGTCTACAATCTGCTGCCACGTACCAAAACCTAAAACACTTGCCGGATTTGTTGAATTCATTGACGTATAAATAGAGCCTATAGGATATATGGTTTCAAGAATCTGAGTCTTCATTGTTTGAAGTTCATGTTTAACATTTATAAATCCATCGCCATCTACAATATTTATATTGTTTGTTATTAAACCATTAGGAAAAGTAGGAGGATAAATTCTTTGTTCAACTAAAGATGTACCGTTTCTTCCTGTTTTTGTTACTTCTTCAATGCATGCTTTAATTTCTTTAATCTTGATTGTTTGAAATTCTTCATGTGCATGGTTCTTGTCGGCTTTACTGTCTAACATTGATGGTAGTTTGTATGCTTCAAAGTTTCTGGCATATTGATCAATGTTCCTGCAATAGTTATCTAAATTGTTAAGAGTATCTTTTACGCTTGTACTCGGATTCTCTAAAGGTGCACTTGAACCCAAATCATAGTTCAATATTATGTCGTCTGCTCTAACAGTAGTGAAGGATTTATGTGTATGGTTCTTGTCGGCTTTCTTATCTAACATTGTTGGTAGTTCATATGCTTCAAAGTTTCTGGCATGATCTTCGATATTCCTGCAACTGTTATCTAAATTGTTAAGAGTATCTTTTACGCTTGTACTCGGATTCTCTAAAGGTGCACTTGAACCCAAATCATAGTTCAATATTATGTCGTCTGCTCTAACAGTAGTGAAGGATTTATGTGTATGGTTCTTGTCGGCTTTCTTATCATATAAATCTTGAGCAGTGAATTTAACATTATTTTCATCATCCATGACATAAACATTTTTACAGCTAATGTCTTTCTTCGTTGTTATGTTTTCATTCGATGTTAAACCTTGTGGAAAGTTAGGAGGTTTATAATCTAATGCATCCCCACCAGTTCCGCCAACCGTTCCTTCAATACTTTCTATAGCAACAGTTGAGAAGGAGTTATGTGTATGTTTCTTTATCTGCTTTCTTATCTAACATTGCTGGTAGTTCATGTGTTTCAAAGTTTCTGACATGACCTTCGATATTCATACATTTGTTATTTAAGGAGTTTAGTGTATCTTTTACGCTTGTACTTGGATTCTCTAAAGGTGCACTTGAACCAAGGTATAGTTCAATATTATGTCGTCTGCTCTAACAGTAGTGAAGGATTCATGTGTATGGTTCTTGTCAGCTTTACTATTTAATGTAGCTTGAAGTGAATTTATATCGGAGATATTGTGTTTATGAGATTTCAAAATTTTGTTCGTTGCGTCAAGTTCATCTTTGTCAGCTTTACTTTTAATAGCATCTTCAAAAGTTATTTTTGCCTTAACTCTCAAAGTAAATCTTGGTTCAACTAATACACCGTTAACAAAGAAACTAGAGGCATAAATTTCATTGTTATAACCAAATGCTTCTGGTGCTTTACCTGTGTCATACTGTACAGTACAGCTTATGTCATAACCTTTAGCACGAATGTATTTATATCTTCTTTCATTAACATCTTCCGTCTTCACTTTTTCATCCTGTGTTAAATATCCATGGTAGTCCGTTATAATCTGTTCATCTGAACTTATATAATGAACATGGTTTTTATCTGCTTTTTCGGCAAATTTCTCTTCTATCTCATTTATTTCAAGTTCATGCCTACCACCACCTCCCGAAGAAGTATTTTTCTTCAGCTCTTGAAGAACATCCACTTCACCATCTTCGGTGTCAATAATGAGACTTTGTGTTAAAACTTTTCCTGTCTTAATGGATGTTTGTAAAACTTCTTCTTCACCGTGTTCGGGGTCATGGTCGTCATCATATCTTGCGAAATCAGAGATGTTGTCATACATTAAGCATATCTGTCTCAAAAGTTCTGCTATTTTGAAACTGGAACGAAAGATATACAGAACTTTCATCATCTCCTAAAGTCAAGTCTGCTTCTTAAGTATTTCTTGAATGTATGCAATGAGAACAGAGTACCTTGGAAAATATTCGAACAATATTTCATTAGCTGTTGGTTTTGGTGGTTCTTCTGGAGTTTCTGTTGTTTCAGTTCCTTCTGTAGGTTCTGTTGGAGTTTCTGCATCTCTTGACTTCAATGCTCTTGCTCTCAAAGACCTAAATGTTAGAGCACCAGGTTTTACAAAGGACTTTATAAATGCTTTAATAGTTCCTGGTAAGTTATTGTTAGCATTAAGTAAGTTCCTTATGCTTCCATCATGTACGTCCATAGCACTATGTAAAAAATCTATACTTTTCTTGTAGTCAGCAATAGACTGACTGTGATTTTTTAAAGATTTGTCAATACCTTTAAGCAATCTTCATGCATGTCTGATACTGAGCCAAGAATATCATTTGCTTCCTTTAGTGTATTTTGTGCTTCTCGTAAAGTATCCAATCCCGTACGTGCATTGTTTGCTATACGTCTTACAGTATCTATTTGACTCCTTGTTTCTTGCATCCAACCAGATAAAGTTTTAATAGTATCCGAACCATTTGAAATGAAGTTCAAAGCATTTTTAACGTCATCTAAAGCTTCTTCACCAAGTACCGCCCATATCTTTCCGATTTGGTATTGAAGAACTCCATATGAACCAGCTGTTAAACCAGTATTTATAAGGTTCCATATCCATGATTTAGCAGTTTTTCCATCCTTTCCATCTTCACCATCCAAACCGTTTTCGCCTTGAGGTCCTTGTATTCCTTGTATTCCTTGTATTCCTTGTGGTCCTTGAGGTCCAGTGTCACCCTTCTCTCCTTTCAGTTCATCTTTATGTTCGTTATAATATTCTAATGTCATAAGGTGTACTCATTACTGCTACCAGCAACGCCGAGAATTTGTTTCTCATTCATGACTAAATTCTTTAGGCATTTAATGTTGTCGTCAAATCGAAAGCTCTTTAACAATTCAATGAGAACATTTAATACTTTCACTAATGAGGCATCTACTGTAGAATTTATATATTGCACCGTTCCATCATTTATGATAGGAACTTTACTTATTGTAATGAATGGGTCATAAGTGTTAAAAGTATCGAAATCAATGACTTTTTTAGTTTTTCCATCGTCAATGACTAAATCATTGCCTTCAATGGTTAAAGTTGAGTTTTCGTTTACTAGTTCATGTGCTCTTCTTGCTTCATTTGTTTCATACGCATATGCAGCAATAGTCATATTTTAATGAGAATAAAATGTTGTTCTATTTGCAAAGTACAGACCCAAACGAATACGGGACAGTAAAGCTACAAACAAACTTAGGTCTTCAGAATGAAGCGCTTGCTTTCAGAGTTGTTGACTTCAATACTATCGCAACTTTTGTCATAACAGATGAAACAGATTTCATAGAGATTGAAATAGATGGAAAGAAGTGTTATAACATTTCCTAACAGAGCTGGGTATAGAATAGATAAAATTGCTGGAGTCATGGATACTCTCATAAATGAAGAAACTATTGACAACATAGATGTCGAACTCTCTTCTGAGGGAACATTGAAGTTCAGTTATGCGAAGGAGTTTAAGATACCAAGAATGAGTCATAGAGTACAACTTCTTTTGGGTGCATACCATATGACATTTCCTTTGAAAAGTGTTGACAAAACGATTGAGATGAAATCTGTTCCATACGTATGTTATGGTAATTGTTTATACATTGAGTCTAAAATAGCTAATGTCACAGGCATTTCAGGAGTTAATAGTAAAGGTTCAGTAGAATATAAATCCTTCTGTTATGAAGTAAATTCAATGTTCATTCCAAACGTTCCTGTCATAGCAACTCATTTAGGTAAATGGGTTCGCATTAGTCCTCATAATTTGAAAGACATGCAATTCAGACTTGTTGACTTTCAAGGAGAGCCTGTAGAACTGAAGGCACCAGTGCGAATGACTGTTGAAGTTGACTTTTTAGAAAATATTAAATGCAACAGCTTACAAGAGAACTCAGAGCTAAAAATATAAAGTATGAATGTTATGTATTAGGTCATGAACTTTGGTTGTTGCTGTTTGATGAAACAAATGAGTTAGTTATGTCAGTCAAGAGAACAGAAAAATATTGTGTTAGTGAAAACTGCACCAAGTCAATAAGATTAGGTTTGCATTATGAAGATGAGTTCGATACTGTTGAAGAAGTTTTGGATAGATATTACAAATTGCTAACTTGAAATTTTTTTGACTGACGGCGCAAAGCGCCAAGACCGAAGGTCCTGACTGCTTTAATTTACTAAAACATATTTCAAGCAAAGTTTATATTCTGTTGAAAGTTTTGTATATTCATTCGAATATTTATACTTAAACTCAACTCCTGTAGTTCCTGGTGTTTCAATGATGCGGATGTTACCTATTTTCATGAATAGTGGAGTTTGACCACAGCATTCGATTTCAGGGTCGAGATAGTCAATGACACATTGTTTCCCTGTTATTCGTGAGATAACATTTTCAAGGTCCTCCTTTGTTAGAATTATTTGGTTCTTACTTATAAGATTTGTCAAAAGCTTCTTATCGTCTTTGAGTAAAATTGTTTGGTATAACTGAAGAAGGTAATGGTCTACGTTATCTGAAGGATTTGTTTGAACATTTGTGTAAGGGTTGTCGTTGGCTTCTCTTGAAAGAATTTGGTCCAGTGGTGGATACTCTAACTTAACATCTGATGTAGCGTTAGCGTTTGAAGCTGTGTTTAAATTCACCGACTTAAGTTCTGGTTCTTTTTCTTTCAAACACTCTGAACTATAGTTCTTTATGACAATATTGTTTGTCGTTCGTGAGTCAACATTTGATGTTGGTTCAATTGGAACATTAACGGCACCAGCTAAGATGGATTTGCTTCTCATTTCATATAGAATAAAAACCTTTTATATGTATGAAATGAACAATATACTCGACAAGGGTTTGAATGTAAAGCTAACGAATGAAAATATTGTTGAATTCACTGAGACAGGTGCTGTGTATAAAGATGTAGAACTACTGAACAAAAGAGCTAAGGGAAGAAGCAGGAACATGAACAAAGGGTGGAAGCCTATAAAAATTTATGTCAATGATGGCTCAGGAGGTTCAAACATAAAGTATGCAGAAAGTTATAGAGTTTATGCTCTCAAAGGTGAAAAGCCTTCATTTAAGAACAGCTATTCTAACGCATATCCTCAAAAGCTAACGGATGGGGAAGTGGATGATATGAATGACAGCAAAAATATTAACAGAAATGGCGACAGAGATGCATGGAATTTGTTTACCATCAGTCAATTGAAGGTTAAACTTTAAAACAATGTTGGTCGTTCCCATGGAATATTTTTGACTTTAATGGTATTAGTCATGATATGAATCTCAAGGTATGAACGAGGAGAGATGAGAGACTTATATGCTTCCCAAATTTCTTCAAAAGGTAATGTTATACCTGACTGTTTCCAAATGAGTTCAATATCATAACGTGAGAAACCTTGAAAGATAACGAAGTCAGTTATGAGACGTTTTATGTTTAAAGCTAAAAACCTCCATGTTTGCATAAGTATTGCTACAGTTAAGTGGTAATGTCTGACTTTAGTAATGATGTTAGCTAATGGTGAGTCTGGTTTTGACACTAAACCTTTTCCGGCGAAATCATCACAAACTAATAAAGTGTTTGATGGATATTTTTTGAAGGGGTATTTTGAAAGTTTTGACAGAATGTAGTTTGTAAGTCGTTTCATATCGTAAACTCCTGAGTATTGACGTAAGTGGTGTTTGTCAATAATTCTTTCCATCTCCTCAGAAGTCTTTTGCATTCCTGACTGTATAAATTCAACGATGGCATAATATTTCCTCTTACGTCGAATGTAACGTTGAAGAAATTCAATGAGTTCACTGTCTGGAACTTTAACGACAGAGGCTTGAACTTTTGACATAAATGTTTTCGCTGTTGAGTCCATAGAGTCTGAAGTTGCTGATATAATGATTTGGTCATAGTAAGAGTCGTTTCCTAAACGCTCTGTTATGAGTATATGACGAATTAAATTAAATGTCTTACCTGAACCCATCTTTCCACAATAGAAATAAACACCATTTGAACAGAACTCATAGTCCTTACTGAAAGGAAGAATGAGAGAACTGTTGAAGCTTTTCACTGTTTCATTCATGTCTTCATCTACGTCATGTATTAAATGCTTCATTTTATCTCCATTAAAAATGCAAGTCAGAAATATTCAGAACATAGCACCGAGTCTAACTGACAAGAGTATAAAGATATACTATGAACATGTTATGATGAAACCAACCAAAATTCAAGAAAGTCAGTATACTTATGAATATCCAAGACACTGGGTAGAGTATGTAGGAGGTGAGAAAGCTATTGAAATCAGACAGGTTCGAAGTATTCCAGCAGGAAGAACAATATTATTGAAGAACTTTAATGTTTTGAGGTATAATGATGAAACAAAGAAGCAAGATAGTTTTCCTGTTGCTGTGTATGTGAACTTAGATACAGGAGATGACATGAAAGTTTTTAATACAAAGCTTCAAACGGTAGTGAGAGAACAACTGACTGCGGAAGGACATCCATTACCTTCAGAAGTTACCATAGCATATAATTTTGAAACAAACTCAATAGATTTTAAAGTCATCTCTGCAAAGAAGTCAGGTTTTACATTTAATGAAGCAGATGTATATTCGAATGAAAACTTCAAAGCTATTGCATGGTTAGATAATGACGATTGCTTTAAGAAAATATTTAAATACAGTGACTCAACGATGTCAATAGATGACCTTCGTGGAATGTTACCATCGACGTTTACAGTAGAAGGTTCAGCAGGATTGCTTACAAGATTGTCAATTGGTGGTATTTGGTCTCGTGAGAACATTGTTATAAAATCCAGTATAAGTGAATTTGCTGAAGAATCTATATTATGTCTTTCAAACTACATGTATTCGCCGCCGAAGCATTATAGTATAACAAACTTTGTCAGTAAGTTTAACATAAGACTTGTCGAACCTTCTTCAATGAAAGATGTTGTGCTACCTAAAGACGGAAAGGATGGACTCATTATTGAGATGATTTTAATAGCATATTAAATGAGCTTGTTCTTGAAGGTCATTCATGATGAAATAACTGTTGTAGAAGATGTTAGCAATTGTTCAGACATTTTGAAGCGTATAGATGATATAAGAAATAAGTTAGATAGACCGCAAAGCGGTGAGGGCGAAGCCCGTGAGAACGCTTATGTTTCATTGACTTTCTCCAGTAACGAGAACTTTTATGAGATAATATTGAAGAGAGATGATTTTAATATGGTGTAAATGGTAGCTTGGGCAGCTTTAGGCGCAATGGGAACAAAAGCATTAGCATTTGGAGCAAAAGCACTTGGAGCTTATGACGCAGTAAATAAAATGAGTGGAGGAAGGGTTTCGAAGACATTAGATGCAAATAAAGGGAAGATTGGAGGCTGGGTTGCAAAGAAGTTAAGATTAAATAAAATAGGGCTCATAAATAAAGCATCCAATTTGGTTGCGACTGAGTCAGAAAATGCTTTAGGAAAGGACGATGAGTTTGCAAAACACGCAACAGACTTTAATGACCAGATGAAAGGTGAAACAATGCATTTAAATAGAGTCGATGGAACTAAAGAAAATGTTTCTTCTCCACCAGCAGTTTATCCATACGGACCTTATGGAATGTATGGAAACCCTTACGAAAGACCATTTGACCCATTGACTGGTGGAAGTAATTGGTATCATTATCGACGAAGAAGAAAGACAGTCAAGTTGGAGACAGACGTGAAGAAAGCAACTAAAAAGAAACCAAGGAAGAGAGTTATAAAGCAATGAATTCAACAGGGTGAAAAACCGGGTGAAAAAAGAGGTAAGATTTCACCACTTCACCTAAATTTATTTTTGTGCTATGTTTTCATACGTGTGAGGGTGGTGATATCATTTATTTTTAAATAAATGTGGGAACAAAAATAAAGCATATCTACTCAACAGGAATGAGACCCTTACTGACTATGTATTCGTTTAATGCTTGATGAAAACAATGGTACATATTATCGTATGGGTATACACAACGTCTGTTTCCATCGTCGTCGTATATGTAGAGCTCAAATCCAGTCCAACCTTCTTTTGTACAATATGTAGCTTTATTTAAGTATGCATTTATGTAGATAAGGCAATTTTCTTCATCGCTCCAGAAATAATTTTTCGTCTTTGTTGAAATAGTTTTCGTTCCTCTACGTCCATAAGGAATGTATGCAATAAATTTAGCATCATAAGGTATTATAATATATTCAGGGTTTCTTTCATCGTCAATGGGTCTGTCTTTGTTAAAATGCATGTTTCTCAGTTTTACTTGAGTTTTGAATAGTTCACGGAAACGTTCTGGGAAAGAGTCATAGTAAATGTAGTCAGACATGTCTTTGTAATGAAATAAAAAATTAAAAAAAAATAAAAATAAGGTTATTTTTATTTAGTGAGGACGGTAGTGAATTCGTTAGTGAAGTCGTTTATGTGTCGGATGGTTTTGTAAATATTTAAGGTTAAGTTGGTGTTATGGTTGTGTTGTAAAATATACGTTACCGGTTTCGTAAAGTATCAAAACCGCTAAGTGGTGTACGGAGGCGCGCAGTGCCACAGTACACCACTTAGAGATACTAACTAACGAAACAACCAAAGAATGATACAGGAGCTATCACACAGGAGCTTATTGCCTCACCACAACTGAGCGATATGCCTTCAGAAGAAAAATTATAAATTATTGGTTTGTTTTGGGTTAAGTTTACCAATAGTTCATTCTAAGATTTAGTTATAAAGCTTATCTATTAGTTCTTTTTGATATATATATATTTTTTTGAGTGCGAATGAAATCCAAAATATCTTTACCAAAGCCCCTTTAAAAATTGACAAAATTGTGAGCAATTCAATTTGATTTGGGAGTTAGAACATGTAATATATATTCAATTTCAATCTTATTTTTATAAATTTTGGCCGATTTAAGCTCTTGTCAAGTTTTGATCGGATAAGTGAAAAAATCTACAATTTATATAAATTTATATTTATAATGATAATAGATAAAAATTTATGAAAACTCTTGATAAGAGAAGTGAAGTGAGTTTTTATTATCGTTTCTTCCAATGTTTCAATCTCATATCCTAAGGAATATTGCATTATACTAAGATCATTATCAGATGTGTGTGAGATAAAAGTGTTTAGGCCCCGAGCAACGGTGTTGGAATTTACACCAAAAATTTCTGGAGACGTCTCCAGAAATCCCAAATCTGGTATTTTTACTATATATCGTATGAATATTAAGATCTTAAAAATCTGCCCAACAACGTTAGGAAGATTGAAATGACTTTTGAGATGCGACGTTATTTCGATTTGAGACTTCTCTCACAATATTAGATTTCAATACAGGCTTTAATTTTTCGAATGATTCTCTACGTATGCGTTCCCACAGTTTGTATTAAACAAGTAAGAATCAACCCACACTTACCAATATCATCATTAAACAAGCTATTCCCACATTCCCAGAAGATTTACTTGTACCAAGGTATCACGTTGGTCCCTCACTTAACCTTTGAAAATTACTGCATTTCAGAAGGACAAAACATCATTGCTACAGATGCTTCTTCTAATAACACCGATTGGTCGTATCATAATTATGAGTCGTACTCAGACAAGATCCAGATTGCATTTGATGACAAAATGAAACTTGAATCAGCAAAGATGAGGGATATCCAACTCTCACGTCTTGAAACGAAGCCCACAGCTTTTCGAAAACTTTCTCAATTATCTTTGAGCAAAGAATACCCGGTTTTAGCGCCTGTTAACAATTCTTCGAATACTTATTCGAAGCCAAGTGCTCCTTCTAGCATTCCATTGCCAGCATTTTGGGGTCAATCCTCAAACAATCTTAAGAAGGCCAGAACCTCTGGTCCGCTACTTTCTCCACTAGAAGAGAATGATTTTGATGTTTCTAAGCGTATTTAATTTTGTTTGTTTGTTATTGATCATGTTTGTAAATAATAGAGCTTTATTAATTAGTTATTTTCTAAGACCCCATAATATACGAGAATAATCTAGCGTTTGTTGCAGAAACCTTATCAATTCGTAATTTTTATCGAGTCAGGCTCGTTCATTATTATTTATTCATATTTTAATTCCTTATTATATTCTCATTTAGAATTTCCAATCGTGTCAAGTTTATTATGATTCCTGCGTTAAAAAATGATCAATCGTTGCAAGAATCGATTCCCCAAGGTTTATTAGATCAGAAGTACGAACATATTTTATTTATTCGAAAGGCTACAGTAAATGATAAAGAAGAAATCGTTTTAGCTTCCGAATATTCTTTATATTTTTTTACTTCTAAGACATTTTCAAAGCAACTGCAGGTTAGGTTATCATTTACATGGGATAAAATCAAATCTATCAATTTACCGGACTCGTCTACGATTATTTTAACCTATATTGAAAAAGAATTAAAAATTCTTCATAAGGATGCAGTACAAATGTTTTATTCAATATTGTTGCATTTGAAATCGATCTTCATACCATCTGAAATGCCTCAAGTTGAAATAAATGTTAAACAACCAACAGGAATTACCCCAAACTCTTCACCAATGCTATCAAGATATATTTACCTTGCTCGTAAAAATAATATAGAGATTGCTGCCAATGCTTTAACTGCACTAAAAGAAGGCTCTGTTTTAGTTCGGAAATCGGAAGAGAAACATAAGCAAATAGAACTAGATTTAAGCCTCTTTCCTGGTATCCAGAATCAAATGTATATTTATCTTAAAACAGCTGAAATAGAACCTTCAATTCAAAAAATTATTATTCCAAAAACGGGAAAACCGAAACCATGGACCTCTTTAGTCCCACATTTCCAAAGTAATGACACAGTTGATGGCGTAATATGCAAAGAAATCATTTCTGAAGATTTTATTGAAGTTGTTGAAGCAATTTCCAATAATTCTAAATCCAAAATCAATAGTTTCACTTTCCAAGACACAAGTTTTACTGAAGATTCACTTATTTCCATCATAAATCTAATTAAAATTAAGAATATTGATTCAATTTCAATTTTATCATCGATTGAAGCTCCACAGTTCGAAAAATTAGCTCCACATTTTGCAGATCAATCCATAAAACTCAGTTCTTTGAATAATTATTAAATATCTTCCTAACTTGAAGCATTTAGATATTTCAAACAATAGTATTGATGTATCCAACACTTTATTCGCTCTTGCTGAGAACCAACACCATCATTTGCAAGAATTAATTGCAAATGGAAATTATTGTACAAAAGAACTTACTAAAGAGCTTAGATTACCAAAGTATCTTGAAGTATTACAGTTAAGAAGGGTTACATGGGCAAAATCCAACTTAATAATGATTATCAAATTATTATGTAAAAAGAGAAGATCAAATCATCCATGTTCATTACATTTATCAAGAGCAGAAGTTGAGAATAACAGTTGGAAGTCAATTTTCAAGAAAATGTCAAGAATTGAGTTCAAAAATCTTGTTGAGTTCTATTAGGACGCGAATCCGATAAATGAGAGTCTTTTCAAGATGTTGTCCACTGCGAAATCGCTTGAAACTTTGTCATTTAGCGGTTGTTTCGATGAAAATGATGAAAATTTAAATGATTTCATCCAATTCCTTCCAAACTGCTATAATTTGAAGAAACTTGTTGTCTCCGGATCAGAATCAAAGAAAATGAAGCACTCTATTCAACTTATCTTTGATGTTTTGGAACATTTTGATATAAATATTTTGGATGTTTCAAAAAATGCGATCGGAGATGAATTATTCGTTATGTTATCGCATCTTATTGTTTCCAATCCAAACGTTACTGAATTTTTCATTGACGGAAACAATATTCAGACAATTCCAGCTTATGAGACATTTTTGGACCAAATGATACAAAGGCATACAAAATTAGTAATTGATATGCCAAAACAGGACCTGCTAAAGCTTTCTTCCAAGAACAAAGCCGTTAAAAAAACAAGATTTTCTGGAATTGTTCAGAAATTCTATGAATTAGCGAAATTTCCGATGCCAGTAATGAAGAGTGTACTCAGAAGACCAGAAATAGACCAGAAACTACCAATAGATGGTCCAAAATCTGTGAGATCTCCAATAATTCTTCCAAAAATTTCGACAATTGAAGAAAGTACATTCAATTTCAATAGCCAAAGGCCACTACAAACAAAAGCAGACATTCCTGTCTCAGAAATCCCTGCTCCTCCCGAGAAACCATCAGAAATCGAATATTTACATCACGAAATCCAAAGTGATGACAGTTACGAGTACTTTTACTCGGAAGATGAAGACCCAGAAGACGGAAGATATGATTTTGATCGAATTGGAAAAGCAAATTGGGATGATACAGAAAAAGTCTTTGTAGATGATGAATTTTGGCTTAAAAACCAAGAGCAACCACTTACTCTTAATACCCGTCAAACAATTGACACTTTTAATAAGGACTTCACCATTCAAAATCTCTTTTCTCAAATGAGATGAATTTTTTGTTAATAAATATGTATGTTTATGTAGATAGAAATATAATACTTTATTCAAACACAAAAAACATAAGTTATTCTTCATTATTAAAAACAAATTTCGAAATAATTTCTTGAATTACTTGAGATTTTGATTCTATTCCTAATTCCATAAGGTTTTCGAAATCATCATCCAAGTCATATGATTCGAACAGTCCAGAAACATCGATTCCTGTTGAAGAAAGGAAATGAAAAATTGTATCAATCATAATAAATGATTTTTCGAGCAAATCGTTATTATGAAGGCTTCCTATATCAATTATAAAGGCGAAAAACATCGGATTATTGAATTCTGAGAAAAAAGAATTCGAAATATTTGTAACGACAAAATAAAGGAGATTTGCTATTGATTCTTTAACTTCTATTGTTGAATCATGGAAACAATCTGCTAATAGCATTGAAATTGAAACAACTTTTTGAGGTTCGAAATTTTCCGAATTAATCAGATAAAAATGAATAAATTCAACTGCATTGAGCATCAAATCAGATGAATTCTGGTTCTTTGATATTAGCATCATGCATTTATCGAAAAACATGTCTCTGACCTCATTAATTTGCAATTCTTCTAATTTTATCATAATTTTGGTCACATCTATAGCTAAACTTTCTTCATTGTCTTTTTCATACTCAAACAAAGCTAAAAATCCAATATTGTTTGCGATAATAAATTCTTTCAAATCATTCGTTATTGGAAGCTCAACGTTGTTCAAAATGGAGCTAATTACTGATAGTAGCTTATGCTGTGAGAACCATGATACATCTATTAACTTATTTTGAAGTTCTAAGTCATTATCAGATTTTAATTCTAAAATTTTGAAAATCAACGTGAGAAGTTTGAAACTTTCATCTAGTGACAAATGGTAAGAGTCTGTATATGCTTGGACGAAATAAAATATATGATAACAATCTTCGAAATTATTTTGATTTACAATTTCATTTATATTAGTCCAGATGATGTCAAATGGCAAATACATATTAATACTAAACTTAGAAGCAGGAGAAGTCTCTAATAATCTTGCAATTAAGTTAAAGTTAATGGATTTGCTTTCAAAGAATGGTGTACGTATAATAGTATCGATGTATTCTAAAATATTGCTGTTTAAAAAGGTGGTTCCGAAATTTGCTAAAATTGTCAATCCAAACACAATCAAACTGACTAATGTAACGTAAATTGGTGGATTATTGAGATAAATTAATGATCTTACTGCACTCTTGAATGAATCAATGAGAAAATCAGGAAAATTGAGAGAATTTAAAATTTCAATATAGTTTTTTCGAGAGTATTGAGATGTAAATACTAAAATACTATCCGCCTCGATTTTAAAAAGTTCTTGATTGTTTTCAGCATAGAAAGAATAAAGGGATTGAATATGACTTTTTAATGAATCTTCACGCGTAGTATCCTCCTTTTGAGTCACTTCTTGAATATCTTCATCTTTGAATGAAAAGTTATCTAGAGATGGCTTGTAAAAAGAAGTTATCAAAATGAAAATGCCACTTTTTTAAGGCTCCGGTCCTGCATGATTACTGCATATAGTTAGGACGAGTGTCTAATAAGGAGTAAAAATATACCAATAGATTGCACATATACCAATATTTTGTAAAAATTAAATATTATCTATTTTTAAAATTTTCGAATTTGACTATATTATCGTTTTAAACATGATATATACTAACTTTACTATTTGATATATGATAAATAATGATATTTTAAAAATTGAAAAATTGGATTTTTAAATTTGCAAAGTATATAGTATAGTAAATTCATAAATGAGTATAATGTGCCCAATTATAACAATTTTCAATCATTTGATAATTCTATGACTATGGATTTTTGTACTTCTAATTAAAATAATGTCACTTTTTAATATATTGAGTTTAAGGTTTAAATTTAATTTAAAAAATCGATTTGTTTATACATATTGGAAAGGAATTTTTTGATAATATCTTTTGTATATTAATACATTATGACTTATACTATGTCACCATAATATAAATTCAAATTTTTATCATGCACATCAATATAAAATTGTAATTCAAAAAACACCTACTTCTATCGTCAAAAATACTCTCAATTTGAAAAAATACATCAAAAATATCAAATTTGCAAACCTAATTCTTCGAAATACTGAAGAAGGTAGAATATACAAATAGTGTCGACAGAAACTATATAATTTTCTTTACAAATTGTCGAAGGGGAACTGAGAGTTTTTTCTTATACGTTGAATTATAAATCAAATTATTGAATGGATTTTTGGAAAATTGAATACTCAATTATCGAAAAACCGTTTTGACAAAAAGTGATTAATACAATATTGTTGCCTATATTAAGTAATTATCATATATGATTTTTATTATCATATCAATTAATCGTGCATGAAGTTATTCTCGACGCAAAAATCGTTTTTTATAGGGGTCTTGCAAATCTAATTCTTCTTTCATATATTTTTTAGAAGCAAACTCACTATATCAAAATAAACTTTAGTTGCATTCTAACAATTTGTCGAAGGGGAACTGAGAGTTTTTTCTTTATTATCAAGATATGACAAAAAATGTTAATATACAATTTTTTAATATTCGACATATATAGCGATAATGTAACATTATATGATTTTATTATTTTATGATAGCATATATAAACCTTATCATATTATTAAAACTTTCACAAATCAAAAATATCTAGATTCTGTCAAAAAGTGATTTGTCAGATTTTTTCAAAAAAACAAATTACTCATCTAGAAGAGATTGTAAATCAAGTTTACTAATAACAATATAATGTATCACTAATATGCTATAAAATGTCGTGGGCTTTTTTGATTATAAATAGTTTTACCGGTCAAAGTTGAAATTTGTCAAAATACCGAATTCTCAGATAAGATGAACTATAATAGTAATACTCAGTTTAAATATACTATACTATAGTGTATTACATAATGATATTATGTACTAAAGTAAAAGTATCAAAAACTCATATTGGTGGAGATATTAAAACTTTTAAAATTGAGAGGGTGGGACCGGAGCCTTAATATATCAACTATAATTACTCAAGATATCACTAGCCCTTAGCATAAAATTATAAATTCATGAATAATCTTCCCTTATTCTCCATCAAGTGAAATTTTTCATTATATTTCAAGGGTATTTAACTAACCCACGTGATAAAACGCATTTAAATGAATAATATTTCATAATACGAACATACAAATAAAACATTTTAATAAAATAAACAAAATTATTACATAAACTAACATTGAATGGAATAAATAAAGCATCCATTCGGGTGACTAAAGAAATCAGAGAAATTGGGATCGTCAATTAAGTCAACACGGTTGATCGAGAAGAATAAGGCAAAAGTCATTTTTAATTCCGTATTCAACCGATTAACGATAGTTCCAAGAGTATCATCTCGGTTTATTTCAAGCAACTGAACGTATCTTCCGTCAAATTCGAAACATTCAAAGACATTTTCAGGAATATTTGATGATAAATACAATGGATGTGATACATAGAGCATGTACAACTCTTCAGCAGTCTTATCGGTGCATTGAATCAAAGTATATTTCTTTGATAGGTAATAAATGTTCGTAGACTCTAAATTCCTTAGTCCAAATTTATTGGTGATGATATCAGAACCCGTGAGACCCTTTATCTCTTTGAAATCAAAATGAATCTCTTCTAAATATGTCAAAATCCGATGTTTCTTCAAATATTTGATTCTAAATGGCTCAATTTTAGGACACAAAAGTTCGGAAAAGGCAATTGTGATGCTATTTGATTTGACTAAATGTCTGAAATTTTTAATTGGAATGTTATCAGGAACATTATAGAACAAAGTCTTTCCATACAACGCATCTACTATCAGCAAAGTAATTGATTGTTTTCTTAAGTTTAAATAGGTAAATAACACGTTTTCGGCAAATTTAAGCATATCATTAGTTTTTTGGTTAGGATGGAACTTTCCTTGGAATTTTACAGGTGTCTGGTAAATTGTAAACTCGTATTCGCAAGGTTGAGTGAAAAATACATCACTCATGTAAATCCTTTGCTTGGATTGGCAATATAAATACAATGTTGAGAAGTTATAAAGGAATTCATGAGGTATATCTTCTGAAAGATGCTTGTTGTCGATACTAAATTGAACATCATAATTTTCGCTGTAGGAATTGATGATTTCTATAGCGGATTCTTTAGTTTGCATGAACTTCTGCTCTTCTTTGATGCTCATTGTCGATGAATCGAAGATTTTAATGTAAAGATTATAAGTATTTTGAGAATATGAAGTGATTTCAATAGGAACAACCTGGGATAAATGCATTTCAACTTTATCTCTAAGAGTTATAATATTGTTTCTGTTAGTTACATAAGCAATTACGTAAGCATTTCTGTTTCCATCATTAAACTTACTGAAAGCATCTCCTTCTGTTTGTTCTGTAATCAAATCATCGTTTATTTCAATCCATCCAGCAGCATCATGCACATAAGTGATGTAATGGCCTTTAAAACCAGTTCCAATATGAGTACTCACGGCGTAGAGTTGGTATTTTTCTCCACCAAAGGCTGTAAGGTCTAGCTCGCTAGGGATCATAACGAAACTGCAATTCTTTTGAAAAGAACGTGTATTTTTATCGTAAGTCATTCGATTTAATTGAACTAAGAATAAATCCGTTGATTTTGTATGAAATTTGGATTTTCTTGATTCTAATTGTATGTGTATGAGTTGTTGAAGGTCTAAATCTTCAATAACGGGTAATGTCAGAAATATAAAAGTATCTAAAGGAACTTCTTGAGATATGAATAGGCTGTTTGTAAACAACAACGTAAAATCATTTGGCTCTGGTTGTTTGTAGCATTTACTAATAAAATCGACAAATTTTGCAAAAAATTCAGTAAGATCATGCTGTTCTGTATAATTGATCTTCATAACATCAATAATTGGAGATGGATTTGTTATGTATTGAGTTCGAATTGATTCTGAAAATTCATATAAAACTTTTATTTCGGGAATGGCTTGATTTTTTTCAAGAAAGTCAACGAATGGTTTATACCTGTATAAAATTTGAAGTGAGCTACCCATATAGCATGTGTTTGCAAGATTTTTAATTCCGCCAACATACGCATACGCAATAGTCATTCAATTTGAAATTTTCCAATAATTTAAAAACATCTTAAATATAAAGTGATAATTAATGCAATAATCAGATCATGTCATGATTCAAAAAAAAAAAAAAAAAAAAGGTAGTGGGGCTTCCAGGGGCTGCGCCCCTTCTAGCCCTGAAGATGTTTAGTATAACTTTGTCCGGACAAGTAAGGGTCTATCGTCGCTACAGGAAAAGTTACAGGCGTTCCAAGGAAGTATACTTTGAGAAGCCTTTTCTCCCTTATAGAATGAGATAGGACGGTTATTTTACAAAACTGACAACACTTTGACCGAGTAGTTTTTTGTGCTGAACAAAAGTGTCATATAAACATCTGTCAAAAACCGCTTTTTAACTTCACTTAAAATGCCACGTAAGCTACGTAAGAATATACGTAAGAGGAAGGGAGCATTGAAACATCCAATAGTAAAACTGACACCACAACAACAGTTGCAACAACAAATAATGAATGACCCCACTATGTTGCAACAAATGTCAAGCAATCCTATGCTTTTAAACCGAGTTATTGGTGCACAGAGTGGAGGTTTAAGAGCGGCACTTTTAGCGAAAATGGCAGGCTATGGTGGAGCTGCAGACGGAACAGCTTATAACCCTCAAAGTCAAATGAATTTGAGTTCACTCAAAAATCAAATAACAGATGTCAAAAAGTCAAACATAGACATACAGAAACAAATAAGTGAAAACGAAAAGAAACTAGAATATGACAGACACACAAAGAAACTAAATGAGTTAAACGTAGAGAAAAAGAAGAAAGAAGAACAACTGAAAGAACTAAGTACAGAGGAATATGCGAAAAAAGTGTCAGAAAAAGCAGCAGAAGTAGCAAAAATGGAACAAGATGTCATAAATTTGAAAAACCATACTACTCAATATAAAGTACTGAAAGATGAAGAGATAAAACAAAAAGCCCTGAAGACATATATGGATAGCGATGAGTATAAAAAAGAAGTTGAAGCAAATGTAAAGGCAGAAAAACTTTTACAGTTGCAAAACCAAACCGTACAGTATGAAAACTTAGCACAAGAAAGTAAAAATAACGACGCAGCCATGCAAAAGGCAATGAAAAGCGCAGAATATATAAAAGCTAACAATGACTGGTTAGATGCCCAAGCCAACGCTAAAGCAGCCCAACTTATAGGGTCAATAAGGACAAAAATACAAGCGGATGAAGACAGTTCAAATGAAGCTTTAATGAATGCTGACTTTAAGAACGCCTTCGAAGCTCTTCATAGTAAGGTGAAACAAGTGAACGACTTCTCATCTGGAAAGAAACTGAAGTCTGAAGGTTTCGACAAAGAGTTAAAAGAAGTAGCACAAAATATGACGAAAATAACAGATGCAGCAACGAGACAGGCAGTTCAAAGTGCCTATGACGCCGTTAGAGCAACTGTTGTGGAAAGTCAAGAAAAAGAGTTACAACAGACCAAAACAGACCTAGTAAATGCTTTCTTAAAAACGAAAAGTCAGGTAGGACATTATGCTGCAGATGGAACATATGTGCCAGCTGGTGGAACTTATATACCACCAAACCCTCCAAGAGAAGCACCTGCACCAGGACTACCTAAAACATTTACATCGTCACATGGACACAGACACAGGCATGCACCAAAACCAACACAACAACCAACAGTTCAAAATCCAGCACAACAACCACCTCCACAACCAGCACAACAACAACCAGCACAACAACCACCTCCACAACCAGCACAGCAACCAACAGTTCAAAACCCTGCACAACAACAACCACAAACAGAGCAAGGACATAAAAGAAGTAGAGAACAAGGAAACCAAGATTTCTTAAAAATGCTTAAAGAAGACTATGGTTACCCAGATACTCTTGACTTTAGTGACAGATATAAAGAAGCTATTAGAAAGTTCAAGGAAGGAAATACTGACCCGAACCTATTTAGCTTTATGGCTCAGCACCAAATGGGATATAATTTCAAACCTGGAAAATACAAGCTCGCTAAGGGATATGATTTAATAGCATATCATCCAAATGACATGAACGAATTTACTCCGAGATATTTGGTGTCAGAGCTAAATGACAATTCAACTCTCTTCATGAAACGCGTAAAAAATAGAGACGGAACGAAAGAAGAAAGGTTTATGAGTCCGGATGACTTAGATAGGGAACTTGTTAAAAACGGTCTCGGAATATATGAAATGCCAGCAGATGAGGTACAAGAAACTCCACAGGAAGAAGTTCAGATACAACCAGACATGGAAGAAATAGTTCAGCAACAACAGCTAGAAGAGCCTGAAGGAAACGAACAAGTCCCTCCTTTGGAAACTAACTTCACAGAACTAGATGAAGATTTGGAACAGCCGAAAAATCTTGACCCTCAACAAGAGTATGAGGTGAATATGGAATCTTTCCAAGAGTCTAAGAAAAATTCGGCTGACATGGTAGAAGAATATCGAAAAATGTTTGCCGACATACAAAAGACTCCAACACCAGATGAAAATATTCAGCATAGAATGGAAGTACTGAAAGAAAATGTACGCAAATACAATAACCCTTTTTACTTACGACCATATAACGTTCAATCTTTGGCTGAACTCGGTGAAAATAAAAGGTTAAATTTCAACAAAACATATAGAAATGAAACATTGTTTAAAGTTCATTCAGAACCTAACCAATATGGAAACAAACCTACTTTTGTTTCTGCAGACTATGGAACTACAATGAGATGGGGTCATAAAGCTAACCCGGATAGGTGGTTCAATAAACTTACAACCACAATTCCAAGAAGTTGTAGACGCAATGGAAGTGAATGGTGAACCAGATTTAGCTGGTATTTTCAGCGCGGCTTTAATGCCATTGAAAGATATGAAACATGCAGATATTTTGGACCAGTATGAAATGAACATGGCTGATGGAAATATAACACCTGACGTTCTAGAACATTTATCTCAAAGAACTACACAGAACCATAAAGATGGTATATTTGGTGAAGAGTTTAGAAAGAAAGTTAGGGAGAGAGAAGGAAGAGAAACCTATTGTACATGACCTTGCAAACGAAAGTTTGCAAAATGTCATAAAAACTTACTTTGCAGACAATGAACCGAGAAGGGATGAATATTTAAGAAAACTCAAATGGACAGTACCAAATGAAATGTTAGTATTGAAAAACATGTTCCTTGACAAAATAAAACCAACTACAGAAATAAATGACGCAAGACTGAAACATTGGGTAAAAGCTTTCCCATTCACAAAAGATATTGTTGGTAACATGGAAAGAAAACCAGAATGGCTACAAAAACATATATTTGGAAACGAGCTTATTCCATATGGACAAGCTCTGTTTGAAGAGCTTGAACCGGAAACTCAGGAAAGAGTCATGCAAACAATACGCGAAGACTCAAATACAAACTATGACAAACTCTTTCTAGGATATAGGTTACCTGAGATGGGCGACCAGAGCCCAAAGGCAAAAAGGACATGGGAAATTTACAACATACTAGGTGAACATGAGGCAAAGATGCAACAACTTGAAGCAGAGGGCAAGTTACCAAAAGCGACACCAAAGAAGAAGAGAAGAGTAGAACAAAGTGAAAGTAGTGAAGAAGTAACTTCATCTAGTGAAAGTAGTGGCAATGAAGGAAAAAGAAGAGTTAAAAACTCAGCCAGGAAGAAAGTAAAGCTTGGTCCACGTGGGTTCTATTATGACACATAAATCCAACTATTCTATATTTTTACCCATATGAAATGTACGCCGCTCAGAATATAACGCCAACAGTTTTGGATGCCATGAATGGAAATGTTTCCGAATGGTATAACGAATGCGACAATGCCATTAGAAGGTCAGAAATAGTTCCTGGAACTTACGAATATACAACTGCTGTTTCTTATGGAAATGTAGGTGAGGTTGGTGAAGGTTCTTCAACAACAGTAGATATTGCTTGCGACAGGTTTCATATAATTTCTATTGACAACTCATTCTTATACGTGGAACAAGACATTGAAATAAAACCTTCTGCCAAGTTGTCTGACAAGAAAGGTTGCAATGGAATTTTCTATGTCGGATACCAATATGCTCCAGAAGTTTTCATGGGATATAAGATATATTCTAACTCTGACTTAGTTCAAACAGTAACATGGGCAAACTATGAATGGTTCGCTTTGAGAAACTCAGTACAACCACAAGCTAGAGAACAAACAGACCAGTATGCAACCATTGAGAAAATAAGAAGACTTGACCCTAACGTTCCAGGAGTTTATGTTAACCTTTCTGGTTCAGATGGAAATGCTGTCACTAAAGTAAAACTGAAACTTAGAGTTCCTTTGTCATCTTTCCTCATCTTCAGGTTTTTAAGATACTTGCCAAACTGGGCAGGAAAAATTTCTATCGAACTTACTCCAAGCAAAAATAACTTAGTCATTGCACCAACGCAAGACCCATTCACTCTTACAGACGTAAAGGGAGCAAATCAAACGTCATTCGCCGAATTTTGCAAAGACAAAGTTGACTTAGACTTTGGTTTCTCAAACTTCAACACTGAAGTAAACTATTATTTCAATGCTGCTGGAACTGCTTGGGACCCAGTTAAGTTCACATGCGAAAAATTTGAATGCAAGAGAATAGAAAGCAGACTTGCAGTCTATATGTTGGACCCAGATATTTCAAATGCTTTAGCTGCCAAATATATTGCAGTTCCACTTATGTTCCCTATACACCAAATATCTGTCAAGACTTTGCAGGTGAAGTTGGAAACCAAAGTGCTGACCCAGGTGCAAGAACAGATATTGCCTTAACAACTGCAATGAAACATGCAGATACTATGTTTGTACTGTTCAGACGAACTATAAATGACTATTCTTGTTTCTACAACCCTGGTATTAAATATCATATAAACATAGATGGCAAATATTATCCAAGAGAAGAATATTCTACAGTTGAGGATATGAGGTCATACAACTTGACATTAGATGCTATGAACTTTAACAACAACTTCACAACAACCATAAACCCTGAAATGCAAAGTTCTATTATGCCATATGTGAAAGTATGGACTCATACAGGAGGTCAAAAAACTCAATATACAAATGGAGACCGTTCAAACTTTTGGCTTGGCATTCCATTTGCTGACTCAGAAGACTTTATGGGTGGTATTTCAACTGTTGGTACTGTACAAATACAATATACTGGTGACAGAGACGGTCCAGATGAACTGAGAGCAAAGAAGTTTACAAAACCAATAGCACTTTTCACGGAAGATGCTCTTTTGAAGATTCGTTCGATGAAACCTGCTGGGGCTCCTCAGATTGGCATAACGACAGCTTCCATCGAGCAGATTTTGGCAGCAGGTCAGTAAGTTGTTCTTGAACTGACTTCTCTCCGTCAAATATTGACAGTACGCCAGTTTTGACATAATATTGTATTATAAACTTTCCTTTAGAAATATCTGTAAGTTTTGAAGTTATATTTTTGTCTGCTTCAAGAACTTTCACCATTTCAGTTATACCAACTTTCTTTGCTTTATGAAAATATTTTGGTTCAGCAAAGACTGCTATTCTATAACATTTTCCATTGTTTGTATAAAGAACTATTCTGTCAATGTATTTGTATTGTTTGTGTGTGTAAACTTTGTTCTGCTTCAATTCAAAGAGATATCCGAATACGTCCATATTTTTATTCGAAGTAAAATGTCATTTCCGAAAAATAGAAGCGTAAGTGTTTCAAAAGGTTTAATGGCGGTGGCAGATGTGAAGTTAAATTCACCAACTCAAACAAACAGTCAAAGTGTTGTTGTCAATGTCAAAGACAGAGATGTTGAAGTGGGGAAACCATACGAAGACGAAGATGGTATAACAATTGTTCCTGTAAAAGAACAACCAACATACCCTGAAGTTAGCAGAGACTTAAGTTCTGTTGCAGATATTCGAAACGACTACCAACAACTGAAAGACAAACTTCAAACTCAGGAGAAGATTTGTCAAGCTTTAGGTATAATGTTAAACTTGGTCGAACACAACCCTGTAAAAGTGAACTCATATGTCATTGCACCTCATGAAGTTTTGAAAGAACTATTGAAACTTTTGACAGAGGCAGACGATATAAACATCAAAGAAATAGAACCCGACGTTAGTTGCTGTGGTGTTTCATATAATGTCATTGACAAGATATACGTTATGAAAGGAGGTGAAACGTTGAACTTAAAGTATAGTTTCCCAGACGTCATAAAAATATTTGACGACCACAACATTTCATTAAAATTTATTTGCTAAGTAAAAATGTCAAAACTTCTTGAAAGATGTTTGAAGAAAAATAATATAGACTTTATTTCATGTAAAGGACTTTACACACTTTTGAACGATATGAAAGACCCTGTTTTGTTTGTTCGTGTAGACAAAGGAAAGTTCTATGTCTTTACAAAATATTTGAACTTCTTAGACAGAGAACTTCAAGAAACGCCATGTGAAAGTTTAGATGAAGTTCTTCTCCACTTTCAGAAAAACTTTTAAATATATATAAATGGCAGAAGATATAATGGTTTATACTATTACGACTAAAAACCCTGAGTCATATAATTCTATAACAACAAACTTACAAAGTCCTCAAGGACGATATTGTAAACTAACCTTAAACACAATGACGACTAAAGCTTGTTTTGCTCTTTTGACACCAGAAGATTTTATTGTTGTGAATGGTAAAAAATACTCCTTTGAAGATACTTACTCAGATATACCACCAACAGGTTTTGTTGACTTATTTAATACTTTAAGGACGAGTGTAAAATGTGCTGCAACTAGAGCAGGTTTCATTATGTTTGGATGTCCGACTGAGTTTACTATAAACAATATGAGCTATAATACAAAACTTATATCTGGTTTTTACTACCAACAGTTTCCTATAACAGGAAAAGGTGTCATACAAGGAATGTCTATTCCATTGACTTTAAGTACACCTATTTTATATATTGTTTCAAACTTAGGTTCAAAGTGTTATTCGAATGTCGACAGAAACTACTATGACCAAAAGATACTTATGCGTATAAATAACACATTCTCTGCTGGTTTGCCTATTGTTCATTCGAATGCAGAATTTTCAACCTTAGTGAACTCAAACACTTTGGCAAGTATAACGTTGACATTAGTTGACGCAAACTTTGTTCCTGTAAAACTTTTATGTCCTATGTATTTGTCAATGACGGCAGAAAGTTTCGAATTGGAAGATGCAACTGGTGAAAGTATTGTATTACAAGAACAACTTCAACAACAAATAGCTCAAGAACAACAAATAGCTCAAGAACAACAAATGCAACAAATAGCTCAAGAATAAAAAAATATTTTTTTTATTTTTATAAAAATGTACAGAATAGATGTTTCAGATTTTTATGACTTCCAAACATTCAGAAATATGTGTCCATTTCGAGACTATAACAAAGCAGTCGAAAATTTGAAACGTTTAGTCATTTATGTCGACTCTGCCCCAGAATGTTATGTTATGAAAGAATGGGATGTAGTCTTTAACAAACCAAGAGCAACAATAGTGTCAGAACAAGAATGTAGACAGAAACTTAAGAAAATAAAAGTCGTACAAGTTGGCATGAAGATGTTAGATGCTTGGGATATCTTATTGTCAAAGTTAGAAGATTTTTCAGTTCGTGGTATAAAGTTTTATACACCTTCTCCAAACTTCTATTCTATCTTCACTGGATATAAATACGAACAAGTAGAATGGAAAGAAAATATTATAGAAGCTTGGTTAGACCATGTCAAAGAAATTATATGCAATGGAAACGAAAGAGTCTATGAGTATATCTTATGTTGGTTTGCAAACATCTTACAACATCCAAGTGCTAAAAATGAAACTGCTCTCATTATAATTGGAAAACAAGGAACAGGTAAGAACACATTCTTTACAGATATTTTGTGCAAACTGTTAGAAGGTTATTCGAACCCGAATATGACAAACTTAGAAAACATCTGTGGCAAGTTTAACTCTTCAATAGAGAATATGAAACTTATAGTATGTAACGAACTTCAAAGTATAGATACAACAAAAGTTTTAAACTCAGATGCTTTGAAGAGTCTTATAACAGACAAAGTTGGAGTTGTTGAAAGAAAATATAAAGACCAAAGAGTTTGTGAAAATGTTGCAAACTTCATTATGGTTTCAAACAATGCTGTTCCGATGAAGTTAGAAAGTTCTGACAGAAGATATGTAGTTGTCAGAACGTCAGATTCTCATATGCAAGATACAGAATATTTTGACGACTTAGCAGAAACTTTGACATCTGACTTTTACAACCACTTGTTCTCATATTTTATGACATTAGATATTTCAAAGTTCAATCCAAGACAAATTCCACATACCGAAGAGAGACAAACATTGTTAGAAGCAAACAAGAGTGTATATGAACTGTTCATAGATGAAACTGACTTTGAGTGTTTAGATGAAAGGTCATTGTACGATTCGTATAAACAATATTGTCAAGAATATGGTTATATGACAGCGTCTAAACGAACATTCTTGGCAAATGTCAAAAGTCTTTTAGACGTACAGAATGGTGTATATACAAAGAAAAATTTTTCTGAGTAAATTTAAAAAAAATATTTTTTTATCCGATAGAAAAGATGACAAAATTCATCTCAGTAAACAAGTACATGTCAGGACTTAAAGAAGAACTAGACCCATTCACATATTTGAATGTTTACTTCTACCATTTTGAAAAGTCTTCATTCAGCAAAGTTTGGAACATCGAACCAGTTAAGTTTGCTATTGTGACTAAAAATGGTGCGAAATTTGAAGACTTAGACATAGAAGGTTTGTTAACAGTCAAAGAAAGTTTTGACAGAAGGTTCTCAAACCTTAAAGAAGGCAAAGCATACAAACTTGTTATACCTTATGAACCAAAGAAAGCAGACGACTATGAATATTATGAGTCTAAAGTTGTAGAAGTTCAAGGTAAATTGGGTAAAAAGATTTTAGAGTCTAAGCCAGTGTTTACTCCTAAAGAGGAAGAGAACATTGACATTGACCCAGAAATGTTCTAAAAATAAAATTTTATTTTTACATGTCAAATTTCTTCTTCTCTGGCTCTGGTTCTTTCTTCTCTTCTTCTACTTTCTTTTCTTTCTTTTCTCTCTTCTTCTTTTCTGGTGGAGTTATGTCAAATTTCTCAGAACCATATTTATGTAAAAGTTCTTTGTCCTTTAATAGCTCATCTATTCTGTTTTCTATTTCATCTTCAAGAACAGTGCATGTGTCTTCTTTGCATTCTAAGAAGTTTTGTTGGACTTCATCTCTCCAAGAGGCGTCATCTCTGTCAACAAGTCTGTCATTGACAAATTTTAAGACTGCTCTGCTTAATGTTTTATGGTTCTTGTCATATTCCCAGAAACAGAACTTTAGAACAAATTCACCTTTCTTGTTTACACTATGTAAGATTTTATGGTCGACAGATGTTTTGCTGTCGAAAAGCTTGTCTCGAATATAGATGGCGAAATCGCTAGACATTTTCAAAAAGATAAAAATTTTAATTTTTCTAAAAATATGTTAGAAAAAAAGTTTGCTGACATTGACAAGAAATTTGAGAATGTTTTAAACAAGAACAAGGTGAAATTAGAAAATGCTCAGATAAAACCCATACATGACAAGTTCTTATTTGCTCAGAATGGTATAACAGGTCTAATTGCACCACCTGGGTCGGGTAAGACTTTCACTTATCTTAAAATGGCTGCACAACAACAAGAACTAGATGAGAAGAACCCATTCTATGAGTTAGTTGTTATTTGTAGTACTTCTGGTCAATTTGACCAAACCGTCAATTCGTTCAAAGATATTATAAAGAAGTCTAAGTTAGTATGTATAAAAGACTCTGAGTTGTTAGATTGGATAAAGAAGTACCAAAGAAGAGTTTTGAAGTACAATGCTATAAATGAGTATATAAATTCGAAGTTTAAAGACCCAAATGAGGAAATGCAGAGAATATTAGAGAAGAAACACTTCAGAAACAAACAGAAAGAGATAGAATACATTTCGAAGAAATTGCAATCTTACGATTGGAAGACATACCCTCATAGGTGTCTTCTTATTTTAGATGATTTCGCCTCTCATCCTTTGTTAAAGAATAGAGAACAAGATATGTGTCGAATTCTTAAGAAGCTCAGACACTTCAACATCTCTGTTGTCATTTGTGTACAGACAGCAAAGAGTTTAAGTAAGGATGTAAAGAGAATACTTACTGACATTATACTTTTCCCCGGATTGTCCGAAGACGATTTCATGGAACTTATGAAAGAGTCCATGGCAGGTAAGTTTGACAGACATGAACTATGGGAGAAGTACAAAGTCATACAAGACCCTCATACTTCTTTCAGAATTCATATCTACGCAAACAAAGTTCAAATTGTAAAAAGTCAAGCGTAAAAATGTAAGTGTTTGGTCTTAGTCTGTTGTGGTTCTGCAGCTTTCGGTTCTTCTGGCTTTGGAAGGCATTCAGGAAGAGGAACGTCGGACATTCGTTTGTGTCCTGTCGGAAGGAAGAACTTTTCCAGTTGTCGGGAAATTTTTTTCTGTCGGAAGGAAAAACTTTTTCTGTTGGAAGGAAAAACTTTTTCTGTTGGAAGGAAAAACTTTTTCTGAAGTTCGACCAAAAAGTTCTCAATTTTCGAAAATTTGAATGGTTTACGGACGAACAACAGGAAATTTTTTTCCAGTTGTCGGGAAATTTTTTTCCAGTTGTCGGGAAATTTTTTTCTTGTCGGAAGGAAGGACTCGGAATGCCAGAAGGAAGGACTCGGAATGCCAGAAGGAAGGACTCGGAATGCCAGAAGGATTTGACAAGGCAATTGACCTTATAGAGCTACCTGAGCCATCTGAAGTCAAGCTTGAAAAATAAATGGTTCATTTACTCTGCTTGTTTGAAGTTGTCAAAATACTCTGTTATTTTTTCCTTTAACAATGGCAAATCTTCTTTGAAGGTAAGTATTGTACAACCTTTAATATCATAGTGTGTTTGAGGTAAAGTATCTTGAACTATTTGTTTCACATCTTCATTTGGTGTCATTGAAATCGGTAAGTTTTCGCGATAGAACCAATTTCTGTCAGATTTGTAAATCTTAGCAAGGTCGTAAAAGCTTTTGTTGTTTCTTCTGACTAAATGCAACATAACCATATCTTTATCTTCTTCATTTTCCATCTCTTCAGTATAAATCATATACTTATAGTTCTTTTCCTTTCCTTTTGGTACCGAACGTGGTATTCTTTTCTGTATGTTTTTGTCTTTTGCTTCAATGACTTCATCTTTTGCTTCAAGCTTGTTTTCCATCTCTTCACGTTCTTGTCTATGAATTTCGTCAAGAAGTCTGTAAATATACCAAGCATAACGAGGCGAAGCCCATATTGCAACAGCATTTACTAAAAGTCTATGAACATACCAACCTCTTAAATTTATTGGCAAATTTTTACGATTTTCATGTGTTTTATGCAAGGCCGAGAATTCTCGGTCTAGAGAAATTTCACTCAAAAGTTCTTGTGTGCTTTGGTTTCTGAACCAATCGTCTGTATGTTTGGTATCTGGTGCAAAACATGCTGTCAAAATACTTTGCATTTGGTACATATCGTCTTTGACCGAACGAATGAGACGGAGTTGTTTGTTAAACTGTATGTACTCGTATTCTTCATTTATAGCTTCATGAACGATAGCAGTTGTTGTGTTCTCTGATGTTGACATATCTGTCCTTACATACAAAATAAAAAATTTTTTTTAAAAAAAAACTAGCGTTATTTCCTGACTTTCACAAAAGACCAAAAATAAACGCTTTACATGTATTTTTCAGCAACTTCGTCAAATAATTTTATAGCACTATCTATCTCATCTACTTCAAACGTTTCTTTACCTTTTATGGGAGCACCATACATTTTCTCAAACTTTTCAAGTAGTTCTGTTTCAGCAGCTCTCATATCGTTAACGAACACAAACTTAACTCTATTGACTATACTGTCATATCTTTTAGTTATATTATATGTTCTTCCTATCTTATATCTCTTTGTATTGAAGTCCTTCGGTTTCTGAACGATGTAAAGTAAGCCTTCACTGCAACGTTCCGTATCGAATGAACCATATGTTATGAAGTTATATCCAACAACTGGGTCTAACCATAACAAAACTATTGGTATAAGACTTTTGTCTATAAGATATGCTGCAGTTCCATAGAATCTTACCGATATCATAAGCTCAGGATTTCTTGTCAAAATTTTCTGAGTAGAAGCATTTTTAACCCAGTCGTGGGATGTTTTCTTTCCAGATAGTGTTAGAATGTCTGACAAAGAATATTTGTTGTATTTCTTTGAGTATCTTACGTTTAAATCACCAATTCTAACCACTTTGGTGTCATTGTCTATCTTTTTAACTGTTTCAAACTCAGTGTTTGTCATTTTCTGTTCTTACATACAAAATAAAAAAAAATATTTTATAAAAACTAACGTTATTTTTTTATTTTGTATAAAAGATATGATTTCAGGGATTTTTTTTACGAAGTGCAAAAGTTCTCTTCGTCAAAAATAACAGTTATATAATGAAATTTGGTCATTTTTTCACGATTTTCATGAGTTTTAGGCGACTGGGGTTTTGTCCCTACTCGCTGTTTTTTACGATTTTCATAGAGTTTTAGGCGAGTAAGATTTTCTATCTTGTATAAAAGATATGATTTCAGGGATTTTTTTTACGAAGTGCAAAAGTTCTCTTCGTAAAAAAATAACAGTTATATCATGAAATTTGGTCATTTTTTCACTGTTTTCATGTGTTTTATGCAAGACCGAAAAAAGTCGGTCTAGAGAAATTTCACTCAAAAATTCTTGTGTGCTTTGGTTTTTGAACCAGTCGTCTGCGTGTTTGGTTTCTGGAGCAAAACATACTGTCAAAATACTTTGCATTTGGTACATATCGTCTTTGACCGAACGAATGAGACGGAGTTGTTTGTTAAACTGAACCCACTCGTATTCTTCATGAATTTTGTATAAAAGATATGATTTCAGGGATTTTTTTTACGAAGTGCAAAAGTTCTCTTCGTCAAAAATAACAGTTATATAATGAAATTTGGTCATTTTACTCAGCAAAAATATATTTTAGGTGAAGAGGTGAGATCTCACCTGTTTTCTCACCTCTTTTCTCACCTCTTGAATTTTGTATAAAAGATATGATTTCAGGGATTTTTTTTACGAAGTGCAAAAGTTCTCTTCGTCAAAAAATAACAGTTATATAATGAAATTTGGTCATTTTTTCACGATTTTCATGAGTTTTAGGCGAGTAAGATTTTCTATCTTGTATAAAAGATATGATTTCAGGGATTTTTTTTACGAAGTGCAAAAGTTCTCTTCGTAAAAAATAACAGTTATATAATGAAATTTGGTCATTTTTTTCAGCAAAAATATATTTTAGGGTAGATGGTTAGATCTAACCTGTTTTCTAACCTGTTTGCGACCCTCGTGAATTTTCATGATTTCATCGTACATGTTTTGTCAAGACTTCTTCGTACATGTTTTGTCAAGACTTCTTCGTATATGTTTTGTCAAGACTTCTTCGTATATGTTTTGTCAAGACTTCTTCGTACATGTTTTGTCAAGACTTCTTCGTATATGTTTTGTCAAGACTTCTTCGTAATGAGCGTAAATCAGACAAAAATATATTTTAGGTGAAGAGGTGAGATCTCACCTCTTTTCTCACCTCTTTTCTCACCTCTTGAATTTTGTATAAAAGATATGATTTCAGGGATTTTTTTTACGAAGTGCAAAAGTTCTCTTCGTCAAAAATAACACAAAAATAGTGTATTTTAAACGAAGTGCAAAAGTTCTCTTCGTAAAAAATAACAGTTATATAATGAAATTTGGTCATTTTTTTCAGCAAAAATATATTTTAGGGTAGATGGTTAGATCTCACCTGTTTTTTCACCTCTTTTTTCACCTCATATGTCCTTACTGAAAAAGTATGTGTTCCATATGCCATTTTACTCGGCAAAAATATATTTTAGGTGAAGAGGTGAGATCTCACCTCTTTTCTCACCTCTTTTCTCACCTCTTGAATTTTGTATAAAAGATATGATTTCAGGGATTTTTTTGACGAAGTGCAAAAGTTCTCTTCGTAAAAAAATAACAGTTATATAATGAAATTTGGTCATTTTACTCAGCAAAAATATATTTTAGGTGAAGAGGTGAGATCTCACCCGTTTTCTCACCTCTTTTCTCACCTCTTTTTTTTATAAGCGTTTTACATGAATTGTACGATGTATATTTGAAATTCTAAACAATTTTGTGGCTTCTATTTCTTCTGTCAGTATGTCAAAAGTTTTCACAATATTGAATGTTTCTTTATATTTCTTCTTGACATCTGAAAGAAGGAAATCGTCAGCAGTTGGATAGTTTTTGTTCAGAAATTCTAACATGTCCATTTTATTTTCTGCTGGTTTCTCTGCTTCTTTCTTTAAGTCAGCATAGTCGTTTCGCATACGTTCTATCTCTTTGACGGAGTAGTTATATTTCCTCATTGCTGCTTTACATTTAGAACATTGTGGGTTCATTTTAGCATTGTACATTGAAATTTGTCCTGCAAGTACAACTATAGCGTCAATGGTTTTCTTTAACTCAAAAGTTGCGGGTTTTATTTGTTCGTTCCATATTTTACATCTTTTATCTTTATCTCTTATCTGCCATACACATTCAGCAACTAACGAAACAAAGTTGTCGTAGGTCTTAAACTCCTCCGATTTATATATGTCAGAAACATTCTTATATAACATGTCGCAATCTTTGTCCATGACTTTGTGGTTGCAATGAAATCCAAGAAACTCATAGTTAACCTTACGTATGAACTTCTTTATTTCAACTGAGTCGGTTGTTTTTACTTCTATTTCATCGAATTCAGGAATAGTAAGCTTTTGTTGTTGGATTTCAGGAAGTTTAGGTAGATGGTCAATAATATCCTGCATTTCATAAAGATATTCTTCATTTGTTTCATCTTTCGCAGTGCAATCTAAATCTCCTTGGAGAAGTTCTTGCTTTATCTTCTGGATTTCTGTTTCGAAAGTATATGAAGAAGGAATGAAGCTTTTCATTTCTACTAACATTGAAGTTGGGTTCATGACTAACGAGTTTGGTGCTGTTGTTGCTAACATGTTCTTACAATAAAAATAAAAAATATTTTTTTAAAAAAACTAACTTTATTTTTTATTTCGGGAAAATTCAAGAGTTTTGTGTGTTTTCTACGATGGTAGAAAAGAGGTGAGAAAAGAGGTTAGATCTAACCTTCTACCCTAAATTATATTTTTGGGTCCTTTACACTCATTACGAAGAAGTCTTGACAAAACATTTACGAAGAAGTCTTGACAAAACATTTACGAAGAAGTCTTGACAAAACATGTACGAAGAAGTCTTGACAAAACATTTACGAAGAAGTCTTGACAAAACATTTACGAAGAAGTCTTGACAAAACATGTACGATGAAGTCTTGACAAAACATATACGAAGAAGTCATGACAAAACATTTACGAAGAAGAAGTTTATTTCCTGGACTGTTGTCAAAATGTCATGTTGTCACACTTTTTCAGAGAAGTTAAAATGACCGAGGGACCTGGTGACACCTTCAGTTCTTCAAAACATGTACGATGAAGTCATGACAAAACATATACGTTCATGTTTGACAAAACATTTACGATGAAATCATGACAAAACATATACGAAGAAGTTTATTTCCTGTGTTGTTGTCAAAATGTCATGTTGTCTCATTTTTTCAGAGAAGTTCGTTTAACCGAGGGACCGAGGGACCGAGGGACCTGGTGACACCTAAAAACCATCTACCCTAAAATATATTTTTGCCGAATTCAGCAACAAAATTCAACGGGTGAGAAAAGAGGTGAGAAAAGAGGTGAGATCTCACCTCTTCACCTAAAATATATTTTTCAATACTTTTTCAGCACTTTTCCGTAGTTATATATGAAAGACAATTCGAGATAAAAGTCATAGTACAATGGAATAATATGTTGCACACCATTTGTTGTGAACCAAACTTGAAAGTCAGAGAAACTGTTACTAGGTGGTTCGTAGAATTTAGAAGCAAAGTCATAAAAGTCCTTACCAATACATAGAAAACTATTGTTGCTTGAACTGAAACTTGCATGACACATAACATTTTGAGGGTCAAACACGTTTCTATAAACTGTCAAATCTGCTGGTGGAAGTATAAATTTAAATGGACCATCTGGTGGTAATGGTTCGTTCTGGTTTAGTAACCGAAGAAATTGTGCCCAAGAACGTTTGTCTACTTTCCAAAATAAAAACTCTGTATCTCTTGGAGGGTTAATTTCAATCTTTTGAAATGAAACGGTGGAGTTCATCTTGTCATATTCTAGTTTCAGATAGTATGTTCCATTTAGTAAAGAGTCGTATTTTTCTTGAAATTCCCAATAATATTTGTTCATTTGAGTTTGAAAGTCATTTAGAGTTTTCTCAAGACTTTCGTCTGAACGAACTGTAAAGATTTCATTTCATCAAATTTGTCTATTAGACCATCAGAACCTTTATACTGCCCATGAAAATATACTGCGAACATAAATGCGTTCGTTCTATTTGAAAACTCTTCTAAATCCTATTGCCTTTGCATCTGAAGGACTTTGAAGCCAACGAATTGGATAGTCAAACCTGTATGCTCGGGATGAAATTTCTTCATCTGAAATAGTCCTACCAGCATTTGTAAAGATATAGTCTAACGGTTTTGTATCTGCTACTTTTGTTCTTTGTTTTCAACCTGAAGCATTTAATATATGTAAAAATATATTGTTTTAAAATGGTATGCCATATAGCTTCTTGAATTTGTTAAGAAGTATTTGAACGTGTTTTCCATCTGTATCTCTAGTGTTTACATAAGCATAGCCTTCCTTAGTAAAATATACTTGTAATTTCCTATAGTTTACGCCGGTATAAAAGTAGAAAGAGTCTTGTTCTTCGCTATAGTAGTAAAACTCAAACGTATGCTTGCCATAGTCTGTAATTTCAATTGTTTCATCTTCTAGTTCGTCGACAAATTCGAATACAATATCTCCAAATTTGCCTTTGTTCTTATTGTTTTCAGAACGAGTGACCCAACGTAAGTTTTCAAGTCTATTGTCGTTTCTTATATGGTTTATATGGTCTACAAAAGGTAAATTGTTAGGATTCAGTATAAAATGAGTTGCAATGACAACATGTTTAAGATAGCGTTTCCCACCCATCTTCATAATAGCATATCCGTCATTTCGCTCCCATTCGCTTAAAACTCTTTTTGTCTTTTTGTTTCTGACTTCAAATGACTCACAACAGTGAATTTCATATTTCTCATCTAACAAACAAGTTTCCCAACGGTCTGCTCCAACAAATTCAGCGTACATTTCAAATAAAATAAAAAAATATTTTTTAAAAAATATATTGTTTTAAAATGGTATGCCATTTCATATTTCTCATCTAACAAACAAGTTTCCCAACGGTCTTCTCCAACAAACTCAGCGTACATTTCAAATAAAATAAAAAAATATTTTTTTCTTTACTTAACATAACCGCCTGCTGCCATAAGTCTTTGACGCCAACCCATACCAGCTAATGAAGGTTGACTTGGTTTAGTTTGGAAACTAAACTTTGGTTTTGGTTTATCTTCAGTTTTTGGTTTCTCTTCTTCTATCTTCTTTCCATCCTCCTATCATATGATGACAAATATAGACACTTCTCCCAGGCAAAGATGAGACAAGTTTTAAATATTTACAATAACCGTAAACAAAAAGGTTTGGGAAACCACTCCCCCGAAGAAATGAAAAACAACCCTGACTTAGAGAAAGACTATATATTTAATAATTTAGTCAAAAGAGACAAACAAGAAAGAATGCCGGGCTTCAAACTTCAGAAAGGTGACAAAGTAAAAATAGAAATACCTAAACGCGACCCATATGAAAATACTATTGACTATGACAACAATGGGAACCCGACAGGTACTCACATTCGTGTTCGTAAAAATAGAAGAAAGTATACAAGAGAATATTATGAAGTTTTAGGCAAACATGGCAAAATGTACACACTGCAAGCAGAAGATAAAACTACTATTGTCAGACCTCGTTTCAAACTTGTCAAAGTTCAAGGTGGTATACTTTCAAAGACAGTTCCTAACAAATATAAGACAACTCCTGACGAATATGCTAAAGAAGTTGAAAATGACGACTAAGCATTTCTATACCATGCGTAAACTGTCATGTAAGGTGGCATGTAGTCTTTACTTTGTCCGGTTGTTTGCGTATACCCTGAAACGCGATGTGTATGGTTTCCTCCTCCCTCAGTGTTACTCCAGTAACAATTTATAGCAAACTGAACGTTGTCTTTAACATCATATCCTTTACCTTTTGTCATTGCTGACCAATTCCAATATCTATGACTATGCCAACCTGCTTGAGATGTACTTAAATCTATGTAGTGACTGTGCGCAGGTAAGTTTTCACCTGAAATCGTTTTACTTCCACCTGTTTCCTTTGAAGAGTTTGCACAATACAAAAACCTGTCGACTATTTGAGTCCAAGTTCCAAAACCCAGAACTACTTCTGGTCTGGTAGAGTTCATTGACGTATAAATAGAGCCTATAGGATATAATGTTTGAAGTATTTCTGTCTTTAATGTTTGAAGCTCTGTTTTGTCTGCTTTCTTCTCATATAAATCTTGAGCAGTGAATTTAACGTTATTTTCATCCTTCATGACATAAACATCTTTACATCTAATGTTTCTCATCGTTGTTATGTTTTCATCCGATGTTAAACCTTGTGGAAAGTTAGGAGGTTTCCAATATAATACATCCCCATCAGGTTCTTCAACCGTTCCTTCAATACTTTCTATAGCAACAGTTGTAAAACTTGTATGTGTATGGTTCTTGTCTGCTTTCTTCTCTAACTCATCGTTAACATAAGTTTTATCTGCTTTAAGGTCTAAACATCCTGAAACCCATCCCGTATCAGCTTTACTTTTTAAAATCTTCGATGTCCATTCATGGTACCAGTCAACCCTTTCTTTCATTTCGTTATCTTTTTCATCCACATATTCCTTATCCGCTTTCTTCTCTAACTTACTAGCCACATATTCCTTATCCGCTTTCTTTTCAAGGCTAACGTTTAAGTCTGTTATTTCAGATATAGAATGTATATGAGTCTTTTTAGAATATTCGTTTTCAGCTCTTGTCACTTCACTTGACATTTTATTGTCAACATATGTTTTGTCTGCTAGTTCAGGATGAGTATGTTCTTTTGTTGCATAAGCTTTGTTAGCTCTTTCTTCTTCTTTTGCTATTGCATCGTCTACATATGTTTTGTCTGCTTTGTTGTCAACATCTGCTTTCAAAAGAAGTTCATTTATAGGTTTCTCGTTTAAAGTTCCTTTTGTTGGATTTATACAGACAGTATTGTTCTTCTTGTCTTGAAATAGAAACTCATCTGTCATTGGGTTTAATGTCAGTTTTAAGTTTCCTTCTTTCAATGACTCAGATATCTTAGAATAGTTTGAAAAGTTTGTTGTGTTCTTATTTAGAGCTTGCATAATGAGTTGTCGGTTGTGTTGTATTTCTCTCATAGACGCTGTTTCATTTGACATTTTTATTCTAGATAAAATATGCTTTCAATAGAAAAAGAAAATTCAAGAGTTGCTACAACTAAACCATTAGATGAACTTTTTACTAATATCGGTCAAAAGTTTGAGACAGAGACCGTAAAGCATGAAGGCTATCGTTTTGACTACCCATTAAGATGGTTAAGAGACCCATCCGTCACAAAAGCTATTGGCTTTCGTAGAATGAAGTTCATTTCAGAAGCCATACATGGTTTCCCATTTACGGTCGGTTTTGAAGTTCGATACTATAACAAAGAAAAACGTATGTATGAGAAATTTGAACAGGGAAAACTTTTACAAGTGAATTTGCTTGTAAACTTAGAAACAACTCTTCAAGCTTTTCAAGAAAAAATAAACGACATCTATATCGAATATGCAAACCAGTATAACATTGACGAGGGAGAGTACCATCTCGATATTATTTATGACAGGAAAAATGCAACTGTTAAAATCAATAGAATAGAAGACCTTGGAGAAAACGTTTATATTTCTACAAAATATAACAACTTGGCATGGTATAGATTTATGAGGATGTTAAATCAGCCTGCAGAATATCCAGTACACCCGGACTTTTATGAAGTCGAAAACCCTAATGGAACATATGAAAATGTTTTCGACCAAGATGCTGTGATAGTTCATGCTTCATTTTCTGGTGCACAAAACTCTTTTTTATGCTTGGCAAATGACTTTTACGAAAAACCTACAAAGCTATATGAACCACCAAGTGGAAGTATTTCAGACTTTCAAGTATGGTTTACTACAGATGGAAGAAAAAGAACAATTCCATTATACCATGCGTTTTACTTAGAACTTAGTTTCATATACAACTACTATCGAACGGTAAAAATATAATTTTTTAATACGGTTGAGGTGTTGGATTTGGTTGCCAACTAGACTGTGGTGCAGGTTCAGGCTGTTGGTATAACAGGAGCTTGTTCTTCTGGTTCAGGGTCTTTAGGTAATACCAACGAACTGACCTACTCTTTTACCAATATTTTTGACTCCGTTCCAAATTCCTCTTCCGACAGATTTTATTCCATTCCATATACCTCTTCCAACATTTCGAAAGAAGTTTCCTATTCTTCCAAAGAAACCCATTTACTACGTGTAAAAATCTAATGTCCGCCTAGTCTCTTACGTTTCCTGTTGAGTTCCATAGCATTCTTTAACTGGAGCTCATACATTCTGTTTCTCCTCTGGTAGAAAACATATTCTGGGTCAACTCCTGTGTTCGCGTCATCTGCATAGAGTTGTTTATATCCCACTTCGGGGTTTGTATAAAACTCTTTCCATCTCATATTTGCATACCATGGTGGCAAACCTAACGCAGCGTCATTTGACATGGCAGTTTGCATTTGTACATCTGTTGGCACTTGACCATAGTTTGCCATTGCAGTTTGTATTCTGACTTATTTGGAATATTCTCTGGGTTTGGTTGTCCAGGTTGCTGTGCATTCGCTAAGTTCTGTGCGTCCATTTAATATTAGATAAAATATCTCTTACGAGTACATATGCTGAACATTTGCAGGCATTGGTTCATCTTCATATTCTCTGTACTTTTCTGCCACGTCAAATAAATAAATGACACAATGGAAAAAACCTAAAACAAGTAGTCCTATTTCAAACCACATTTACTTACCAATAAAATTTCTTTGTTATGACACTTTCTCCGGTTTATAGACCTCTCTCATATTCTATCTTGTCATATCTAAACTCATAGTCATGTATGTCCTCTAACCATCTCATAACGGTTTCCAAACCACTTTTATCGGATGTAAAGTAAAAGCATGGACAGTTATGTAAAACGTCTAAAGTTTCTAAAGAGTCTCTCAAAGTCCAGTCTACTTGGTATTGAAAATCGCATGTGTTATAGAACGGCGGGTCCACTATAAAGAAAACATTTTCCTTGTCTTTATATTTTTCATACAACTCTGTCCAACGACATCTCACAAACTCTATACCCTCAATATATTTTTCTATGTCCTCTTTGAAAACATTTGTATAGTTAAGATATAAAACATTTGACATAAGTGTTTCAATGTCATGAACTCTTATAGAACCACTATATAATAGTCTAGCAGATATACTATCCCAGTCTATATATTCTGCTTTTTTCAAAACCTCTCTCACAATATTTTTCTTATCTAATGGTATACGTTCCATCTTACCTATAGGTATCTTTTCTTTTAACTCTTTCAATATATTGTTTGTGTCTGGAATATGTTTGAGACGGTCCATATAGTTGTCGAAGTCATTGCATATAATCTTTGAGTCTGGGAATATTGTATGGCACAAATGGGATATATAGAAACTTCCACCGAACAAATCTACAAATGTTAGACCATTCGGTAGTTTCTTAAGTTCTCTCAATATAATATCTTTACATTTACTCTTATTTCCAAAGAACGGTAACGGTGGTTTTGTAAAATTCATTTATATATAATAATAAAAATGTTTTTTTCCTGAAAAGTGACAGAAAAGGCTTCTCAAAGTATACTTCCGTGGAACGCCTGTAACTTTTCCTGTAGCGACGATAGACCCTTACTTGTCCGGACAAAGTTATACTAAACATCTTCAGGGCTAGAGGGCACGAAGTGCCTGGAGGCCCCACTACCTTTTTTTTTTTTTTTTTTTTTTTGATTCTCGTTAACGTATCTATTTGAATAAAATATTTGATATATAAGCTCACATTTTTCTATTTGTATGGATAACATCATTAAGATTCCTGCAGAACGAGCACATTGCAAAGCAACGAAAGCTAAAAAACAATTTATTGTAAATTTGAATTATAGTAATATACTGATTTTATCCGGGTATCCTTTAAATTTGAATATAATATACGGTAAATTTTTATTATAAGACAAATAGAAATGAAACTAAAAAATGAACAAAACTGCAAACAAAAGTTTGAATATTTCACTCATCTAAAACATCAGAATTCTTATTGATACCTGTATCTAGCATAATTCCACCAGTAAATGTGGCAATATGATTTGTATTAGTTTTAAGACTTGAATACCAACGATTTTTCACAGAAGCAGGGCTTCTTCCTGGTAGCTGTTGTGCGATTATTGACCATTTATTACCAATTTCGCGTTGCTTTTCTAAAATTAATTGATCTTCCCATGGCTCGAACGGCTCGTGTCTGATTTGAGGGTCTAAACAATGATGCCATCTCTCTCTGCACTGTTTGGAAGTTCTTGTAGGAACAAATCTTGCAATATCTGTCCATTTCTTGGGCCCAAGTTGATGAACTGCAGAAATTAATTGTTCATCTTCTTGCTGGGACCAACTTCCACGAGTGCAATACTGTGGAACTTTAGAGGATTGAGTATTTTGTGTCTGATTTCGATAAATTAATGAAAGGATTTCAGGCGAATACTGTTGATTTGTGTTCTGAAAATTGAGGTAATCTGTACTCATTTGTTGCTGTCCCATACCCATACCGTTCATCATCGATAAATCTAATCCCATAGAAGGGTCATCAGTCATGGCGCCAAAATTCTCTGACGATAAAAATTGAATCTACGTAAAACATGACAACAAAAATGAAAAATCTATAAATATGAATAGTTATTTAATTTTAGTACTAGTTTATTCCGAAAATTTGAATTTCCTCAAAATTGAAACAAAGGATTTTCAACTATAATTAAAGTTGAAGATATGGCCTCAAGTAATAATTTAGATAGAAATTGATTTTGTAGCAAAATTTACGAAATAAGGGAAAATTTAACAAATATAAACAAACATTTACATATAAATCAAGATTTCCTATTTTAAATTGTTCAACCGATGATAAATTAGACAAAAATTGAAAATTCTTTGGACACTCCTCATAATGATCTGCAATTAAAAGCAAAATATCGAAGAATTTTATGAGTCATTAATTCCTTTAGTGAGTGTTCATACTTTATATCATTTGTATTTCAAAATGAAACTATATAAATTGGAATATAAAGAAAGGGATGCCAAAAATTGAGAGAATGTCAGAAAGTGGTATCTGCACCCTTAAAAATTAAAATATTTTGAAAAGTTGACAAAATGAATTTTTAAATAAGTAGATGATTGAGCTAATTGGCATAAATAGTTTTTAAGTAATCTCTTACTTTATCTTTTGCAACCATCATTGCAGTTTTTACATCATTACTCTTTGCTTCGACTGAGATGAGATATATAACAACTTCAAGACTATCTTCTCTTGATGCGTGAATGAGTGGAGTTTGTCCATAATTATCCTTTGCTTCTTTATTAGCTCCAACTGAGATAAGGTATTGAACAACGCTAAGATGACCATAATGTGATGCAGAAATGAGTGGTGTATATCCATTATTTTCTTTTGCTTCTTTATTAGCTCCAACTGAGATAAGATATTTAACAACTTCAAGACGACCATTAATTGATGCATAAATGAGTGGTGTATATCCAGGTTTATTCTTTGCTTCTTTATTAGCTCCAACTGAGATAAGATATTTAACAATGTCAAGATTACCATTAGCTGATGCAATAACGAGTGGAGTAGATTCATAATTAGTCTTTGCTTCTTTATTAGCTCCAACAGAGATAAGATATTTAACAACTTCAAGTTTATGAGTAGATGTTGCAAGAAGAAGTGGAGTATATCCTTTATTTATAGATACAAGGTGATGTGATTTTTGCATCCCTGGGATGGACGATACACCCAAAATGTCACCTTTTTGGGATAACAAAATTTTATGTGTTATTAGAGTTCTGCAAACCATATGCACAATATCTATTCAGCCTGACTTCTTGTATATAGGAGTCTGGCTGAATAGATATTGTGCATGTGGCAATATAAGTAATTCCGAGATTACCATCGTGAGCTATAGTACACTATTTCTCCTTGGTCCTAGCTCAGTTCCAAGGATATCAGTGTTCAAGGATTTGGCAAGGTCCTTCTGAAGTCTCTCATTCGATGAGAGATTTCGGAAGAACCTTGCCTTAAAGTATTCCAATTCTTGTTCTCTTGTTCCTGAATAGTCAGAAAAGTTATTTGACTACTTAAGGCAGAGATTATCCGAGGTCCCTCATTTGATGAGAGGCCTCGGATATATCTCTGCCTTAAAGTTGTACACTTGTAGTCAATTAGAATGTAAGTATACACGGATAGGACAGCTTTCTTTCTGAAGTCTTAGATTTGATGAGAAGCCTCAGAAGAAAAACTGTCCTATCTGATAATAAAAGGAGTTTCAGAAGCTCCAGAGCTCCCTTTCGTAAGGAATGGGAGCTTTGAAGCTCCTGGTTCGAAGATGTGCTTCGCATCTTTCATCAGCATAGGACATTTACCATCTGGGACTCTGTTGATGAAGACTCAGGAGCTCCAAAGCTCCCTTTCGTAAGGATTAGGAGCTTTGGAGCTCCTGGTTCGTAGAAGAGCTTCGCATCTTTCATCAGAAGAGGCCCAAATGGTAAATAGCCTCTGCTGATGAGCTTCAGGAGCTCCAAGGCTCCCTCTCGTAACGATTAGGAGCTTTGTAGCTCCTGAAGGTAAGGTAGGATTGCTCTGATCTCTAATCAGTAGATGCCATGCCTCATTATGGACTCTACTGACAAGAGATCAAGAGCTCCAAGGACTCCCTTTTTATCTAGTGGCATTCTCACCATTTAGTAGGATCACTGATCCTACTAATGAAGTGATCACTTAATGTACGTTTTGAATAAATTGAATTTTTTTACAAAAATTTAGTATTTTTTATAAACATCACATATATATTATAAATACGTAAATATATTCTTTAATTCAAAAAATTCAATTCGGTTTCGGGCTGGGTATCCCAGCCCCAAGTATTCAATTTTATTCAATTTTTTAAGAATTTTTGGTTGGGATGCCCAGACCAAAACAAACTTTATATTTTGATGTGTAGATACGTATGTGTACATCATTATTGCGTTATATATTATGTTTTTAATGAAAAAAAATCTGATTCAAAAAAAATTATCACTAATTAGTTGATAACATAAAGAAAAAATATATAAATTGTATGTTTTGAGAGTATTTATCCACATTCACTTAAGGGTTTCGTTTTGCTAAAATTGTCACTTTTATAGCATATTTGTTTTTGGATGTTTTGCGAAACCAAAAAAAACTATGATATACAATGTGTGTGTAAAGAAAATACTTTATTTACTAGTTAAAAAATCATTTGGTATTGATCAAGTTATTTTTTCTGGATAAGATATTATATGGATAATTGGATAGAAAATACAATTATATAATCTTGTACCTGTTTAATTAAGCTAATTGTCATCAGAAACTTGTAATTTTTATGAATTTCAGATTTTCTTTTCATTACTGCTTTTCTTAATAGGTCAAGTTCTTATTTACGTTATAAAGTATGATATTTACAAATATCAAGTTATCGTGTTTTTTGAGAAATTATGAGAAACAAACAAAAATGAAAAAGATAGGAATAGCAATGAATAGTGATGTGGGTATAGAAAATGTAAGAGATATGAATGCAAAGCAATCAGTATTTAGGACATTGACCATAGATTTCGAAAAAAAAATGCTGCATATTGAGCGAAAACTATGATTATATTATAAGGCTGTCATTTAAAGCATAATGAAACTATTCCCTTTTCATTTTAATCGAATAAGATAGTAAAGATTTTTGAATTAGCTAGAAACTGATGAGATGTTTTCACAAATCAGATTTTTAATCTCTATAATGCATAATTCACTCAATATCTCAATTTTGATATTGCGAGATATTTTTGCTATCGGTTTCGCAATTTTGACACAATAGCAAGAGGGTTCTATAAGCATTATTATCAACGTAGAATCTGAATATCATATCAGAAAATGTCGCAAATCTGACATTTACCCGACCAAATAGCAAAAATAATTGAATACTTTTCGCAAAAACTTTAAAAATCGATAAAAATATGAAATATAGATATTAAAGAGACTTTTTATATAATATTCATAAAGATTTTCCAAAAATATGATACCGCAAAATTAAAAAAGTGACGTCTTGAGTGGAGTCAAAGGTCGAAATTGCTAGCTAAATGTTTTTTTAGCGAAATTGCGTATTGTATGTTTTTTTCGCAAAACGAAACCCTTAATTCACTCATATGAATTTCATTAAATAGTGTCTTTTTACTCCCAAATTTATTTTGTATTATTGAAATCAAAGAAAAAAAACTTAAAAAATTTCTCGAAATTTTTATTTTTTAAAAAATTTTGGATTTTATATTAAAAACTGACACTGGGAGGACGATAGGGCTGGGATTAGAGATACCCCGCTCACTTGGGAAAAATACGGATCTATAACTTTATTTTCTTTTTCTTCTTTATTAGCTCCAATTGAGATAAGATATTGAACAACGTCAAGTTTACCATATCTTGATGCCCAAAGGAGTGGAGTATATCCAAGGTAATCTTTTGCTTCTTTATTAGCTCCAACTGAGATAAGATATTGAACAACATCAAGTTTATCACCAAGTGATGCCTGAGTGAGTGGAGTAGATCCATAATTAGTCTTTGCTTCTTTATTAGCTCCAACTGAGATAAGATATTGAACAACATCAAGTTTATCACCAAGTGATGCCTGAGTGAGTGGAGTAGATCCATAATTAGTCTTTGCTTCTTTATTAGCTCCAACTGAGATAAGATATTGAACAACATCAAGTTTATCACCAAGTGATGCCTGAGTGAGTGGAGTAGATCCATAATTAGTCTTTGCTTCTTTATTAGCTCCAACTGAGATAAGATATTGAACAACATCAAGTTTATCACCAAGTGATGCCTGAGTGAGTGGAGTAGATCCATAATTAGTCTTTGCTTCTTTATTAGCTCCAACTGAGATAAGATATTGAACAACATCAAGTTTATCACCAAGTGATGCCTGAGTGAGTGGAGTAGATCCATAATTAGTCTTTGCTTCTTTATCAGCTCCAACAGAGATAAGATATTTAACAACTTCAAGATGACCTTCTTCTGATGCATAAATGAGTGGTGTATATCCAGGTTTATTCTTTGCTTCTTTATTAGCTCCAACTGAGATAAGATATTTAACAATGTCAAGTTTACCATTAGCTGATGCCCAAATGAGGGGAGTAAATCCTTTATTATCTTTGGCTTCTTTATCACAACCACATTCGATGAGTGATTGAACAAGTCTAAGATTTCCATTTTCAATTGCAAAGTGAAGAATATTCCTATCAGGATCCCATTTATCTTTTTCAGGAGCAATCTTTTGCCAAAGTCCTTCTTCGATTGATTTTGAAATCATTTCATGGTTTCTTTTCGAAGAAAGTTCATCAAGGAATTTGTAAACGGTTTCAAAATCACTAGATTCCTTAAGTTCTGTAATTTTAGTTAAAATATCTCGTGAATGATTGTAATTTTCATTAGTTTGACTGATTGTCATATCTTTGGTCGCATTTTCACTTTCATTTTCATTTTTATTTTGAAAAGCTTTCTCGTTCGTAGAATAGTTTATTACTTTCTCATTCTGTTTTAAAAAATCAATAATACCATCAAATATACTGAATTTCATGTATCTATTTACAGATTTCAGAATTAAAACGATTTCTTCGATGTTTTTGATAGTAACATTTGCTTTTCGTGTACAGATATATAAGTCTTTGGTATTGATAGTTGAATGAGATTGTTTGAGAAGAGTAACGTATTGATCAGCTGTCAAACGTGTATATTTCATGATTGTTTTGATGTTTTCGATATCAAATGTATCAAAGAAGTTTTCATTGTTAATGTAATTGCTGATATGAGCAGCAATGTATTCGAAATTCAGATCCATGTCCTGTTTCTTTTTTGGAAAAAAAATCGTTACTATACAAAATGTGAACAAAAATAAAATCATGTTTTATTTGCATATGGATAAGCATGTCTAATTCTAATACAATTTGTATTTTATTGAATTTTTTTTTTCTTGAATATGTTCTTGCATGCTACAGATATAATATTATATCAGATACCAAATCTAAAAGTTCTTAAAGGAAAGCTAAAGCCCTATTTTTTGAGTGGAATCAATTTTCAAGAATTATTTTCTTTTATGATTAACCAATGTTTGCCATAAGTACATTAAAAACAATGATGTCAAAAATGAATGTACGATTTTCGAACATGCTGATGTAAAAAAAATTGGGGTAACATTGAACATTAGAAGGATTACGTAGTAGGATTTTCGATGGATGCAATTGAATCTAGGATGTGCTGCTGTTTTGAGTAGAATTCTTCATCTACTTCAAACTCATCTATTTGTTCAGCAAATTCAGCAAATTTAGCAGGATTTTGATCGATAATAGAGTCTATCAAACATATTAGTTTGTTATTTATTGCTTGATCGTCTGCATCTGAACATAGATCAATTAATAATTTCCAGATTTGATCCTCAATTACGATTACATCAGTATTTAATAGGGAATGTAGAATTTCAAGTATTAAATTAGAGACAGAAAGTCTTATTTTGGCGGGAATTCTTTCCCAGTTTGAAATATAAAATCCAAAAAAATTAGAATCAAACAAATTCTTAGCAAATAATGAATCCTTTAATGAATAATTAATGAAAAAATTGATGGCATAAATAGAATAATCCCATATATCTGATGTGGCACACGAAATAAACTCTTCAAGAGTAGAAGTTGTTATTATTCTATCTATCATTGGCGGATCTAATTTTGAGATGATTATATTATATATCGTATATGAATTAATAATAGATTTTCTATCAATTTCATAATCTTTTGACATTTTTTCACGAATTGGCTTTTCTCGAGGCATTTCGGATATTTTCCCATTGACATAAGGTAAGGATGAGAAAACTATTTCCAAAATATCATTTTCTATAAAATATTCGATTATATCTGGAAAATGATCAAGATAAGAAGCAACAATTTGAGATCCAATGTCATACATATGATATCCGTATATTATGGTTAGGACCATGCTCAATTTTTCTGCAATTTCTCTTGGAGGATTATTTTGAATTATTATATTTGTAATAAAGCCTATATCTCCAAATATTATGTCTTCTTCTTTATACTCAATCCTTTCTATTTGTTCCAGCATCATTTCAATGCCATTGCATTCATAAAAAGTTTCCAAAAGTGAATGGAATTTATAAAACAAACTGGAAAGCATCTCGTATGAAACTTTAACAAAATACACAACATCTCTCTCCTTATCTAGTCCTTGTATCAAAAATGAAATTAAATTGGAATTTGCAATTTCTTCTTCTTCAATCTGAGTATACCTTAAGGGTGCGCCCGGGAGGATCATGTAAACTTCAGAATTTAGAACCTTAATTTTTAAGCAATAACTTGGTACCTAAATAGGTAGGAAAACTCTAAAAATATCAAAAAATACAACTTGGCTCCATAATAATCCTGTCATGGTGGCTGTTTGTATCCCCTAGTATTTTCCTCTTGAATCTCTTTTTCTGTCGAAATTAAATTCAAATCTCAGAAGTAGAAGTGAATAATCGACTTATTACTGCTATTATACGAATAAATAAATTCATTATATTATTTTTATTTACATAATATCTGTTTGAAGTCCATAATTCTATAAATTTTTCTTCAAAAACATTACAATCTTGATAGTTTTGATACTGTTTAATAGGTTTTTGGCACCTTATTTAGTATTTACTACGTATAGAGTCGATCTGAACTTAATTTTCGGAAATTTAAAATATTTATTATAAGTAAAATCTGATTTGAAATTTATGTTTAACTACTCATATCTTGCATTATCCTGAGTAGCTTTTGTAAAAATTCATCAAAAAAGATTTCAACGTGCTTTAATTTTTATTTTTTAAAATAATGCATATTATTATATAACTAGCATATTTACAAATTTTAGTGCTTTCAAAAATTTAATCCTCCTCCTCTCAAATAAACGTACATCCGTGTGGCCTGTTTTTTGCAAAAAATAAAATTTCATTTTTTATGCTTAAAAAGTCAGAATTTTTATTTGCTTCTGGGATATATGATGGCTATATCAGATGCCCATTCTTTTTAATACTCAACATTAAACATAAAACTTAGCCGTTAAGGCTCTTCTGAAAATATTTTTTTTCCGAAAAATTTTCGAAAAAAATCAAAAAATTTAAAAATCCCCGAATCTGCAGGAATTTTAAAAAATTCTTTTTAGTAAAACTTAAAGATATTGTATCAGATATATTGGTATGGGCAAATTCAATTTTAATCAAATATTCATCGAGATATTAAGTTAACGAAGCTTTCAAAATTGAGAGGGTAATCCTCCTCTCAAATAAACGTACATGCGGGTGCACCCTTAACACTTTTTCAAAAAAAACATATAAGATATACGACTTCTTGAGAAGTATTTTCAACAGATAAATTGTTTAAAATCTCCAAACACATTTTAGAAGCCATTGCATCATTTAAATAATCAATATATGTTGGATCTTCAATAAATTTGATTGATAGACGTGATGCAACATTGCAGGCTAAAATATAATTTTTATCATTTAGATGTGATTGAGATAGTTCATAAAGCGATTTGAATTGGTTGAATTTAAGTTCATATTGCTTCTCATCAATAGGAATTTCTCTTTGAATGTTAAAAAATTCATCATCTTTATAGTCCATACAATTTGAAAAAGTGACGATATTTATGTGACAAAAATGATGAGATTGTCACTTTTTCAGGAATTACATCAGTTTCTTCATTTCATCCTTTACATTTATATTATAATGAGCACGAATGAATAAGTTATAGTGTTATCCTCAATATTATTATTATATTTTCCTGATGTGTTTTTTGATAGATATTTTCAAAGAAATGATGATCAAAATAGTATTTGGCATCACTATTATGAAGGAATTGATCCTCCTTCAGAGGTCATTACAGGTAAAGTTGAGAATGTCACAGCAACATATAACAAATGCTTTGCTTACATTTGCAAGTTCATCAACCTTCAAAATAGAGCAGTTAATTTCACAGATAAAGTTGACTACTGGATTTTACTTTTTGAAACAGTTTTTGAACAAGGTCCTGGTACACTATTTATATCTAATACTAATAATACTGCCATTATTATTGATAAATTTTGTTCATTTGAAAATCGAACTCCATCAATCGGGCAATTTATTTCTTTCTGGGCAAAAATCAACACAACAATCCTCCGAGGATCCATTTGTAATGGAGGAAATAGTTCAGTAGATAGTATGATTGAACAATATAAAGCAATTGGATCTCTTTCAAAAGCAAACATTTCTAACTGTATTTCATCAAATAGACCGGGTTTTGATTATCAGCACATTGAATCAACAATAAAAATTTCATTTTGTAATTTTGAGAATCTAACTGCAACTGGACATACTATTACTGAGTTTTATCATTGTACAGGAAGAATTGAACGATGTAATTATATAAATAATTCTCAATATAAAGGTGAATATTCGGGATTAGTTGTTTCAGGTGATAGAGTAGATATTTTTTATTCATCTTTCCAAAGCAATCAACAGAGTAAAGATGGATCTTTATTTGATGGACAGATTTATATACATCAATGTAGTATTGATAATTTTTCATCTATAGGAAGTGCTTATACATCAAATCAAGGTGAATCTTCATTTAAGATTATTTTAAAGTTCATTGATTTAGGACCATGTGATGCAAATTTTGATTCTGTATTATTATTTGAACCAAAGAAAGAAAAGAAAAATTTTTCATTACGTCCATGCAAAAAATCTATTTTCGGAAAGTTTTCTATTTTTGTTTTGTTAATTATTAAACGATAAGAAATTATCAAATCATGTAATTAAATTTGTTACCGAGAAGTTCTTTCTTTCTGAAGATCAGAAGAAAATCTATGAAAATTATGCAGTATTCACGGTATATCATGATGTCGTTTCATGACTTATTTCACACGATTCAGATGTAAACATCAAGACTTCATGTCCAAGAATAAAATTCAAACATATTTAATTTGAGAAATCATGCTAAGTTTAAATTAATCTTCTTGTTTTTAAAAATTTATGGAGCTAATTAGACAAGTCTGATGATTTGGATAAATTGACTCAGAAGTGACTGATATATGATTAGGCTGAAAGAGATAATGAGCTCATGCTTGAAATTTCAAAAACTAACATGAAAAAAATTGCAAAGTTCATAACATTGATATTGCAGCATTCTTGAAGAATTAGTAATATGTATAGATCAATTTAAAGAATTATGTAGATTGTAATAATCTTGAATCATTTTTATTTCATACAGACTAATGATATGTTAGCAAATGTTTTGTTTATTCCTTCCCTTTATGAATATTGCATCTCATATAGTACATGTATCAATACAAAAAAAAATATGGACTAACTACTCTTCATTATGCAGCTTGGGAAAACAGAAAAGAAACAGCTGAGCTTTTTATTTCACAGGGTTTGAATATCAATGAAATAGATAAGATGGAAAAACGGCTCTTCATGCTGCAGCAATTTATAATAGAAAAGAAACAGCTGAAATTCTTTATTCACATTGTCATAATTGAATAGATCTCCCCAAATATTTTGAAATTTGACTATATCCACCTTTGGGAGAACGGATTCGTTTTTTTTTTTGAAAATGAAATCCAGATCGTCCTCAAAACTGCATCCTTATTGGATGATATGTTGGTAATTACTATCCAACATATTTTGAATGCTTCCTAATTAAAAGAAATAAAGAACAAGGAAATTATGGTAAAATTTTAATCAAAAGTAATGCTTGAAATCTTGTACCTTCATAGATCAATGCATAAATATTGGAATCAGTATGCAATTGAATTCTAATTCTAACCATGGAAAACGAAGATCTTGTAAAACATAAAAAAACAATTATTGAATGATAGTTTATTGATATTTATGTATTTTCTGCCAATGCGTTATCTTTTAGCCTTAAAATATAAAGAATAAGGTAAATTTGGACTATTTGATTAAATTTAGGATGTGGAAATAAGTTTCCAATATATTTTACTATGATTGGAACTTACTTTTTGATGTTTGGGAATCAGCCTAGCATTTTTTTAACCTTTCACAATTTGAAATATTCGTCACTTTTTAATAATCTTACAAAAAAATCGATAAGAAATATTGATGTTAACAATATACATAGAGCATAACTAACAATTTTGCTATTTTCAGAAGAATTGAATTTTTCTTCGACGGATTTGGACCGATTTTTTCTACTGTATAGATAAAAAATAATTAGTTTTTAAACATTTTGAATTATTTTTGAGGGTCTTTTTTTTCACAATTTTGAAAAAGATGGATTCAATTTGCTTCCCTATTACGAATAATCTTCGTGGATGGAGCAATTTCTTCCATTTCTTTCATTTAGTCACATCTAAGCAGGATAAATTTGCTACTTTCAAATTTATGATTGAAATGCTGCTTCCAGTATTTTGGTTTTTTAAATTATCGATGTTTCCATTGACAATCAGCACTCTCAATGACTCAACATATGCAAGGTTTTTTGGTACCATCATTTATCAGGTAATCTCACCTGAATTTCTTGGAACAAACTATTTTACTATCTTTTTACTGGCTTTTGCGATCTTCTTCACACTCTATCTAACATATTACTACTTTAGACGTGACCAGTTGGTTTTTCATCATGCACAAGCCCCTATTTGTTTCATTTTGCAAGATTTGGCACCAGTTTTAGTGAATTATACAGCATCATGCATGTGGCATTACATAGAAAAGCTTATTCTCGGCGAACAGCCTTATTTTTATTTATCTTCTGCCATTTTTTCCTTTATTATATATAATATTTACACTTTCATTGGTGCGCTTTTCCATTATAGTATTACAAAAAGGGATTCTCCATGCTACTCTTTCTGGAAACACTTGCATTTCTTCTATGTCAACTTAGTTATAAATCTTGTTCAGCAAACATGGGCAATTCGAAAGGTTTATGCCAGAGGAATATTTCCATGCCTAGGTTTGAGCTGGTTAGCCTCTATTTGCCTGCTTTTTTGGAACTTTTCCTTCCCATATTTTACAAAATTCTCAAATTCTTACGGTTTTGAGATCTACGGTGTTTCATTAACATATCTAACACTAGAGATATCCTACTATGCCGGACATATCAGTTTAATCTTCATGATTTTGTCATTTTTCATTACTTATCCAATATGGAATTCTTTCATCTCCCATGTGTTTTTCACTATCGGATGTAGATTTTACCAACGTTCTTTTGACAAATATTTGGGAAATCTTTCTGATGGAGATGATTTTAACTATATTCGGCTTCCGAACATCTCAGAACCTCGTCATAAGTCTCTTCTACACTTTGCGTTAGTTACTGACTACGAAGATCTCCATTCTCTGCTAATTGCAGCAATTGATTCAGATAGAAGTGAAGAGTTGACAATAGAATGCGCCAAAATGCTTATGATCAGCTCATCAATACCACACAGGATCCGTGAGAAGCTTTTCCAAATAGATATTAAGAAATTGTCAATTTCTGCAAAACACTTCTTGTGTGAGCTCCAATACGAAATGAACAAGTACAGATTATCAGAAATAGACATATCCGAGAGAATCAGCTTCCTTCAAAACGAAAAACTGAAGACAAAAATCGCATTATACGCTTTTTCAAATTCTCTTTGCGATTCACAGTATTTCAAGTACAAATACAATCTCATTGTCAATTTCGCATTGATGTCCCACAGTTTCAAACAGATGTGCAACTATTCTGTTTCATCAACACCTTTATCACAGGATTTGCTGTTTATGTTCAGTGATTACCTGTATAAATGTGCTGGAGATCATGTTCTCATCAACAAAATCAACGAAAAAGTTCAAAATTTGAAAGGATCTTTGATTCAAACAGGAGAAATGAAGCCAGAAGTCATTGTATCATCGAACACGTTAGGTTATGAGTCAGATTCTCAAGACGAATTCAGTAAAAAGATTATGAATCAAAAAGCTTTGGATTCTACATCAGATACGTCATTAATGTGCTTCAAATTCCTTTCTTTATGTATAATAGTTGATCTTTTCTTCCCTCCAATGACTATGTACAAATATACGAATTCTATTGAGTTCATTCCTGATGCTTTCTTCAATTACATGCACTCTCCTTCCTTCTTTAAGTCGTATTATACTATTGTGAACATCGAATGGTTCCTAAATTCAATGAATTACACTTTAGGAAACAATTCTTTGCCATCAAAGTACAAATGGATCGGATATCACATTTTAGCACAATATCTCAATGTAGCGAAGTGTCCCAAAGACAATCAGAGGGTTATCAATGTAGAAAGCTCAGAATTGATCAATTTCAAAGAAAAATTTTATAATTTTTGTTCGAAATTGTTCATACAAACGAAAGATGACCCTTATTACTGGAAGGCCTTGCAGGATGGACATCAAAGCCTCGTATATATGTATGGTTTGTTCACTCCTTTAATTGATAGATACATTGACTGCGCATCTTCAATCAAAATGAAGGTAAGGACGAATCACATTGTGCATACGACCATTGCTACCATTGTTTTAATGGTTTTCGTGGCAATATGTCTGTTGTATAGTGCGAAATCTGGAATTCGGAAAGCATTAAACGTTTTTAGTGCGATAGAGACCCAAACTCTTGATGAATTCAGGTCTTCCCTTTACGTACAGATACATCACCAGCCTTCATATCGAACAGAAGACCACGAATTGAACGATGACGGCGCATTAGACTTAGAAGAAATAGAAGCAGATGATTACCAGCAGAATTTCGATGACATGAATGATTACACTGAACTCATTGACAAATCCCTTAAAATGCCAATCCAATTATCCATTTTCGATCCGGCCAGAAACTTGACACTTTTTGTTTACATCGTCTTCATATTTATTTTTAGGTATGTTATTTGTTTCTTTGTTATTTATTATTTTTCGGCATCTGTTGTTGATATTTCCACGAAAAGTGTTGAATTTGAACATTTACTCAACAAATCGAGTTATTTGTTCTTAGAAATCAGCAGCATGTTATCGAACATCACTGGTAATTCATCAATTTATGTCAATATACCACAGAAGGTTAATTACACTGAGAAAAACAACACAGAGCTCGATAAAATTATTCTAATTTGGAATAATTTCATTGAAAATCTTGAAAATTACAGTTTCTCAGAGAAATTATCTATTATTACTAATATAACAATATCTACAAGTTCTTTTATTGTTGATCATTACAAGACGAAACAACTTTATTCTTCTCTAACTTATGCAAGAGAAACAGAAACAATTTTTTGGTTTTTAGTTTTTATTTTGATTTTAATTTTCATTGTTTTGTATTATAGATATACAACAGTGTTCAAACACACAATGAAAGATATAAGAAGACTTGTATTAGTCCTGCATTCGAAGTATTCTCCAACAGAATCAATTATGATTAATTCTTTTACTCCTGGAGCGCAAAATGACAAAAAATCAATAAATTTGGTTGAATTCTCTGACACAATCATTTCGCAGTTGTTTGATCCTGTTTTATTCTTTAACAGTGAGAATAATATCATTGACATGAACAAGCAAATAACTGCACAACTTGGATTCACTAGAGAAGACATTTTAAATGAAAAAGTCCATAAAATCATTCCCAAAAAAGAAAACAAAGAAATGTTTGATTACATTAAATTAATGTATACACCATTAGGAATTCGTGCGAAACATCAGTTTAATATTAAAGCATATACAAAAGAAGGAAATGAAGTTAATTTTAGTTCGTTTTTGGTTCCGATTTCTCATAATGGAAATTTAGTTTTTGGTTTGTTGATGAGAAATCAATCGAGAATTGAGGAACTGAAACAAGAAGTTACATTGTTAGATAAGAAAGTTAGAATATTTCTTGAGAGATTAGTTCCTTCTCCTGTAGCGAATATGATGATGGAAAACAAGATGCCGAATTATTTCACTTGTAAAGGTTGTGCTGTTATGTCTATTACATTGAAAAGACAAACAGATATTGGTACTAAAGTTAGTAGATTGGATGTGACTGATATTACGGAAATTGCTATGTCTATAATGGATAGAATTGCAGAAAATTATCCAAATATTCATAGGATAAGAACTTTTAATGGTGTTTTCATTTACGTCTCTGGATTTTTCGTTGAAGAAAAACCAAATGATTCTGTAACTTCTTTGGCTCATTTCGCTTCTGAATGCGCGGCATCTATCAATAAATCACTTGAATTTCATTCATTCCTTTCAGGAATTATCAATTACGGTGGTCCTGTTTATGGTTTGATGTGTGGAATATCTAAAACAGTTTTCGACATGTTGTCAAAACTTTTGGTCGAAACTTATGATTTTATTGACATTGTTCCACCAGGAAAATTAGTTTTGTATGAAAATGCTTATCAACAGCTGGAAAATACAACTCCTTACGTCAAATTCCAGCCAATAAGACCTGTTGAGAAGCAATTATATGTCTTGCATTCTTATATTGGAATGCAATTCGAGAGTAATTAATTATATTGTTATTTTATATATATTATGTTTGTATGTTATTTATAAATTATTCATTCAAAATTTAAATTATTTTTACCATAATTATAAAGATTCTATACTGTTTTGAAATTGTCATTCATGTTACCTTAGTAAATATCCTCCTGTTCTTGAGATTTTATTCTAAATTCATGGAAATTTAGTTCTAAATCTGATTATTATTTATTTAAACATTGGGGAACTTAAAATTCGACGTTAGCTTGTTAGATTTGAATGTTCAGATGCTTTCAGTGCCATGTGATTTTGAGATCTTTTTTCATTTTCCAGGAGTTGACGATTTTTTGAGAACAGTTTCTTTTGAAATTTATTTATAATTGAATGAGTGCTTTATATACTTAATAAATCCTATAAAATTTCAGATTTTTGAAAAAATTCAGGTAAAAAATGCTACGCAAAGAGGGAATTTTCATATTTGAAGATGATCTTTGCCAAGCATTAACAGAATCTTCCTATCAGGCATTTGATGTGTCTGAACTAAATCAGATATATCGATCTGTTGCGACTCAAGAATATCACGAAGTATTATGGAGATTGATAACTAATCGATATAAGTTACTAGAAAAGCGAGAACAATTTTCTCAAGTTAAACTCTTTCATGATGGTTATAAGAAGATTCAACTTTTTTATATGAAATTATATTTTGGAAAATGGAAACAAAAGCATGAATTAGTTACAAGTCATTCTCATTTCGACAAAAAGTCTCATATATCCATCATTTCAGACTCATCATCGAGAAGTGGAATTTCAAATTTAGATTATTGGAATTTTTTTACAAATGACAAAGAAGTTAAGAGCAAAAAAGTTAAGAAAATACCACGTAAACAATCAACAGCTAGTAAATACCTTTATAAAAAGTATTTGAACAAATGGCGAAATAAATTATTGGATAAAAAGAAGCAAAAGTTTATGAAATGGAAATCTTTGATGGATTTATGTCAAAAATCTCCGATAAACATTCCAAAAAATACTCATTCAAATCTATCAAAATGGACTGCTTTTACGACAAAACTAAAGCTACAGAGAATTCGTAGTAAGTCTAAGAAATACATAAACTACAAACGCTTTATCGATCTCAAAGAAAAATTAGTAAAATTCGTTAATGAAAAAGAAAAAGAAGAATCGAGAATTTACTTGTTGCAAAGATCATTTTCCTTATGGTATTCACGATTATCCTACTTACAATCAATTGAAACCAACATTACGATGGATTTGATTGTATCTCCAACCATTTCAACAAAAGTCGATGATTTTGTAACTAAACCTGACTTTGACAGCATGAAAACGCTCAACACAATTGTACAATCTCAAAAAATTCAAGATATCGAAAATTATCAAAATTTATATCGTCCAAAAGTTGGATTTTCAGCATCAATGTTTGATTTTATCAAGATGTCTGCTAGAAATCTTGAGAAATTTGAGAAAATACCAGAAATTCCTCAGATATCTCAAGAAAATAATGTTTCTACTACAGACAATACATCTACTTCATCTCCAAAGAAGAAGAAAGTCAAGAAAGTTAAGATTTCGAACGTTTCTGAAGAAAATGATAAAAATAATCCAACACCACAAAGAAAGAAGATCAAAAAGCATAAAAACAATGAATATCAAGATGTTCCTAATAACAATTCTGAAGAACAAATCTCTGTAAAATCAAGAGATCTAAATAATTCTCCACAAAGCGTCAAAAGCGGCAAAGGCTACTTTGACAGTATTTCAGAGGATTTGTGTACTCCAATTGTCCATGTTCCTCAGCCAAGATTTGCAAATTCTGTTTCTCCTCATGTAAAAAGGAAAAGAAAAGTCCAAGAAGAAGAAAATCCAAGCAGTGCAACTAAGAAACTTCCTCCGTTTCTTCCTATGCCAAATGTTAAATCTCCAAAGAAAAAGAAATCAAAGAAACAAAAAGTTGATGAAATTCAAAATGAGTTGGAAAAAATGCTTAACGACGAGTTAGAATTTTTGTTACAGAATCAGACTGATAATATCTTGATTTCAATTGATTCTGTAACAAAAGGAGAAGAAATTAAAGAAGATGAACCTGAATCTCCTCCAAAGAAGAAAAAGAAGCACGCCAAAACTCCACAAAGACAAAGAAAAACCAAGATGTATCCAACACAAGAAGAAGAAACTTCTCCAAATCATTATTCAACGATGGATATTCCACAAAAGCACAAACATCATAAAAAACGGAATAAATCAGTGGATTCCACACCAAAGAAGTTAACTCCTGTTAAAGAAACACCAGAAACCAATGAAACTCAGAGTCTTCGTAAAAAGAAGAAGAAATCGAAGTCAAAATCTCAAAATGAAGACCAAACAACTACAACAACAATAGAAACTACAGTTGAAACAGTAGATCCTGCTCCTAAAGAAGAAAAATCTGAAAATAATTCTGAAATTCAAAATTCAACGAAGGAAAAAATAATTGGAGCATTAAATGCTCTCCTCTCACCCATAAAGAATTTTGCAGATAAGACTTCCAAAGACGATCAGAGTTCTAAAAATCTTAAATTTGATGATAACGAATTATTCTCTCAAATTTCCAAGAATCTGGAGAATGATATGTGTGATATGTTGAATAAGCAAATGCTTGCAGTTGATTCTCTCGATCAATTCAATATGAAAACGAACGATCAACAGAATTCCGCGGAGGAAGAAGACAATAATGAAAAACCGAATGAAGTAGATGAAAACAATCATGAAAGTAATGATGATAAGCAGAAAGAAAATGAAAAAGAAGAGAAATTAGATTTGGAATCCAAATCTTCTCCGAAGAAAGATGGAGAAACGAAAGATAATGCAAGTGTATCTAGTGAATCAAGCGAAGATTCTTATTCTCTTCCCAAAGAAATTGTTCTTCCTCCAAAAGAAAGAAACATTTCACCAGAAGAAGAAAATAATGAACAAAAGCCAGAAGAGCACGATTTAACATCAACAATAAAGGACTTTGGTATGTTCTTTGATTGCACAATTCAAGAAATGACAGATTCTGTAATTAAATCAAGCTTTGATGACTGTTTAACTCCTATTAACGATATATTAGTATGTGCAACTGCTAAAAGATACGAAATGATTCCGATTGGCCAGACAAAAGACGAATTTTTATCAGAATCACTTCAAACTGCAATTATTTCTGCGGCTAACTATGCTATTTGTCAGACAACTGATGCAATTAAAGATGTTATCAGTCATTACAAGCATAGTTCTGAAAAGAAGCACTTGAAGATCAAAGAAAAAGATTTCCCTGATTTATTTGATGGCATCGTTGATAACTTGGTTAAGTCTTCATTTGATCAGCTTAAAGAATTTGTTGTTATCGAAAAAGAAGAAAAAATTGAATCTGAAGAACAACAAAAGCCAAACGAACATGAAGTTCCTGAAGAAGAACACCATGAAGAAGAAAATAGTAAAGATGATACCAAGCAAATCCCAGAAATTATTCCAATCAAGATTGATATTCCGGAAGAAGAAGAGGAACCAGAGCGGGTTCCTATTGTTAAGCTTGAGATCCCTCAGAATGATGACAAAGGAGGTAAGTCTCCCACAGAAGATACTTTGATCTCAAAATATTCTAGTGGAAGCGAACAATTTATGTCGATTCCAAGCAGTATCCTTGTAAGTCCTTCAGTTAAGACAAGTAAATTCGTAATTCAACTTGAAAGTTCAAATTCAGATGAAGAAGAGGAAGAAAAGCCAAGAAACATCAGCGTAATGCCTCAATTAGATAATAATCATGAAGATGTTGATATTATCTCTCCACCAGATTCGAGTGGAGACAAAGAAGAAGTTGCATCTAATGAAGATAACTCAGTTGACGATGATTCAATATTAGAAATGCACCATAGCATTTCAACTCAACCAATTCTTCCTCCTCCTTTGGTTAATATGAGGCCTTCAAACGTATTAAGAACATCTAGTCTATCCAATTCATCAGATGACTCCGCGCAGTTGTCATCTGGTAATAGAGAGTTGAGACACGTTACATTTAACTTTGCAATGCCAAAAACAAGTCAATCTTTATCTGATATTTCCAATCAAGCCAAACAGATTGATTTCAAGTTTGATGACAAGCAACTCAAAGAATCATTAACTGTTTGTATTGCAAATACTTCAAGAAATGCTGTAAAAGGCGGAATACGTCCTGATATCTTATGTTTACCACTTTTAGGAGAAAAGATTGCTCAACAAGAGAAAGATAAATTGTTACAGCTAAGAATGCTCTTAGCAAAGAACTTTGTTTTCGATACAACTGACTTCGAAATCTCATTTTCTATTGCATTTGGCCAATTAACCCGCAGAAATATAGAATTATTGCTTGATTCGATTCACCCACAAATGAATCCTTGCGTTGAAGTAGAGAAGAATCAGCCGATATGGCGTGAAGCTATACCTGTTACAATTGTTAGAAACGACACTGTAGGTAGTTCTGATCCATATAAGATCCCAGATTTACTTAGTGCCGTTCAATATATTTCACCTTATAAATAAAATTTAACTTTGTTTGTATTCTTTATAAATGATAATACCTTTTTCCATCTTTTAATAAGGATTCTTTGGTAAATGGTCAGCCTGCTTGTATTGATAAAATCCATAAAATCATAAAACAATTATTACCGCACCATGATATAGCCAATCTTTGTATTTCCAATTGTGTTTGCAATTAGATACTATAAATGGAAATTAATGATTTAATCCAAATGAAGATAATAATTAACGGTCGAGCATTATTGTTTTATTGGTATCCCTAATAACATTCATACAAATGATATGTGTCATTGAATACACAATGCTATATAGAAAATAATTGAGTTGTTGTGAAAAAGAAATTCGAAATAAGTAACATATAGATTTAAAAAACAAAATGATCTTCAATCTTACACAAATTGAATATTATATAAAGGAACTATACAATATTCTGGTAATTGAAAACGGAAATATCCATATCAGCTGGATTTGCCTGATATTGGATCTGTTGGCAGCTCATCATCTCGAAAACAGCATGCCATGTATTAAAGTTCTTATCTGACTCATCAAATAAGAAGCCAACCGGACCTTGGAAGAAAGGTTGATTGTAAACATGAAAGGTTATTCCTTGTGAACGCTTGATTATGAAGCAGTTTGCAAATGTATTCGAATAACACCCTGTAATTGGCTTGTGAAGGTCAAATGTCTGTTCAACTGGCTTGAACCAATCATTATACGCTTTAGAGCAGCATAAAAGTTGGTGTATCTTTTCCAGTACACTATCGTCGGGTCCGAAACGCGCGAAGAAAGTGCAGAATTCTGGAATTGTAATGCAATACGTATTTTTATGGGTTAATACATAAGTAAGCATTTTTCTAGCAGTATCGTGTAGGTCTAAATTGTAATTCTTTAAGTACTGCGAGAATTGTGTCTGTTGAGCGTCATAAGTAAAAGTTTCTCCAGACGATGATTTTGAATAACTGGCACAGAACTTCATTGTGGCCGCTTCTATAAACTGTGTCAAGCTGTAAGCCCAGATGCAGTGGTTTGGAACTATTTCCTCCCATAGGAAAATTGCTTCGTTCTTAAAGCGGTTATTGTTCTCTGGGATTGGAGGATAAATGCGAACTGTCTCAAGTAGAGGTATATGCAATGCTTCATCCGTAAATTGGGGCGATGCTTCGCTTGAATCCCTCTTATTGTCAATTGCAATCAAGTCGTTTTCCGTTGACTGTGCTGTGAAACCTTCACATTTCCAAAAAGTATATGTTGATGTTCTAGGTTGACTCTGGTTGAATTTGCAAGAGCGTAGCTTGAAGTTGATTGTGTTAGGTTGTGATTTAATTACTTCAGCATATCTAGATTTATCAAGTGCAAACTCATTTGGACTTGTCCATCTAGCACCCAGATTATTCATCCTCATTGGGTCATTACTTGCCCACTTAAGCAAGTGCCATAATCTGTACGCAAATCCTTGACTCACAGGAGCTTTTCCTTTTGTTCTCTGATTATCTAGTAATTCAGGTGGTATTTGTGTACGAAATTCATCAGCAGAAATCCTCAATTCCTGAGGGGGATCGTTTCTAACAGTCATAAATACGATAAGTAAATTGAAAAAAAAATTCGTTAAAAAATATGATAACTCTGTTTAGCTAAAAAATTTAAAGAAGGAGGCAGCACTTGGACTTAAGCTTGCCATCATATGGGTCTGTTTCAGCGGCGATCTTCTTGCCTGTAAGGAGCTTGTAGAGCATAGCGAATGTGATCTTGCCATTCTTCTTGCCTGTCTCTTCGACCATGAACTTTTCAACCTGCTCCTGTGTAACTTCCTTGCCGCAGTACTTGTGGATAGCGATAACTTCCTTGCATTCGAGGGCCTTAGAGCGATCCTTATCGAAGGCACGGAAGATAAGCTTGTATGTGTAGAGGTCATCGTTGTTGACAACGGCCTTGACCATGTCCATGAATTCCTCCTTTGTAACTGTGCCGGAGTTATCGATATCAATGCCACGGAACATGACGTCTGATTCCTCCTGTGTGCATTCCTTGCCCTCGAGCTCGGCATAAAGAGCGTTGAATTCCTTGGCCTTCATCTTGCCATCCTTGCCTGTGTCCATTTCATCGAACTTCTTTTCGAACTGGGCAATTCTCTCGTCACTCATTGTGGAAAAATGCAGTTTTTGAGTAGGTTCCCTGAAATTGTTAGTTTACGAAAAATTGAAAGGAAAAAACGGATTTTCAATCACTTGATTTTCGATTTAATTAGAGTTATCTTTGGATGATGAGTAAATCCAACTGAATGTAGAAAATATTGAGAAGAATTGTACGTTTTTTTATATATCGTTTCGTCCGTTAGTGAACAGATTAAAAAAACGTATAATTTGAGTGAATTTCTGCGTTAACGTGCGAACAAAAAGTATAAAATATAGAGAATAGATGTATCATATATAAATTCTTAAATACGTTAGTAATAAATTTCATTTAAAATTAATCTCCGAATTTTCTTTGATGTTATTAATGTAAGAGTAAAAAATGTTTCTAGTGATGTTTTTATGAATATTTGCATTATTGTTTAACTTTTTTTGGCGGGATTTTTATATTGTTTTTCATTTTGATTATTTTATTGTATATATTAGAGGATTGATTATGTTGAAGTTTTGTATAAAACTCTTTTGAAAAGGTTTGAAAAGTTCTTTGAAATGCTGTGAAAAAATGGTATATCAACGAATTTTATTTTTAACCATTTTATCAAGGAAGATGTTATAATTAACTTATGTAAAAAATTTTGCGCCAAAATATTCATTCGTTTATTTCTGCGGGTGCCTTCTCTTTAATTTTCTATTTGAATTATCCGACAGAGGAAAAATGTTGTAGAATCATAATAGAGCTCTACATTATGAATAATGATCGATAAACAGTTTCAGAACTTTAATCTTTCGTCAAAAATCACTATTGTATTTGAAAATGTTCTTTATAGATTGTATCATTATTATTGAAGCTGGAAAGTCAAATATTGGAAAAATAAATTCCGTTACTATCTTTAAATCATAAACGATGATATCGGAGTTAATATATATATCACATATGATTCATTTCTCCCATTAATTGTCACTTTATCTCTATATATAAGGATAAAATTATTAAAAATTGAGTTATATCAATTGTCAACCATTTATTTCGGTTTCTTAAGTTTATACGCAGTGTAATAAACTTGCAAATTAATGATCCAAAAGTACAGATTTCAACATCACGGGTGAACACTCAGAAATTTATTGATAATTCCCTAAATTAGATCTAGCAGATTGAAACATAATTCTCAATTGATTATGGTATGAATATTGAAGTTTTCATACATTTCCTAATTTCATATTTTAATTAGAGGCTTTTTATCTTAAATCTGCTAATTACAATATGGAACAAAATTTATTTCACATATTGTCTTCATCCATTTTGAAATTATTAAATATATAAAATATCGTTACAATGCGCAAATTGCTTCAGATGAAAATATATTAATTTCTTAGAGCTACTGTTTATAGATTCAATTATACTAGCCTAGCAATTTATAAGTTGCTCAAATATCTTTATCTTTATAACAGTGGAAATAGGTTGAACTGTCTCCAACTCAAATGAACGATATTAAATTAAACAACCACATTGTTATTAATGAATTAAAATGATATCAATAAAATCTGAAAAAATTAATCTGAATAACATGGCAACAATGTATGAAAGTTCGTATCAAAGAAATAACGTGTGAATTTCTTCAATGCAAAATGATTTTTTTCTAAATAATTAAACAAATAAAAGATTATAATTCTGAATTAAGGGGAGATAATCGATTTTTCATATTGCCTTGAAGCCAGTAGATGCATATCTCGATCAAATTTATTCAATTTAATTCTATAAGCTATGAAAAAATCATCATTTCGGTCTAAAATCTTCCTTTATCAATTCTGCTTTCAAAATTGCCTCGCCTTTTTGACTTGAGATATTGATACAGCTCTATATGACACTTAATGTTATATAGTTGATAGGCTCTGAATAGCGAGTCAAATAAAAATGACACTTTACTGAACTTACGAATTTTGAATTTTGTAGAATTTTATTAGCGTATTAGCTGTATCAATACCATTTTTCTATTCAAAACTATGAATTGTAAATTTCATCAAGAAATCTTCCCATACTGTAAGTAAAGATCACTAACGAACAGTGAAACATAATGTATTATTTGTTTAATATCTGGCCGTACCTAACCTTTTGTCAAGATTGAAAGTTGAACTTTTTTTTTCAAGGGATTGCTATTATTACTTAAAACTATTGCAAGGATGATTATCCGATATTCTTGTCAGAAATAATTCTCTTTATAATTTTTAGTGCTTTTTGTATTTTCATGACTTTCATCCTTAAAACCATAGGCGAAATGCTGAATATAGGTGGAAACCAGCAAAAACAGCCTAAGGAAGAGAATACTAAAGCAATTAACTTAGCAAAGCTGGAAGAATCCGAAAATTCATTAAGCACCCCTTATTCAACTCGGCTTGTTGAGCTGTCTGGATTTGCCAATAATCCTATTTTGAGATTATTTACTGATAAAAATCAAAATATGGAGATTTTGAAGCCAGCAGAACAAACATTTTTCGAAGATCATTTACAAGAAATTTTTTTCAAGCATGAATTCGATAAATTACCTCAAGGATTTGTATCTGACGAGAAAGTAATGGAATTTCCCACACATATTTTAGCAGAAACAGCATATAATTCAAAACCATGTTTGTTCCAAGATTTTCCTAATGAATTTAATCAGAAAAAGCATTCAATAGTCTTACTAAAGAACACCAAACTCCCTAAAAACGATCATTTCATTGAGCCATTGATTTGCACTGCTTATTTAGTAATTGATGACAAAATTGACTCGGAGCCATGGCACTTTATACCAAACGAAACATTCAACATGTACAAAGCTAGAAGCGAAAACATTATTACTAATGAAAAAGCTGGCTTCATTTTGAATGGAACCCCTCAAAATTCCGGAATTTTAGTAATTATTTCACGTATTCTTCAGGTAAACAACGGCGATGCCGTCAACGATTACTATTTCAAGCCAAACGAAAAGAACTTGGCTTTAGCAAAAGAATCCGTTGCAAATGTTTTCGGACGCCTTAAAGATATTTACTCTCCGTTCGCATATACATACGCCAATATCGGTTCTATTGCAGAGCAAAAGGATGGAATCGATCTTCCCCAACCATTTTTGCTGAAAAAGATGTTTGCGGATTCAGATGTACCTGAACTGATCAAGAGAATGAAAGAAAAAGGTAACCCACAGATCCCTATCAACATACATATGCATGCTACGTTCGCACAAAACGAACAACCTCAGAGAATTGTTTCAAATGATTATAATTTCATCCACCCTGTTGATTACGATGATACTGTTCCTTGCACCATATTCAGACATGAATTGAATGTCAAGATCCAGACAATCATGCTCAAATTACCTCCAAAAGTTAAAGGAAGGAATATTATCTGCGTTCTTTCAATGACGAACGGCAAACTTGAGCCAGGAACAATACAAAACCCAAAGGTAACAGATAAAGCCGAAAGAAACCTTTTCACGAGCACAATTTGTTATTATCATGAAACGAAACCAGTTCTTAACGAAACTATTACGATTTCATTACCACCAATCCTAGATCCCGATGCAAGCCTCAGAATCGACCTCTACCATGCAATTGCTCAGACATCTTACGAGCGCTGGTCAGAAATCGGCTGGTGCGAGCTCCCTCTTGCGAACAAAGACGGTCAATACATTGCTGAAGGCGTACAAGACCTCCCCGTCATCTACAATGGCCAATCCGATAAAGTTCCGATTGATCAAAATCATGTTACAGTGGAAGTCTCAACGAGATCGTTAATTATGCCACCGGATACAACACTAAACCAGTTCATTAATAACAAGGGATCAGTATCACTCGCAAACGTCGACAGAAAGCTTGTTAAGAGATATCTTTTAATAATCTTAGACGTTATCTTCACGAACTTCAACGATAACCCTGATTTCTTCCTCGACCAGTTATTCCTCATCACAGAGATGATCTCCCCAATCTTCCCAGCCATGGATTCCTTCATGAACAGATACGCAATGGAATTCAGTAAAACCGTTGATTTGGACATTTTGTTGACATCGTACGGAAAACACTTCGAGAAGAGCGGTGGCGAGAAAGTGAACACTAAGATCAATGTCATCAACTGCGATATGCTTTTCTTGATCGCAACCAAATCGTGCATCCAAAACAAAGACAAAAAAGATATAAGTGATGTTTTGATTGAATTGTCAAAATCAATCGCAAATTTCGCAGCAAAAACGGTTAAAAACGGTTTGAATGCTGCCTCTGATTTACTCAACTCCCTTGCGAGATTCTTAGTTGCACTCTGCTCTATAGGAATGGTCTCCAAAGTCTGTGAAGCAATAGACGCAGTGTTCGAGGAATTGACTAAAAATATGTGGAAAGGTGACACTGATTGCCACTCAATTCTGGCACGTTTCCTTGATTCAGTCTGGTGTCCGAAGTTCTACAAGAGTGACAACGAAACACCCCACATTTTCCTAAAAATGTTGATACAAAAAATGACAATTAAAACTGTCGAAAAATGTGTCAAATTTGCCACAGAAAACAGTGATTCCTTACCTATGCAAGACATTTATTTCACATTTTTGACGATGATTTCATCATTCAATCGCCAAGAATGTCGAAAAATGGCTAAACTCCTCAAATCCTGTTTGACTTATTTGAATCCTTTGTCCAAACTACCTTTCGCAAACACAAGTGAGTCATACTACGCCATCCTGTTCTCCGTTTTCTTATTGGATAACATGGAAAGCGATGTTTTCTCAGAATGGTTCAAGACATTTGAAAATAAGCCGGCACTTTTTGAGTCACTTCACTTTTTGATAGAAAACTCATCATCCAAGCGCAAATTCACTGATTTAGGCAGTGGCACTGTTGACAGGATGAACAACCTTGAGAAACTTGAGAGGCAATACAACAATTCTTCAGCAAATTCTGCAACAAAAGAAAAAACTGAAGGACAGAGATCATTTAAGAAATTGAAGAAACTGCCACCCGCTTATTCGAATGACGACATCAAACTTCTGTCGGAAACACCAGATCCCAATGGTTCTATACTCCATCAGAACGAAATGGAAATATCTGCTTCTCCTCTGATGCAAAGCGATTTAAGTGGTGAATCAATTGCAAAAAGTGACAACGCAACAAAAGTTGAATTACCACCAAAAGCAGAGTCATTACCAAACACAGCACCTGCTGAAGAGAAGACTCGTTCTGGCAGTGTTTATATAAGAAATGACAAAGGCAGCAGTTTCTACATCAAAGGAAAAATGAACCCTCCAAAAGACGTAATTTCCGCTGAAATTGAAAAAAGAATCATTGCTGCTTGCCATAAAAGTGTCATCAACACATTGAACTTGCTGATTGAAGTCATCGATGATGAGCACTTGAGTGACATGAGTCTTTGCGTGTACCATCTTTTGTGCACTGATGTTGTTGTTCAGGCAATTCCTTCAATGATTGAAGTTGTCATGAAACTTATCAACAAAAAGACAAAAATAATGTTCGAACAAAGTGTTCCTCCCCTTGCAAAGTTTGTCGCAAGAATCATCGAGCTATCTGTCTACTTCCCTAACGCTTACAAGATCGTAGAAGAAATCTTCGAAAGCGATTTGGAAAACTACAAATCAAACGATAGATCAAATTGTATCGTTTGCAGAGCTTTGCCTTTAATTCAAAAAGTGACAGATTCTGACATTGACAAACTTACTTCTACTAAACCTTCAGGAAAAAAGTTCAAAGCTCTTCTCAAGGAGTATTTCACAGGAGGTTTCGAACAAAATAATGAAGAAAAAGGTGACATTTTATACACGAGAGCATTGATTGTTAGGTATTCACCTGATGCTCAGTATTTAGCACTGAAAGAGTTAGCGGAACATCATCACAAGTACGACTATTTCGCAGAAGAAATACAAGTCAAGTCGATGATGCTTTGCGTTCTTGCAGAAAACTTATCATTGAAGAGCAAAATCAAGAATGTTTTCGGATCATCGAACTTCAAATCCATTTGCCAGAATTACAACGACATCAAGTGTAATTACAAGGAAGATTTGAAGATCAATGGATTCTGCGATTCTCCTTTCTTCTGCATCTCTTCCATTGTCAACTTGGCAACTGAAATAATCACAGTTGCAAACGACAAAACATACTACGAAGTCGCAATTGCAGTTTCAGAATACGTTGTTCCGATTTTGGAAAGTGACATTTTCTTTGGTGCTGCATCGAATCTCATCAAACTCGCACAGACAGCGTCGCAGAAACTGGCTGCTTGCAAACCAGGAGAACTCAGACTGTTCGGAAGATACTACAGAGTTAGATTCTTCGGTGCAAAACTTGGAAAACAAGATGGACAAACTTATATCTACAGAGAAAAACTGTTGACGAATGTTTACAATCTCGCGAACAGATTGAATGATGAATATTCGAAGAAATACGGTGCTGTAGAGACAATCATGGAATCCAGTAAAGTAGTTCAGTCCAAACTTGACAAGAACAAGATCTATATACAGCCAACATCTGTTGAAGCTTTGATTGATGAGTCAGAAATGAGATACAGAAAAACTGATTTCGAGAAAAATGACAATTTGATGAAGTTCTATTTGGACATTCCTTTCACGAAAGATGGTAAATCACAAGGAAATGTCGCGACACAATGCTTGAGAAGAGTCATTTTCACACCAAAGACTGCAATGCCTTGTGCAACTAAAAGAGTTTTGGTTGAAAGAGTCGAAGAAATCGAGTACAGTCCAATCCAAGTTACTTGCAATTCTTTGAGCGCAAGAGTTGCAATGCTGAAGAATGCAATACAGGCTGCCGATTACCAGACTGTGCAGCAATTGTTGCACGGTAATCTCATGGTGCAAGTCAACGAAGGTCCATCTAAAATGGCTGAAGTTTTCCTCAATGATGGACAGAAAGGACAGTACTACGACAAGTTGAGAGAGATTTTCAGAGATTTCTTGAAGACAAACCAGGAAGGACTCAAATTGCACGCTAAATATATCTTGTCAAAGCCAATTTTCACAATGATGCAGCACGAGTTAGAAGCAGGTTATGAAACTCTCGAATTCAAGCTCAAACCTTATTTGGGAGCTTAAATTTTTTATTTTTTATTTGATTTTGATTTTTTTCGAGAAAGATATTATCCTTTCTTTCTCAGTTCTTATATATTAATAAAAAAAATTCAATTATTTTAAATCAAAAACATGCAAAGTATATTGAAGCCAATGAAATAGGAAATTCGACTGTTTCTTTATAATCCGAAAATGCTGCATTATAAAGAGGAGTATTTCCAAATTTATCTTTTTCATTGACATTTGCACCTTGTAAAATAAGAAGTTCAACTGTTTCTTTACAACCCATTAATGCTGCTTTATGAAGAGCGGTGTCCCCATGATTATCTTTTTCATTGATATTTGCACCTTGTGAAATAAGAAGTTCGACTGTTTCTTTACTCTCACAAATTAATGCCAAATGAAGAGCGGTTTTCCCAGCATTATTTTTTTCATTGATATTTGCACCGTGTGAAATAAGAAATTCGACTGTTTCTTTACTATTCATAATTGCTGCTTTATGAAGAGCGGTTTCCCCAGCATTATCTTTTTCATTGATATTTGCACCGTGTGAAATAAGAAATTCGACTGTTTCTTTACTATTTGTAATTGCTGCATTATGAAGAGCAGTTTGTCCATCATTATCTTTTTCATTGATATTTATACCATGTGAAATGAAGTATTCGAGCAAGGATGGAATATTGAACCTCGCTGAATTAATAAAGTATTGGTTAAAATCATTAGTTTGATCGAAATAAACTAAAAAGGATTCAAGATTATTGTAAACTCCGCAGTATTTTAAATCGATCTCTATATTGTATTCATTCATCAAGAATGTAACAAAATCAATGTTGTGAGAAATAATTGCATGCTCCATGCATTCTTTATCAGGTTTTTGATATTTCAAACATTCCATCATGATTTCTTGATTTCCCCCTAAAAATGAGAATACTAGACATACATCAGTTATTTCTGACTTAAATTTAGTTCTTAATAACTTGAAACAATCAACTGCTCCATGGTAACAACATAATTCAAGTAATGATAATCCTTTTTCAGAATATGGATATAAATCGCTTTCAAGTTTTTGATCTTTATCAAATCCTTCGCTTTCAATGAAATAGATGAATTTTTCTTTGTCATTATACATAATTGCCCTGTAAACAGTATTTTCTGTATGAATATCCCGATTTTCTGAGTTAAATTGATCGTAATCAATAGATTTGTCTAAAATAATTCCATATTCTTTATAAAATAGGTATCTACCACGTAATGGAGCATTAATTTTATCGTTTACTTGATAATTATCATATATGAGTTTGGCAAGAGATAAATAAGGCTTTAAATAGCGATTATTATACGGGATGATAAATAAAATGTCATTCATAATATTATAAGGAAGATGTGACTTTGAATCAATCAATTCTGTTTTGATCATCGTGTAAATCTTGTTTATTTTTTCTTCACTTTCAGTTTTCAGCTGATACAATGCATTATATGAATCTATGTAGTATTTATATATACTTCGCAATTCACTGTATTTATTTGGAAGAGTGCCTTGATTAGACATAAAAAAATTTAAACGTCATATCTATTTTTATATTATATAAAATATCTTAAAAATTCATTGGGGAAAATAAATGCTATATTATATATGTTGGAAAACATTGATCACAAAGATTTCGGATTTAATTTATGCATTTTGATTAAGTCTGTAGATATAAAATAGCATGACAACAACAGAAATGTCTAAATAAATAAGATTTTCATCCAGATGCGTATCTTAAAAGCATGACAAAGTTATAAGTTAAATTTGTATATATTTTTCCCCAAAGTTCTTTTAATTTCATTGAATGCAAGGAAAAGCTGAAATATCCACTCACACATTCTGTCGGCGTGCCGCCATGCTGCGCGCCGATAAAAACTTAATATATAAAATTTTATCGAGTTTAGATGGTTTTCCCCAATCAAAAGAATTCGAAAATACTGGTCTCTGATATATGAATCGTTCAGTGTATGTCTGCTCTGATAACCATTATTTGTTTCAGAAACTTGTTTCTTTTAGTCAAATTAAGAAATAATTAATTAACAAAACTTGAATCCTGTTTTGTTTATTACTTATTTATACTTATTGGTTTATTTGTTAGGCAAGTCCGAATAATATTGCAAACAGATAAACATCCACTCGGTGTGATAAGTCATATTTTATTTGTTTATGAACTTGGATTATTTTTAGGACAATAACATTCAATGTTTTATTCCGAGAAATAGATGAATCGAGAAAATTCATTTTAAATCTTTCAGGAGATAGCTGATTTTGAATAGCTTAATGTTTTAGTTACTTGTAATAGTTATTTGTAATTCATAAGTGAATCAATAAAATAAGAAATATTTTAAAAAATTATGCTTTTATGGTAAAAATATCAATCAAGGTTATCAATATATGAAGCTTACTGGATTGGCATATTGGGTGAGTATTAAAATTAATCGATGCAATTATATGTATTCAATCTCCAGCAAATTTATCATTTGTTTGAAGATTTATATCAATGAAACAGCTTGTCTTGCTCTGATCTAGCATAATGAATAGGTAATATATGTGAAATAAATAGTCAACAGTTTTCTTGATTCAATCCGGAAACAATTGTCCAGAAAATTGACTTAGTATTTGTTTTTCCTCTGTATAAGGGAGATTTAATCTAAAATCTAATTAATTTTTGTTATAAATTTCGCTAAATTTACAAGATTTTAATGAGTTTTTCTGTTCCAAAAATACTCATTACTATCTATTTAATATGATATTTAAATTTTCAGGAACGCAGAGTGTAAATTTGTCACAAATTGCTCATCATGAAAAAACGCATAAATTTGTAATTTTCAATGCTCAGCTCATATCAACAAATTAATTTGTCGATTTCAGTTTTTGAGATTTCAGAATGAGAACTTTACAAATTCCCAAAAAGTTGCTACTTCAAATTTTATGAGATATATTATGTGATATAAATATACATGGCACGATGGGCGCTACTTTTTTGGCACCAGCGGCGCCGCCCGCGCCTCCGGTGGCTTCCACTGGTGGGGAGGAGACGATAGAAAAAGATATAAATTTTACTAAAAAAATTGAATTTTGGAAATTCTTTTGATTTTTTTGAATGATTTACGAAGAGATTGAACACATTTTGTACTATGAAATATCGTTATTAATAAATTTACTTCTTAAACATCTATTAAAATTCCGTCTAATTTGAAAAGTGAACGATCCATGTTTGCTATGAGCTCGTCTACCTTCATATATCTTGTAGCGTTCAAGTTCAAGTGATGAAAGTGCATAAGAAAGCTCCTTAATCATACCGATAGAAACAGCATTAGGGGCGCCAAATGGCGCTCGGTGATGTTTCCCATAAAAGCTTAATTTCAGGTATCCATAATCATAACCTGTCAGACGCAATAATTCATTAGCACACAATCATCGTTTCTCAATCAAGAAACGAAACGCACGATTGATTATGCTGGCCATTAAATTTTCATATCAAATAATTTCCTACTTCAAGAAAAATTAAAGACTATCATCAACCAAAGCTTAAAATTCTCAGTGTTTACAACTCTCATACTTCGAATATGCATATTTCCAAAATAGCATGAAAATTTTTTTCATTTGAGCTCATTTTCTTTTGTTCTATTAACTAATACATGCAGTACAAGTTTGTTATACGTATACTTAATAAGTAAGGTCTTAAGGGAAATAATAAAAAACAATTTTGCTATTAATTATATTAAACAATATTTATTTGTAATTTCGTGATAATTATATTTCTTATTACAAAGTAAAGGTATTTGATATAATGTTTGCCTTACAAAAATGTTTCCTTTGTCTTGCCACCATAGGTATTCTATTTTGTCACTTTTTGCGCCGTGCCATGTATAGATATAAAATGTGTGATGTATTTTTATTCTCGGATAAAATGCTTCATAAAAGTGACATTAATTTGTTCCGATAATGACAGAAGGCGATAGTAATGGTCCGGAAGTACCACGTAAATACCGGTCTAAAACCCTTGATCCATCCAAAACTCAAGATCCTTTTTCTCTTGGCACGGCGCACTTCTACAATTTCCAAAAATTACAGAATGAAGAAAATTTGAAGGTAGACGAGCTCATAGCAAACATGGATCGTTCACTTTTCAAATTAGACGGAAAAGAATACACTACTGAAATGCGTAACCTTATCAGTGACAAATTAAGAAATAGAAATCAGTCATCACCTGAACTTACAGAATTCGTTCAACAATTCATACGAATATACAGCGAGGGCGATGCTTGGCAGGGTCTTTCTATGTATCCGCCAAGAATTTTGCACCCAACGCCACCCGTTAAAACAGCTACTTTCATTCTCGTTGAACTTCTGCTTAAAAACAGCGGCCCCCAAGCTACAAACGTCTTAAAGTGGATTGGAACGAATTTAATTCCTGCAGAATACTCCCCTGACAATATATTTAAATCTACCGTTTTGAAAGCTTGTTGCGTCTGCCACCGTAAGAGGAGGCTCCTCAAAGAGGATCGAAATTTCTGGGCCTTGCTCGATGTACGTAATCATTTCTACATGTTCGAGATTAGGGACGGCCAGTTGATCCCAGAGTCAGAATTCGATGTCGGTTCGATTGCCTTATCGCGTTCCAAAAAGACTGTAAAAGTTTTCGACAAAAACGGCGAATTACTCAAAAGATTCATTCCTAACGATCCTGAGCTTAATGAACGCTGGGCTGCATGCATGCAAAATCCTGTCGTTCCTCTTCCATTGATGTTTAGCAATACTTCTGGTCCTTATCCGGATTTGATCCTTGTTGCCCTCAACGAAGCTCTTTTGAGCCCAGACAGACTCTTGTTACGCGCCCTTACACATTTCAACGTCTCCAGAGTCGCATCCTGCCTTCCTCTCGCTGAAGCATTTTTCAACATTTTCTCTTACGCCGGACATGTCAGCAACCTGCTTGTTACGCTTGCAGGAATTGAGTTCTCGGCTCCGGAACTTCAACATAATACAGTTCTCAGAGGAAATTCTCATCTTACGAATATGTTCAAGATTTTCTTCCAGAAATTCGGCCGCAAATACTACAACGAGTTCCTCAACCGCGTTGTCATGTATATCTACAGCAAAGGAGACCTTCAACTCAAAACTCCAGCCGCTGCCGATTCTCACCGCGCCAAACAGATGGTTTTCACAGTTATCAACAGAATATGCAGCTCTCTCAACCACATTCCTCCTGAAATGCGCCATTTCGCTTCAATTCTCAAGAACGCCGCTTCTATCAGATTCAACTCTCAACAAGCGACTTACAACACTCTCTCAGGTTTCTTCTGCTTGAGGTTCATATCCTCAATCATCTCAAACCCCAGAGAAACTGATCCAAACATCCCTATCGGCGATGATTGGATCAAAATCCTTGTTCCAGCCGCCCAACTCCTCATGACACCGTTCAACTTGATCGAGCTCGACGGAAAGTACGACGTTTTCAACTCGTGGAACAAAACACTCAGAGAAAAGATTTTCCCTGAGCTGATCGAGTTCGTTTTCTCTGTTGCCGTGTGCGAGGAGGAGCCTGTCTACCAGCCGTGCTCGAAGGAGAAGCTCAGAGAGTCTCTCATCGTTGTCATGGACCAGATTTCTACTTCTGGCCAACTTTTCGTCAACAAATACAAGGAACTCATGAGAGATAGATCGTTGATGGAAGGAAATGGTTGGAGCTTGGCTACTTTCATCACAAATTACTTCGAACAGAACACTTCTGCTCCAAACCACAAATAACTTATGTTATATGCATTTTTTATATTTCACTGCTTATTTATTTGATATCTCCCACTTTCTTTTCTATATTTTTTTATTTTACTATTCGTTAAATCTTTTTTTTTATACATCAAATTTCATACAAAGATTTTTATTTTTTTATATGTTCTTTCAATGTATTTGATATCAATGAAGAGCAATATAAAAATTATCAAATAAAATTTGTAATTTATATATGGTTAAAGTTAGTATTTAGGGGCTATTATCTATGCTTTTGCTTTTTGCAATATAGAAATAGGAAGAAATTGAATGTTTTAGTAATATTTGATCTAAATATCAAAGTTTTCTTCAGACATGGTATATGTATAAGTATAATTATCCCACAAAAAGTGTTTTCCATTTCATATTTTAATGTATGTAAGTAATAAGATGAAGATATGAGAATGAAGTATTAAGATTATAAAAATCATGGCTTCTGTTCATTTGCATATTATAATAATGATAGAGAAAGTGTTTATTTAAGAGAATAAGTGAGAAAAATTTAAAGCTTCGATTAATGAAGTTTTATAAACATTAATAACAATGTTTTTTGATGTCTTTCAAATCAAATTCATCTTCTTCTAAACTTTTTTCTTCAAGTTTTGAACAATCTGTTGAATAATGAGATATAAAGGAATCTAATTGTTGAACTGATTCTAAATCAACCGGATTATTACTTACAGTTTGAGTGATATCATTTTCATTAAAGTAACAATTCTCAATAATGCTCGGTTGAAAATCAAATAAATAGTTTCCTTTATTTCCTATGAATGCACAACTTGAATATGTAGTCAAAGTCCATAATTGAATTATTGCATTGCCTCCTCCTCTATATTCATTGTATAAAAAATTACATTTTGTAATTTTAAATTTATCATAATTGTAAATTGCAGAGTTAAATGAAGTTGTTGTATTTGATGCTGTTGTTAAATTAATAACTCCTGTTTCTTTTGGAGATTCAATTTTATATGCACCATAACCAACAGCTATGTTATTAGATGTGTTCAAATTACTTACTTGGATATCTCCGTATTTATGCCCAATAGGAGCATGGAATCCATTGCACTCTGAAAGTGAACATTCAAAGGCATAATTTTTGTTGTTACTTTCATATGTTGCCAAAATAAAATATCCAATTCCATGATCACGACTTGATGAAAGAAATATACAAATACGATTTAAGACACATTCGGATTCTTTGGTATAGAATGATCCACCGCATTCTGTGGAACTGTTATTGTAAAATGTGCATGTTTCGAGTAAGACTTTGCTGCTTGAGCTAAGGTAAATTGAAGTATTTTGATAGTGGAAAGAAAATATTGCATTATGAATGTAATAATTGCCGCTTCCGCGTATTGTTTCGTTATTAAATTTATTATTGAAGTTTTCATCTGAGCCGAAATAATCTGAAAAACTTTGTTGAATTTGAATAAAGTTTTTAAGATTGACTCCTTCCGTCTAAAATTCAATTTCAAGTGTTGATACGTGAACATTGTCCTAATTTGATCGCTAAAAATAGCTTAGATGCTGTCAGGGAATCAATATGAAGTTGAATTTCGTATTGAGAGAAGGGAAAAATGTTGTTAAATGAAAATTCACAAATAGCATATATTTTCCAAAACAATTATTTTAAATATTTAAAAAATGCAATTCTCAGACATATGATTATTTTTGATTCAAATGCCGTTCGGCATTAACAGCAAAAATAATCATATGCCTAAGAATTACACTTTTCCGACATTTTGGGTCGCTTCGCGCCCCTGACAAAACGTCGGAAAAGTGTAAATTTTCCGATTGAAAGCTATCTTGGCCGGCCGATTATTTTGACGGGGTGTAAAGGATCTAAAGGATAAAATGCGCTTCATATTGCAGAAGAATTAAAATATAAATTTGAATATTTCCAAATCGCGGCAAAACTTTGCTTCGACTTAATAAAATATATTATATTAATTAAAAATGCATTTTCTTCATCGGAAATAACAGATTTATCTTCAAAATGAGTAGGTGACAAAAGTGCATACTCTTAAACAACCGTCGGATTTCCGGGTGAAATCGTGACACACTTTCGTCTTTGGTAGGCAGTGGTGGTTGTTACAAAAGGTAACTTCGAATGTAGCGTGAAATCTGCAAAAAAAATTCTGAAATTTGAATGGAGAACACAAAAATTGAATAGTTTACGTCAATAAAAAAGAGAAAAATGAAGCCAATGTGTCTCGAACCTAGGACTTAGAGCAGCAATCCCACTGTTTATCCCATTAAACTACATGCAACTCTCACCTCAGTGAATGAGAGCAACTATATGATAACTTTTTCCCCATTATATTCTTGTGGAAAAGTGACAAATAGCAACTTTGACCCTCTCTCTCTTCAAAATTTAAAAACTATTGACTGTCATAGTGTTTTGACATGATGTTCTCGTAGTATGTGCGTTTGTCATCAAATAAATCTTTCAATTTCAATCCATTTTGATCAAATTTTTCTATAAAACCTCAAAATCTGACGTATATTGTACGACAAAAAATGTATATTTTCTATTGGTATTTTAAATTCATGAATTAAATGAAGTGTCGTTCTTCAAAAAATGATGAAGGGGAAGAAAAAAGAGAAACAAAACAGAGAAATGACAGAAAAAGAAAAAGAAGCACTTTACAGGAAGATTTCTTCTAGGATGACAGCCGATCCTATTATGGATGACTTCTTAAGACCTGAAGTTTTGCCATTTTTAATTTTTTATGAAACTCCAGAAGTATTAAGTGCGCTTTATATCATGGAGAAACTATATCCTCATTGGAAAGAGATCGTTGAAAAAGCACCAATTTTTATTGAAGACATGCATAAAGAATTAGATAACTTAGATAAAATTTTCGACAAATACGAAAAGAAGAGCGAGACAGAGCATCCGTTCCCTCTCAACTATATCAACTTAGACATATACAGAAAATATGCAACTCTCTATCCAATTTGGATAAGTACCAAACATAATCTTTTTGCAACAAGAAGAGCAATTCTTATTCAACGCGTAGAAATTCTTCAGGCATTATACAATATTTGTGCATATCTCCTTGAAAATCCTCGTTACATCGCGGTCAGGTCTTACACTGCCTTCCAAGACTGGAAATCTCTTGAAGCAGATTTGATGCCAACGCAGTACATAAAATACCACAGCATTAAATTCGCTGTTTATGACTTGGCATATCAAAATAAATGTTTGCCAAGACCATTTTCCAATAAAGAGCAAAATGTAAGCTTACTTTCTCACATCGTTACAAATTGTATTGCTGCGATCGATCCGGCAAGCGGATACATTCCATTTACTGATGATTATTACGTATTTTCTTATTTCCTCGAATCCAAGGTCTCTCCATTTAATATAGCGCAGAAAATACAGATACAGGTAACAGCTGAAGACATTCCAGGATACGCAAGTGAAATGAATCAAGCAATTGCCGAATTTATTGGAATTGACGAGCAAAATCCTGATCAGGAATCGATGATGAGGGTCATCAACCAACTCTGTGTACGATACTTATTCGATAAATACTTCTTGATTGAACTCGAAAGAAAGACAAACGAAAAATTTGAAGCAAAATTTGCCGAAATGAAGAATCTTACGCTAACTCAACTTGGTCTCAATAAGCCATTTATTCCTCAGGAGTTCCATGACTTAACTTGCTCGCAATTTACAGAAAAAGAACAATATTTGTTAAAAGCACAAGAATTCTTTGATTTAGTAGTTTTCCAGACATTCCCTTCAGAACTTTCGCATTTGTTATACCAGGTAGGACTCTGTCTTGGAGCTTGTATTGCTCAATGGACAAATACTTCGTTTGATGCCTCGAAATCCTTCGATGACTTGATTGTTCTATGGAAGATCGTATTCCTTTCAACCAACTGCGAAGGATTTTATTGGTTAATTACAGCTCTCGAACATTATTCAAAATTAAATGTTATTACACAAGAAGAAGCCAATTCTTCGTTAGTTCCAAGAGCTCTGATAATGATGATGTCCCAAGATTAAATAAATGCGTGTTTTAATAAAAATTTTTATTATATTAATTTTATTTTAATTCAATCGACTATTTTTTGATTAACGAGAAAACCGTCCTCTGTGCAAGCCTTTCAACCTTGTAAAATATAAAAGTAAATAAATATTAATGTATTTTCTATATGCAAATGTTCATGTAGTTTCATAATATTCCATTGAATGGGCTTGTATTTTGCGTTCAATTCTGTCTGAAGCCCAACAAAATTTGTGAAATGTCAAATTTCGGTCGGCTTTTTTTACAACATATTGTATTTAGTTGGCATAATACTATCCAGATTGAATATTATCTCCCTAAACATGTCGTGCATTTTTGGAAGACTATATCCAGAGAATTCATGTGCAATTACACGAGGATGAATATAATATAACTCATCACATCCTTCTAACAAACTCAAGTGCATACAAATGGGCAAAAATAATTACTTTACATTCAATTTACTTTCTAATGAATTTCTTTTTTTCAAAATTCCAGAAAACTAACGGAAATTTTATGTAAGAGCATTATTTTTTTGCACCATGTGAAATAAGAACTTCTGCAGTTTCTTTACTATTATTTTCTGAGGCAACATGAAGTGCAGTTTGTCCAAATTGATTTTTTTCATTGATATTTGCACCATACAAAATAAGTACTTCGGCAGTTTCTTTACTATTGCGCCATGCTGCAATATGAAGAGCGGTATTTCCATATTTATCTTTTTCATTGATATTTGCACCATGTGAAATAAGAAGTTCGGCGGTTTCTTTACAATTATACAGTGCTGCAATATGAAGAGCGGTATTTCCATATTTATCTTTTTCATTGATATTTGCACCATGTGAAATAAGAACTTCGGCAATTTCTTTACAATTATACAGTGCTGCAATATGAAGTGCTGTTCTTTCATATTCGTCTATTTCATTGATATTCCCACCATGTGAAAGGATGTATTCCAAAAGGGATGGAATATTAAAAATCACTGATTTAATCAAGCATTGGCTGAAATCATTAGTTTGATCGAAATAAACTAAAAAGGACTCAAGATTATTGTAAACTCCGCAGTATTTTAAATCGATCTCTATATTGTATTCATTCACCAAGAATGTAACAAAATCAATGTTGTGAGAAATAATTGCATGTTTCATGCATTTTTTATTTGGTTTTTGATATTTCAAACATTCCATCATGATTTCTTGATTCCCCCTAAAAATGAGAATACTAGACATACATCAGTTATTTCTGACTTAAATTTAGTTCTTAATAACTTGAAACAATCAACTGCTCCATGGTAACAACATAATTCAAGTAATGATAATCCTCCATAATATTCAGGATATAAATCGCTTTCAAGTTTTTGATCTTTATCAAATCCTTCGCTTTCAATGAAATAGATGAATTTTTCTTTGTCATTATACATAATTGCCCTGTAAACAGTATTTTCTGTATGAATATCCCGATTTTCTGAGTTAAATTGATCGTAATCAATAGATTTGTCTAATTTAATTCCATATTCTTTGTAAAATAGGATTCTTGAAATAGTTGCAACACTTCTGACCTCTGTGACATGGTAATCATCAGATATGAGTTTGGCAAGAAATAAATATGACTTTGTATAACGATTATTATATGGAATGATATCTAAAATGTCTTTAATAGCAATTTTGGCCAGATATATCTTTGAATCAATCAATTCTGTTTTGATCATTTTGTAAATTGACTTTAATTCTTCTTCATTTTCAGTTTTTAGCTGATACAATGCAAGATATGAATCGATATAATATTTGTAGATACTTCGTAATTTGTTGTATTTGCTTGGATGAATGTCTTGCTCAGACATTAAGGGTGCACACGAGAGGATCATGTAAACTTCAGAATTTAGAACCTTATTTTTAGGCATTATCTTGGCTACCTATTTAGGCTCGAAAAGCAAAAAATATCAAAAAATACAACTTGAGTCCATTATGACCCTTTCATGGAGGTAGTTTTTATCCGCTAGTATTTTCCCTTTGAATCTCTTTACAATTCGAAATCAAATTCAAACCTCAGTAGAAGAAAGGAAGAATCGCCTTACTACGGTTGTAATACGAATAAATACATATATTTAATTATTTTTATTTACATAATAATTGTTTGAAGCTCATATTCCAACAAATTTTTAAATAAAAACATTAAAATGTTGAAAATGTTCATATATTTTAATAGGGTTTTGGCACTTTATTGAGGAATTACTACATACATAGTCGAACTGAACTTGATATTTTGAAATTTAAATTATTTATCAAAATTAAAATTTAACTTGAAATTTATAATTATTTAGTCATATTTTGCATAATTCTAAGTAGATTTTGTAAAAAATCAAGAAAGAAAAATTTTAACGTGCTTTATTTTTTCTTTTTTATAATAATACATATTATTATATAATTAACATATTCATAATGTTTCACCCTTTCAAAAATATAATCCTCCTCCTCTCAAATAAACGTACATACGGGTGGCCTCTTTTTTCAAAAAATTAAAATTTGAAATTTTGGGCTCAAATATTAGAGATTTTTTCAACCTTCAACGATATATGTTGTCTATATCAGACCTCCTTTCTTTTTGATACTTAACATTGTTCCTAAATCTTAGCCGTTAAGGCTGTTCTGAAAATATTTTTTTTTCGAAAAAATTCGAAAAAAATTCTTAAAATTCAAAAATAGGGTTGTACAAACTGGCACGCCTGCTGGCACACCTTTTTTGGCCAGCTGGCACGATTTTTTTAAAAAACACATTAAAAAAGTCACTTTTTGCCCCATCTAATGAGATTTTTTTTTACAATTTTTTTCCCCTTATTTTTCAATTTAGATATGATTTTAAGCTCTCCAAATTGAAGTTTACCTGATGTTTCTTAGTTTTTATGATAATAAAATGTTGCAAAGTTGAGTTTGGATTCAATAAATTTAAGAAAATTTTATTTTACAATGAAATTATAAGAAAGGATGTTTTTATCCTATGTCAAAGAGAATACATTTGTAGATCCCGACTTTTGACATGGTTGAAAATTCCAAAAAAAAATTCAAAATTTAAAACAAAATTAAAAAATATAAATTTCATGTTAAAAAATGATTTTTGAAATTTTTTTGGAAAAATAGAATGTCATATTTTTATGTTTTATTGCTATTTTTTACGAAATCAATAAAATATTTGTTAATTTGGCTGAGATTATAAATAAAATCTTTCTAAATCTTGCAATTGATTGCTAAAATCTGTTTTATGTATTAATTGGCATTGAGATTCGTTATAAAAGAATGCAAATTATTTTGTATGAGTAAACGTATTTTGTAAAATTTCAAATTCTCTTCTCTCATTACTTACCTTAGATCTCTCGGCTTTTAGCTCTCAGATTTCGCTCATAGAACTCAGGTTTTAGTTATGTACTCATAGATGTATCATTACTGCCCGCAGATCTCTCATTACTACCTTACTAACCAGATCTTAACTCTCATTACTACCTTACTCATCAGATCTTAACTCTCATTACTACCTTACTCATCAGATCTTAACTCTCATTACTACCTTACTAACCAGATCTTAACTCTCATTACTACCTTACTAACCAGATCTTAACTCTCATTACTACCTTACTCATCAGATCTTAACTCTCATTACTACCTTACTAACCAGATCTTAACTCTCATTACTACCTTACTAACCAGATCTTAACTCTCATTACTACCTTACTAACCAGATCTTAACTCTCATTACTACCTTACTCATCAGATCTTAACTCTCATTACTACCTTACTAACCAGATCTTAACTCTCATTACTACCTTACTAACCAGATCTTAACTCTCATTACTACCTTACTAACCAGATCTTAACTCTCATTACTACCTTACTAACCAGATCTTAACTCTCATTACTACCTTACTAACCAGATCTTAACTCTCATTACTACCTTACTATCAGATCTTAACTCTCATTACTACCTTACTAACCAGATCTTAACTCTCATTACTACCTTACTAACCAGATCTTAACTCTCATTACTACCTTACTCATCAGATCTTAACTCTCATTACTACCTTACTAACCAGATCTTAACTCTCATTACTACCTTACTCACCAGATCTTAACTCTCATTACTACCTTACTAACCAGATCTTAACTCTCATTACTACCTTACTAACCAGATCTTAACTCTCATTACTACCTTACTAACCAGATCTTAACTCTCATTACTACCTTACTAACCAGATCTTAACTCTCATTACTACCTTACTAACCAGATCTTAACTCTCATTACTACCTTACTAACCAGATCTTAACTCTCATTACTACCTTACTAACAGATCTTAACTCTCATTACTACCTTACTAACCAGATCTTAACTCTCATTACTACCTTACTAACCAGATCTTAACTCTCATTACTACCTTACTAACCAGATCTTAACTCTCATTACTACCTTACTAACAGATCTTAACTCTCATTACTACCTTACTAACCAGATCTTAACTCTCATTACTACCTTACTAACCAGATCTTAACTCTCATTACTACCTTACTAACCAGATCTTAACTCTCATTACTACCTTACTAACCAGATCTTAACTCTCATTACTACCTTACTAACCAGATCTTAACTCTCATTACTACCTTACTAACCAGATCTTAACTCTCATTACTACCTTACTAACCAGATCTTAACTCTCATTACTACCTTACTAACCAGATCTTAACTCTCATTACTACCTTACTAACCAGATCTTAACTCTCATTACTACCTTACTAACAGATCTTAACTCTCATTACTACCTTACTAACCAGATCTTAACTCTCATTACTACCTTACTAACCAGATCTTAACTCTCATTACTACCTTACTAACCAGATCTTAACTCTCATTACTACCTTACTAACCAGATCTTAACTCTCATTACTACCTTACTAACCAGATCTTAACTCTCATTACTACCTTACTAACAGATCTTAACTCTCATTACTACCTTACTAACCAGATCTTAACTCTCATTACTACCTTACTAACCAGATCTTAACTCTCATTACTACCTTACTAACCAGATCTTAACTCTCATTACTACCTTACTAACAGATCTTAACTCTCATTACTACCTTACTAACCAGATCTTAACTCTCATTACTACCTTACTAACCAGATCTTAACTCTCATTACTACCTTACTAACCAGATCTTAACTCTCATTACTACCTTACTAACCAGATCTTAACTCTCATTACTACCTTACTAACCAGATCTTAACTCTCATTACTACCTTACTAACAGATCTTAACTCTCATTACTACCTTACTAACCAGATCTTAACTCTCATTACTACCTTACTAACCAGATCTTAACTCTCATTACTACCTTACTAACCAGATCTTAACTCTCATTACTACCTTACTAACAGATCTTAACTCTCATTACTACCTTACTAACCAGATCTTAACTCTCATTACTACCTTACTAACCAGATCTTAACTCTCATTACTACCTTACTAACCAGATCTTAACTCTCATTACTACCTTACTAACCAGATCTTAACTCTCATTACTACCTTACTAACCAGATCTTAACTCTCATTACTACCTTACTAACCAGATCTTAACTCTCATTACTACCTTACTAACCAGATCTTAACTCTCATTACTACCTTACTAACAGATCTTAACTCTCATTACTACCTTACTAACCAGATCTTAACTCTCATTACTACCTTACTAACCAGATCTTAACTCTCATTACTACCTTACTAACAGATCTTAACTCTCATTACTACCTTACTAACCAGATCTTAACTCTCATTACTACCTTACTAACCAGATCTTAACTCTCATTACTACCTTACTAACCAGATCTTAACTCTCATTACTACCTTACTAACCAGATCTTAACTCTCATTACTACCTTACTAACCAGATCTTAACTCTCATTACTACCTTACTAACAGATCTTAACTCTCATTACTACCTTACTAACCAGATCTTAACTCTCATTACTACCTTACTAACCAGATCTTAACTCTCATTACTACCTTACTAACCAGATCTTAACTCTCATTACTACCTTACTAACCAGATCTTAACTCTCATTACTACCTTACTAACCAGATCTTAACTCTCATTACTACCTTACTAACAGATCTTAACTCTCATTACTACCTTACTAACAGATCTTAACTCTCATTACTACCTTACTAACCAGATCTTAACTCTCATTACTACCTTACTAACCAGATCTTAACTCTCATTACTACCTTACTAACAGATCTTAACTCTCATTACTACCTTACTAACCAGATCTTAACTCTCATTACTACCTTACTAACCAGATCTTAACTCTCATTACTACCTTACTATCAGATCTTAACTCTCATTACTACCTTACTAACCAGATCTTAACTCTCATTACTACCTTACTAACCAGATCTTAACTCTCATTACTACCTTACTCAGATCTTAACTCTCATTACTACCTTACTAACCAGATCTTAACTCTCATTACTACCTTACTAACCAGATCTTAACTCTCATTACTACCTTACTAACCAGATCTTAACTCTCATTACTACCTTACTAACCAGATCTTAACTCTCATTACTACCTTACTAACCAGATCTTAACTCTCATTACTACCTTACTCATCAGATCTTAACTCTCATTACTACCTTACTAACCAGATCTTAACTCTCATTACTACCTTACTAACCAGATCTTAACTCTCATTACTACTTACTCATCAGATATCTAATTATTTACATATGATTTCTCACATCTCACTCAAGTCTCATTACTTACCCTATCTTTTTAACCTTTTCTGATAATTACTGAAATAACTAAATCCTTTTTTAGTTTAATTCTGATATTAAATTTTTAAAATCTCTTTAATTTTTTGAACTACGCCTTTAATTTGTAATTGCCGATTTCACAGATTTGAACCATTTAATAAAATAACATTATTCAACTTAATCATATCAAACATGGTAGTTTGATTTTCAGATCTACATTTTAAAAACCTCTTTATTATCTTGAGTTATACTTTTATTATATAATACCTGAGTTCATACCTGAAAACTCTTAATTAGAGTACAATATTCAACTTAATCATAACAAGATTTGTTGAATTTCAAATTTGATTTATATCTTCCATCACTTAAAACTCTCACAGCTTACAATATAAGCTAAAAAGTATATTTTCATAGTAATAAATTAATTATTAAATTTTTTACTTTTTCCTTTCCAAAACTAGAAAAAAAGGAAGTGAAAAGGGAAAAAGAAGAAAGAAAAGAGAAAAAGAAAAAAAAGAAGAGAAAAGAAGAAAAAATAATAATGAGCATATTATATAATTGTGGTCATAGGCCGAGTGGCGTGGAAAGGGTGGAGCCCGAAGGGCGACATCCTTTCCACGCCACGAGGCCCGATTTTTGGCCACTTTTTTGATTTTGGCCGCGTGCCAGCTCCTGGCACGCGGCCCGCAAAATTGTGCCAGTTTGTACAACCCTATTCAAAAATCCCTTAATTCCTGAGGATTTTGGAAAAAAGTTTTTACATGTACATGTGTATATTATATAAAGTATATTGATAAGGTAAAAATCAAATTTTATTGCATATTCATCGAGAAAATAAACTAACGAATCCCTCAAAATTGAGAGGGTAATCCTCCTCCTCTCAAATAAACGTACATACGGGTGCACCCTTAATAATTTTTCAAAAAGTGAAAAATAAAAAAAAAGCGATACAAAAAAGTCTGAAAATTAAAATGAATATAAATAGTAGTAAAATCAATTTATTCATTTACAGATAATAGTAAATTTAGACAATTTGTTTATTAAAATTGATAGTTTTTATAAATTTTGCCAATAATAAATTTTTTGTATTTCTTGGTTAACAGTTATGTAGTTTTGGCCTTTTTAAGAAGGAGTAAGAAGCAAATATACCATAGAATAACTGGCGAATATCCCATGAAACTGATATTTCCGCCAATAAAGAGTCCAAAGAAGGTGGTAATGAGAATGGATAGGCCTAAAATAGTCAACATATTCCATGTCTGACGTAGTTTCGATACAAGATGGTAAAGAAGATATACAATTATGGAAGAAACACCTCCATAAAGCATTTGACGGATGGAATGATATCCACCAACGTACGTAACAACAATATTAGCGCAAAGAGAGAAGTTGAGTGCGAGAAGTAAAATGAAAAGATAAAATGGCTTTTGTTCTTTATCCGATCTAAATAATACCCATGATGCGATAATAAAGAAGATATTGTAGAATGTATGACCTGAAACTGAGTTTGGTTTGAGACTGCATGTTCTATCATTCAATAAAGACTTTAACGCAAAAACAATCATTGATCCTGATATGTAAAAGCCCCAAACATGTAATATTTCCATTGCCTTTTTTATTGATCTTTTTGATTTAATGTACAATAAAAAGGAATATGTCATATTTAAGAAGACAGCAATAGTGAAGATCGGGATTATTTCTTCTAGAGGATCTTCATATCGGTTGCGATAGCACTCATCCAGGAAAAATCGCATCTCAAAATCTGTTTTTTTGAATAAAATCTAATCGTAAATTTTTTTTGTGAATTTTCAATCTGACCACCTGGCCAACCAAACTTGTTTACCAATCCCGACATCAGATGGATCTGGTGTTTCAAATGCAAAATTGATGTGTCATGAGTAGTAGGATAGGATGGGTTGTGTGACTTTTTTTGTAAACGTAAGAATTCATACAATATCGAGCGATTTTGTATCATTTTTTTAACATATTATTTTTAAATTAAAGTTATTTTTTTATTCTTACATAAATGACCCAACAAGTAAAACCAGATAAAATAGATTATCGAATTTTAGAGGATGGTGTTCCTGTTTATATTCAAAGATTTAAAGGGAAGCAATATTATAGAATTGTTAATCCTGAATACATAAAACATTTATTTAAAAAGGAAGATTGTGAATTATTAAACGTTAATGAATATGAAACCAATAAATCAAAATTGAAATATAAATATATTGGAAGTGATGAAAGATGCAAAGATAAAGATAAAGTTTATACAGTTTTCATATAATGAATGGAAAACCAATAAGATAAGAAAACATTTAGGAGATTATGGTAAAAGTTCTGAATTCTTTAAATCTAGTATGTACGAGAGAGTAAAAGAAATTAGAAATAATTATTTTCATGAATAAAATAAACTTTAAAAATTCATGTCTTACATTTTTGAATAATTTATTTTTTTAATTCGTAAGAAAGCGCGACATTATTAAATAAATTAGTAATAAATATTATATACTAAACACATTAAAAAATTAACATTAATTTTAAAATAATTTATTTCATCTTTTATAAAAGAAGTTATATATAGATGATGTCAGATATTCCGCGATTAATTAAACATTGTTTAAATCATGAATGGGTTAAACTTCAATTTAAAAATGAAGATTGTGAATTATTAAATGAATATGAAAGCCAAAATAAGCTAATGAAATACAAAATAAAAAATAAACTTTAAAAATTCATGTCTTACATTTTTGAATAATTTATTTTTAATTCGTATGAAATGAGCGTCAAGACTAACGACGTTAAAAAATTGGGATTCACAAATGAGGAAATAAAGGATATATTAGATGAGGCGGGTTATGAAGTTGATAAATATTATTTAAGAAATTGTCAAAAATTCGCGGAGTTTTTAAATGAGTTTGATTATGATGGAAAAATGAATAAAGATGATGTTATAAATTTCTTATATCCCACATCTAAAGAAGAAAAACCTAAAGAACCTGATGTTTTCCCTGAATATTATGAAGAACGGATTAAAGATGATGATGAATACAATGAAATTGAAATTGAAAGACTGGAAAAAATAAGAGATGAAATAGATGAAAAAATTAAGGAATTAAGAGAAGTTGAAAAATATAATGAAAATGAAGTAGAGGGTTTAATGAATATCCCAGCTTCAGAATCAGCAGTTCAGAAATCTCATGAAGAAAGATATAAAAATTATGTCTCAGAATCAACACAAAATTTATTAGATGGTGAAATAGACGAAACACTTTCAGAAGAAGGTACTAAATTTATACGTAAACATAAGTTACAATTTATTGATAATGAAGAATACCCCTGTATCCTACTTTCACCACCTTTAGATTCCGAAAAATTCAAAAAAGCTCTTAAAAACGTGACATATGCAACTAATACGATTAAGAAAGAAGATCATGATATTTACACAAATTATTATTTAAATAAATGCACAGGTGTTGATAAAGTTTTTGGTTTATTAGATAAAATATCAAAAGAAACCATTGGAACCTATAAAATTTTGTGTGATTGTGGTTTCATTATTGAAATACTAATAATGTTTCATATGAAAGAACAGCACCGAAGGAAGACGAAGTTGAAAGGTCTATACCATTCGTTATTAAGAATATAAAAGATATGAAAACTTATAAACATTATATTTATTCATTTATTTCAGAAAAAATGGAAGCAACCCATAAAACATCTTCTCATCATTTTATAGCTATTCATACATTCCTTTTCAAAGTTGTGAAATTAAATAAGACAGGAATTAGATTTAATGTATCAGGGTACGCATTCTTGAGTAAATTAAAATGTATTCGTCACGTCGCAGATGATAAAAATTTATGTGTTCTTAATTCATTTTATGGGCTTTAAAAAATAAACTTTATTTTTAATTTTTTTTATTCTTACATAAATGAACAAAAACGGAACAGCTAAAATGAATGATAATCAAATTAGAGCAGAAGGTAGAAGGTTATTTAAACGCTTCTATAACATTCCTGATGGTGTTAATCCTAAAACTCGTAGAAGTTATTTAAATGAAGCAATAGATTCATATGAAGGTTTGACATTTCATCAGAAAGTGAGAGATTAGCGAGAATGTTAAATGTTAATATTGATTTCTATTATTGTGATCCTCAACCAGAAGACGTGGACATAAATAAGGTAGACTTTCCATTAGTGGAATCAATAATGATAGATCCAGAATTTGAAACAGTAAATATTTTATTAACACAGAGTCCATGTGGAAAACTTCACGCTGACAGAATAACAGACGTTGAAGCACTCACCGGCTATAGAGTTTGTCCATATTGTAAAGAAGAAGTTTATTCTATCCGTGATGATCCAGAAAGGAAAAACACAAAGAAGATTTTTAAAGCATTGTGAGAAATGTAAAGAAAATAATGGAAGATTAATTCAAGACGTTCAGTTGCAAAAGACACAGCAACCATATGCACCACATATTACGAAACAGAAGAAGATATATCAGTGGTTATTAGCTCATAATTTGCAGGAATATTATCAACCGACAAGATATTATATTACTTTTGACTTCGAAACATTAGAGACTAAAGAAGAATTACAACTTTCTGAGTGTGCAACTTTGAACGCTTACTTAAAACCATTCATGGTATCATCAACGGTTAAATTAAACGATAAAACATATACGAGGAATTTTTGCTTAACTTCGAGTGATTCTTTTATTTCTGATTGGATTGAGTTTTTATTTTCAACCTGTTCATTAGTTGCTAAATCAAATATTGAACAATATGAAGAATTAATGAAGTCGCAAACGGACCAAACGGCGGAGACTTTGTCCCATACATTAAATGAAAAACAGAAGGAAGCATTTAAAGAACTTCTAGATGAGGAATTCAATAAAGTGAATATATAGGTTTTAATTCGGGAAAGTTTGATTTAAATTTAATTCTTCGTGATTTAAACGCTGCAAAATGGAAAATAAAATCAATGCTGGGTTCATCTTCACAATTTAAGCAAATCATTGTAAAGAAACAAACGTTCCATATGAATTGAAATTTATTGACATCAGAAATTATATAGCGCGGTGGGACATTAGACCAATTCACTCAAGATTTCGGAAACAATAAATCACGTGTTAAATCCTTTTTCCCTTATCAATTTATCACGTGGGAGAATTACGAAGAAGAATTATATAAAGTGGAACCATTCACTCAAGATTCATTTTATTCAGCATTAACTCAAGAAACTATATCAGATAGTGATTATCAAATATATCTCAATGATGCTAAAAACTTTAAGAATAGATTAGAATATTTTATTCATTATTGCAATAAAGATGTTGAAATTATGATTGACCCAATCGATAAAATTATTGAAGAAACATTTGTTTATAAAATTGATATGCTTCATAATCTTTCTTTATCATCGAATGCTTCAATGATTCGTTACGCTTTAGCATATAAAGACTTTAATCCTAATGAAAAATATCCTGAGGAAGAGATAGAATCAAGTTTTGAATTAACGAAAAAGTATTGGAAATATAAAATTGAATCATATAAGAAACAAGATGAAAAAGCAGAAAGGGATACTAAAAATAATGTTTCAATGGATGATTTTCAATACTATCACGATTTAATCCTTTCATCTAAATGCAAAATGTGTGGTAAAGCGTTTACATATGCAAATAAACCAACATTAGATAGAATAGATAATGAAAAACCACATACCAAAGAAAATTGTCAGTTAATGTGTTGTTATTGCAATGTCGTGAAATCAAATAAAGATGAAGATGTTCAACGTTTAAGAATCAATTTAAGAAATTATGCATTAAAAAATAATTTACCAATGACTTTAGATTCAGTTGAAGCTTATCACATTCTCCGTAATGGAATTACTGGTGGTTTATCAAATGTTCAACATAGAGTAAATCTTAAAGGAATCACGCACATTAATAAACTTTCATATAATCCAGAAACTAAAACTGTATCAAATGAGGACACCACCAACATTATGACTCATTTCGTTGGAGTTGACTTTAATTCATTATATCCTTCATCATTTTCATCTAATCCTCATGATTTCATTCAATATACTGACCATAAAATGTATATGCCGGGAAGATTGAATGGTGTTATCATTTGTGATACAGCAACAAAGAAAGCAAAAGCACTGGAATTATTAAGAAGAAAAATACTTTATTCGTGGCTGAAGTAAAGGGTCACATTGATGAAAAATACATTAATGATTACATAAACTTTTTACCGATAATAAGAAACTTAGATATTATCACAGATGAAAAAACAATTGGCAGTTTTATGTATAATTACATGAAATCAAACAATCTACCAGTTGACCAGAAACAGAGGAAATTAACTCAGTTAGCATCAACACACAACCAATATCAACCATTTTCTTCTTATTATCTATGGTATCTAATAGACAGATTTCATTTTATCATTGATGATATTCAATCAATTTTAACATTTACTAAAAACACTTGTTTTAATGAATTTGCGAACAAATTTATGAACGAAAGACAAAAGGCTGAATTAGAAGGAAATAAAGGAAAAAGTTTATTTTGCAAGATTTCACTTAATGGATCATATGGTTACGATGCAATGAATACACAAAATTACGCAAAGACTAAAATAACGAATGCACAGAAGGCACGCGTTGCATGTATGTCAAATAAGTTTAAACATAAGAGAAATAGGTGAAGATACATATCAAGTGATGCTTAAAGATAGATTTTATAGATGTGATACATGTTTACAAGAGGCATTTTTACTTTAGATAACGCAAATACTGGTATTTGTTTTCATTTATGATTTTATGTATAAATGCATGAATGTTAATCGTTTTCATTTCATTGAAGGTGATACTAATTCATCTTATTGGGCAATCGCTGGCGATCCAAGTCTTCCTAACACTCAAGCATTTCAAGCAATTGTTACCGATAAACAATTTTATGATAAAAACATTTTCAAATTCGCACCATTTGATTTCTTTTGTTTTGATGAGAAATTTAAACCTAAATTAAAGAATAAAGCTGAAGAAAAAGCACATGAGAAGAAGTTATTGGGTTTAGCAATTGAGAAACAAGGTGATAACATGGTTGCTTTATGTCCTAAATGTTTACATCATTCAACGGTTCAATTGATGGAAGTGATTTTAAAAAGATTGCACAAAAAATGAAGGGTGTTAGTTTAAGACAAAATAAGCAATTAACACCTAAAAAATATTTGGATATAATAAATAATAAAGTGATATTTGATGGTCAGAATATTAATTTACAACTTAAAAATGGGTCAATGACTCGCTTAACAATCGGTAAGACTGCATTAACAGGAGCACACACTAAGGCTGTATGTTGTGAAAATGGATGTTGTATGCCATTTATTTAATACAATTTAAAATTTTAATGAAATGCCACAGAAGAGACAAAAGGAACCGTTAATGATGGTTTTGATACTATGATTCAAAGATGTTAAACAAATGAGAAACGTTTTAACATTACCAGAAGCTCAAGCATATGCCAAACGTCATGGTCCAAATTGGGAAGCACACGAAGCAGACATTACGGGTCCAAAACATTGATTTTATTTTTATATAAATGGATAACACAGATTTAAAAATTTTAATTGATGATTTAGTATTTAATCAAAATTTTCTTGATTATTATGAATTAAAATCATATCTCCAAAAACATAATAACAATATAACGGGTGATGATATGGAATATTATTATCCATATTATAAAAATGAAATTTTGAAATATCATAATAAAATAATTTCTGAAATTAAAGACAAAATTAAAAATAATGAATATACAAAGGGAAAAACTAAATCACAACTTAAACAGTTGAAAGATTTCAAAAATAAAGTATTAACAGAAGAAGATATTGATGAATTATATAAATTATATAATCCTGAGCCGCAAAAGCCAAAGCCGAGGTCTAAAGTAGCAAATGTTCAACAGCTAAAGGAACAAAACGCCCAGGTCCTTCAGACCATAAATGAAGCACAAGCTTTAATTTATGATTCATTAGTTAAACCATATTCAGCCCGACTTTTAAATGAAGATCAACTTTTGGAATTCATCCTTCAACATAAACTCGAAGCGGGAAAGTATATCAAACCTTTATATACAGCATATTTAAAACAAATGAATAGAATACATCCAGAATTAATGAAGGGGGGAATGAAATCCAAAATCAAAGCAGATAAAATTAAACCACTTGCAACACCAAAACCTCCAACGACAGTACCTCCAACGACAGTACCGCCTCCTCCTTCAGTTAATCCTTCATCATTCACTTTATTATATCCATTTCAAACATTAAAGAAGCAAAAAGATTTTAAAAAGGATTTCAAGATATTAAATAAACCAATTGACCCGAAAATTCAACCGTTAAAGGAAAAATTTAGTCGCCCTTCATTTGCACCATATCCATATTCATACGAAATCGATCATTTAGAATATTCAAAAGGAAAAGTTACTTATTTATTTGCCATTAACATTAACACTAGATATTTATATTGCATTCCAGTGAAAGGGAAAACAGAACAGGAAACAAGAAGAGCTATACAATACTTACTAGATCATGAAAGAATAGATAATATCAGGGGTGATGGTGATAAAGGATTTCAGGCAACTATGACTCATTATTTCCCACAAATTAATTTTTTCTTTTCATCCTCTCCATACGTTTCATAATAAAATAGTTGATGCGGTAATGAGAACTCTTAGAGATGCGTTAGGGGTTAACGGTCAGATATACTGGGATGGAAATCATGACTCCATCATACAACAGTTAGTATATTTATTTATAATAATACATGGCATAGAACAATAAACATGAAACCAATGGAAATGAAAAATGATATTTCAAAAGAATGGGAATATATTAGAAAGCAAATGGAAAGGTTGAATGATGTTAAACGTGAACAAATTAATTCGGGGCTCATGAATTTTAAACAAGGGATAAAGTTTTGATTCATCTCGATTATGGAAAAACTGATAAATCAATGACAAAAAGAAGACGAAGATTTGACACAATAGCTGAATTTGTTAGATATATTAACGGCAATGCATTAGTTGAAGTTGACAATAAATTAATAGAAATTCCAATTTATTTTATTACCCCATTATATTTAAATAATATTTAATTTTTTTTTTATTTCGTAAGAAATGAGTGATAATGAAGCAGTCAAGAGTCCAGACGATGAATATAAAAAGAAACTAAACAGAATTAAATCAAAAATATGCTATTACAAAAAGAAGCCGCAATGTGGTGGGGTTGATGCCCATAAAACTAAAGTAATTGAAAACGATAAAGAGAAGAAGGAAATAATTGAAAAGTTAGAAACTTACCGTTCAATCCTTAAACTGAGTGAAGCAAAATAAAAGAATTTAATAGAAAAATAAATTGATTGGAAGAGATGAATTTAATAAAGATGAATTTTTAAACTCTATCCAAATTTAATTTTTATTCCTCTTTGACACATCTCTCTTTCCATCATTACTGCATAACCACATTTTCTCAGTTTTAGTGGTTTGTTATTTTTTAACATGTTCTCGCATCATTTTTATCATTTCCTCCCTTGTTATGATTCGTGGTAAATTTTGAGCTTGTGGGGTATCCATTTATGATAAAAATAAAAATTTGTCATAAACGACCAAAAATATATTTTATCGTTAATGGTTTCAGGTCATTCAATAATTAATTATTTTTGAAGAACTGAAGGTGTCACTACGTCACCAGGTCACCAGGTTAATGAACTTCTCTGAAAAAATGAGACAACATGACATTTAGACAACACAGGAGGAAGGCATTTATGAATTATTTTTGAAGAACTGAAGGTGCTACCATGTTACCATGTGCTACCAGGTTAATGAACTTCTCTGAAAAAATGAGACAACATGACATTTAGACAACAACACAGGATTAATGCAAAAATAAATTCCAATCATACTTTATAAAGCTTCATTTACAGGTATTTCATCGTCAGTAAATGAATCCTCATTATCGTTTGGTTCAACCTGTTTATATAATCCTTTCATTTCTTCTTTCAAAACATAATACCATGTCTGTTTACCATCTATTTTTCTTTGTTTCCTTTCACATTTATCCTTAATGCTCATTTGAAAATTCTTGTCTTTCATGTCTGATGGTTTGCAGAATAGAGCATTTTTACACGTCATCTTTGACCGAACGAATGAGTCTCAATTGTTTGTTATATTGTATGTACTCGTATTCTTCATTAATGGCTTCATGAACGATAGCAGTTGTTGTGTTCTCTAATGTTGACATTACTGTCATTTCATACAAAATAATTTTAAAACTAACTTTATTTTTTCTGACTTTCACAAAAGACCAAAAATAAACGCTTTACATGTATTTTTCAGCAACTTCGTCAAATAATTTTATAGCTTTATCTATCTCATCTACTTCAAACGTTTCTTTACCTTTCATGGGAGCACCATACATTTTCTCAAAACTTCAAGCAGTTCTGTTTCTGCAGCTCTCATATCATTAACGAACACAACCTTGACTCTATTGACTGTACTGTCATATCTTTGATTATATTATATGTTCTTCCTATCTTATATCTCTTTGTATTGAAGTCCTTCGGTTTCTGAACGATGTAAAGTAAGCCTTCACTGCAACGTTCGTATCGAATGAACCATAAGTTATGAAGTTATATCCAACAACTGGGTCTAACCATAACAAAACTATTGGTATAAGACTTTTGTCTATAAGATATGCTCTTGTTCATAGAATCTTACTGATATCATAAGCTCAGGATTTCTTGTCAAAATTTTCTGAGTTGAAGCATTTCTAACCCAGTCGTTTGTTTTCTTTTCAGATGGAGATATAATGTCTGACAAAGAATATTTGTTGTATTTCTTTGAGTATCTTACGTTTAAATCACCTATTCTAACCACTTTGGTGTCATTGTCTATCTTTCTAACTGTTTCAAACTCAATGTTTGTCATTTCTGTCTTTACATACAAAATAAAAATTATTTTACTCAGAATTTTGTTGCTGAATTCAATAAAAATATATTTTAGGTGAAGAGGTGAGATTTCACCTGTTTTCTCACCTAATTTTTCACCCCAGTTATTTTATAAGCGTTTTACATGAATTGTACGATGTATATTTGAAATTCTAAACAATTTCGTAGCTTCTATTTCTTCTGTCAGTATGTCAAAAGTTTTAACAATGTCGAAAGTTTCTTTATACTTCTTCTTGACGTCAGATAGAAGGAAATCGTCAGCTTTGGATAGTTTTTTGTTCAGAAATGATAACATGTCCATTTTATCTTCTGCTGGTTTCTCTACTTCTTTCTTTAAGTCAGCATAGTCGTTTCTCATACGTTCTATCTCTTTTAGTGAGTAGTTATATTTCCTCATTGCTGCTTTACATTTTGAACATTGCGGATTCATTTTTGCGTTATACATTGAAATTTGACCTGCTAGAACAACTAAGGCGTCAATGGTTTTCTTTAACTCAAAAGTTGTTGGTTTTATTTGTCCATTCCATACTTTGCCTCTTCTGTCTTTATCTCTTATCTGCCATACACATTCAGCAACTAATGAAACAAAGTTGTCGTATGTCTTAAACTCCTCAGATTTATATATGTCAGAGATGTTCTTATATACTATGTCGCAATCTTTGTTCATAACTTTATGGTTGCAATGAAAACCAAGGAATTCATAATTTACTTTACATATGAACTTCTTTATTTCTACTGAATCAGTAACTTTAACTTCAATTTCATCGAATTCATGAATAGTTAGTTTTTGCTGCTGAATTTTAGGCAATTTGGGTAAATGGTCTATGATATCTTGCATTTCATATAGCTCCTCTCCATTTGTTTCATCTTTCGCACTACAGTCTAAATTACTTGTTAAAAGTTCTTGCTTAATTCTTTGTATTTCTGTCTCAAAAGTATATGAAGAAGGAATGAAGTTTTTCATCTCTACCAACATTGACGTAGGATTCATGACTAGCGAGTTTGGTGCTGTAGTTGTTTGAATTGTTGTTGTGCCGATTGTTGAAATCATATCTTTTATACAAAATAAAAAAATAAAAATAAAACTAACTTTATTTCTTCTGTCTTAAGGAAATTCATGAAAATTCACGAGAAAGCAAAAGCAATCTGAGCCGCTAAGCGGTGAGGGTGAAAAAGGAGGTGAAAAAGGAGGTGAAAAATTAGGTGAGATCTCACCTCTTCACCTAAAATATATTTTTGTCTGATTTACACTCATTACGATGAAGTCATGACAAATCATTTACGATGAAGTCATGTCAAAATGTCATGAGGTTAGAAATGAGGTTAGATCTAACCATCTACCCTAAAAATTATTTTACTCAGAATTTTGTATAAAAAAACAACCGCCGGAATTCAGACGGTTGCTATATTCTTCACAAAACATTAACGTAAACATTAACGTAAACATTAACGTAAACATTAACGTAAACATCAAATTTCCTGTGTTGTTGTCTAAATGTCATGTTGTCTCATTTTTTCAGAGAAGTTAATTAACCGAGTGACACATGGTGACGTAGTGACACCTTCAGTTCTTCAAAAATAATTAATTATTGAATGACCTAAATCATGACAAACCATTAACGTAAACATTTATTTCCGCAGTTCATTACCTAATTAATTACAGACATAAAATATATTTAGTTCATTCGGTAAGCCTTGACCCAAAGGTCTGAGCTCAAGTGTGTTTATTGAACACGGTAAGCCTGCAAAGTAGGCTCAAGTGTGTTTATTGAACACGGTAAGCCTGCAAAGTAGGCTCAAGTGTGTTTATTGAACACGGTACCATGCGAATACAGTCACAAATGGTGGCATATAATCTTTACCCAAGCCTGTTGGATTTGTTGTGAAAGTATGGACATGATTTCCTCCTGGTTCAGTTGGTCGAAAAGTCTTTTTTGCTGAATGGTTATAATCTGGAGAGAAAACGTCATAGCCAGTTTCATACTCTGAGTTGTATAATGGGTGGTCTCTTAATGAGTGGATATGGTCGCCAGAAAAGTTTGTAGTTCCTGTATGAGTGTGCGGTGGAAGGTTTGCTTCTTTAATTTTCTTCGAACCTCCTGTTTGCTTTGAATATCTAGCACAGTATAAGAATTTATCTACAATCTGCTTCCACATACCAAAACCTAAAACACTTGCTGGATTTGTTGAGTTCATTGACGTATAAATAGAACCAACAGGATATAATGTTTGAAGTATTTCATTTTTCATGCTTGTAATCACATCATTTACTTCCGACTTCTTTGCATAATTTTCATCAACATATGTTTTATCTGCTTTAAGGTCTAAACATCCTGAAACCCATTCTGTATCAGCTTTAACTTTAAAAGTCTCCGATGTCCATTCATGATACCATTCAACCTTTTCTTTAATTTCATTATCTTTTTCATCAACATAAACCAAATTTGCCTTCTTATTTAACTCACTATCCACATATTCCTTATCTGCTTTCTTCATTATGTTTAGGAAACCTTCTATGAATTCCTCATTTAAATTAAATCTTCCAATCTTCAAAACTTTAGGAAATGCATTTAATGCGTAATATCTCTGTTCTTCTGGTGGAATTGATGTTATATCATCCGTTATACCTTTAATTTTAGAATTCATAAATAAATTTCTTTTATATTTGATATCACCGCACCACCTTTGCAAACGAATTCGAAATGTTCATTTTTCAATACTATCTCCAAATCTCCATATTTCAACCTTTGCGTTTGTTCTGCCGTCTTTGAATTATATGCATATATGGCGTATGTAATGGTCTGAAGGACCTGGGTGTTTTGCGCCTTAAGTTGTTGTGGTTGCTGTTGTTTAATCATTTATTATGATTTAAAAATAAATATTTAATCCGTTATCTCATCAGCTATTTTCTCTATTTGAAATTGCCATAATATTTCATTCATGAATTCTAAATCACAATCAAATAGGTCAGTTATTCTAAATTTAATATTTGATAAATCTTTTGAATGAAGAATAAATGAATTCCCAGATAATTGAAACGGATATGATAAAGAAAATGTGTTTAAGTTGATGGATAAAATGTTTTGTATTGATGGGTAAGAGTTAGGGGTCTAATGTTTGATGTGAAAATCTCATTGGGGTATTAACTTTATCACATTTGATTAAAATGAAATTGGAACCGGTGTCAGAATACAAAACATCCCCAACATCTTTTTCAAAATTTAATATCCCAACAATGAACGAAGATGAGGAGTACAAATTTAATTTTCAGCGGAAATTTAATAAGGTTATTTATTTCATCAAGTTCAAAAAGTTTATCAGGTTTTGATTTAAAATTTTCTTCATACCATACGATAAATGATTCATTTAAATAACTTAAAATCATGTTAATATCCCATTTCGTTATCACATTATTTATATACATATCATACGTTTTTTCATGTCATCTTTAATAAATGATATATAATCTGAAGGGTCTAAAAGAATGGGATTAAATTTACCACTCACAGAAACGAGAGTAACATTATAAATTCCGCTAACTGTTAAATTTAATTCACAGCTATTATTCGAAATAATATTGATAATTGACATTTTTATTACGATTAAAAATATGGTAAAGCGTTATTTTCCAGTGATAAATAAAACTAGAATAAGATTACCTCAAGAATTCATAAATTCAACGAATAAGAAATTCATTCATGTTATAATTTTAGTGTTTTCAGAAAATATGAGTCAATGTCATATTCATCAACAGGTTATATTTCACTTCATTCAAATTTAGTTCAATCAAACCATATAATGACCATTTCATAAGATTTTCAGATGGTATTAAAAATGTAATTGATAGATTAAAATATGAACAGATTGACAATATCGAATTTTTGGAATTTTGGTTTAAAATATCCCGATGGAAAAAAGATTGAAGTTAAAGATAAAGCTGATACTATAACAAAAACAATTACAATGACCGATCCAGATAGTGGGGAACAAAAAGAAATAAAACAAACGATAGAAACTGGTGAAAGGTCAATTATTATTGATTATGATTCAAAGGATTATTATTCAATAATGTTAATGCTTGAATATTAAATAGCCTTAACAAAGAATTTTTCAAGTGATATTTTATATTCATCAACTATTTTATTATAAATATCATTATATGTTAAATGAAGTTCAGTTGTTGTTCCGTTCTTTGATATCTTAATTGTGCTAATATCCTTTATAGGATTTATTTTTGCAACTGTTCCGCAGCATGAAACCTCATCATCTATGAAAAATTGAATCTTAACGTCTGAATCTTGAACATCACAAAGAATGGCGATAATGTGAATTAATGATTCATAAGGTAAAATAATTAAACCGGATTGATCAATTAAATTTATTATTGAATCATAATTATTAATTATTATATCACGGTAAATTTTCATTAATTCAGAATTAATGTCTATTTTATATGGGTTCTCGATGTTTGATGAAAGAGGTGGGGGGTATGTTGGATAAGTGGGAATTTCAACAGGTTCTTTACCGGGTTCAGATAAAATGATTGGTCTCCATCTTCTTTATTTTGCTCCTCCTCATTCTTCGGTAAGTCACGAGTTAATAAATTTGGTTGAGTTGCCGACCTTGTTAATTCGGGGCTAACATTAACTTTAACATTTTGAATAATTCGTGATTTTATCATCATTTACGTTATAACCAACCGTAATCTCTGCTTTTGCGTTAGTGTTCTTTTGACTAGTGAAACGTCTTCTCATTTATAATCGAATAAAAAATATATTTTAAACTTTTATTTTGCTGGAACTTTTGAATCTATTATTCCCTGTATTTGTTCATGAAGTTGTTTTTAGCATTTTCATCGAAATTAATAGACCGAATATATTCATTAATTGCATTCTTATAATCATCTGCTTTCTCAAATTTTCTTTTATCTGATTCCTTAACTAAATCATAAGTTAAACCTCGTTGCTGATATAATGGTTTCTTAATTAAATCTTTGAATGCTTGAGATAAAGCACCTGATGCAATTCTTGCTACTATAATTGGTTGGAATTGCTGTTTAAGTTCATCTTTAACATTTGCGAAAACTGGATCGAATAAAGCAACTTTAAAGAATTTCTTAGCTGAAATTTCAGGTCTAATATTTGCATATTGACCATCAAACTGGTTAGAATATCGTGGTAATCCATCCGGTCCCTCTTGAATAGCATTTAATTCTTCATTGAAATAAGAATATGGATTATGACGGTATGAATTTAATTGGACCATTTTCACCTTCTCCAATGTATTGTTTAACAGCTTTTCCATTTTCATCAAATTGCATAGGATAACGTTCATTATATGCTTTACGTTTAGGATAATCAGACATAGTTAATTTATAACCATTTATGACTTTAATATTACCTTGACCATCAGTAACGAAAACTTCATTTATACCATCAGGTTTTCCATTTGGACCTGTAATGTCTGCTTCGTGTGCTTCCCAATTTGGACCTTTGCGTTTGGCATATGCTTGAGCTTCTGGTAATGTTAAAACGTTTCTCATTTGTTTAACATCTTTTTGAAGACCAGCAACAATATGAACTAATTCTTTCATTCCATCAGGAACTTTCATAGTTCTATTATATGCGCCCTTTTTGTTTGTTCCTTGTTTTAATGGAACCTGTAGAAGATTTGCCATTTCTGTCATGTTTAATTATAATAAAAAATAAAAAATTAATTATAAAAAGTTAATCAAATTTAACACTTCCTTTATTTAAATCAACTATTATTTTTCCATGTTCACCTAATTGCTGATATTGTGGTAAAGTTCATTAATGCTCATTGGTAAATTCACTTGATAAAGCATAACGTTCAACTGTTGACGACTAAACCCACTGAAAATGAAAAGGGTTGATAGATTTGATTTAATGTTTGTGCTTAATGCTTTGAAGTATTGAACAGCCATGAAGAATGAACACTGAATGTGTCGACATTGAGTTAATAACTGATTAAAATATGATTTCTATTTGTTATTAGTTTTGATTTCACTGCATCATCTAGAAAAATGAGTGAATGCAAAAATTCTCTATCAAAATTTGAAATAGAAAGTGTTTCAAATAATTCATCCGTTGTTTATCAATAATTTTATCCTCTAATCCTTGCTTCTTGATTGTATTATATAATTCTTTATATACATTAAAAAGTTTTTAAATAATCTTCTGCTTCTTCTTGTGATAATAAATAATTGGAATTTTGATTAAATGCTTTAAAGATTCAAATGTATCATCTGAAGGTGAACCTGAACGGTTGATATAAATTAACACATGTGAATGGGGGAAGTGTTAGCAATAATGATAATTTGTTTTAATATCGTTAATGTTTTACCTTTTATTTTGTTTACCAATTGCTGCAGTGATTGAATTTAAGTAACATTCAGAATATGGAATTTTTCATTAATTTTTCCTTAGATAGAGCATTTCTATTATCACTCATGCTTCATTAATCATATCATCTACGTATGTATTATATACTCTGCTAATTCTTCATAAGGAGTGGATGAATTTAAATCCATTTAATCAAAAATAAATTTATAATTTTAAACATTTCTATTCATCAATATTTCATCATGAACTTCTATACTGCGGTGGTGTACCTGTTGGATGATATTTCAAACCTTCATCCGGTGTCCATGTCCAATACGTAGTCCTAGTAAACCAAACCTGAGGAGGATTTGTCCTTTTGAACAGTAAGTGTCATTTTCACCCTGATGGATTGGATAAGCTTTCACTTGTACTGTAACTTGTGAGTTGAAAGTTTCTAATCCATCAAAGAATATACCCGCTCCATCACGTTGAACTGGAATAGTGCATAAGAATGAAGTTTGGTCTTTCATGTTCTAGCTAATGGCGTGCCATTATCATCATTCAGTGGTCTAGTTAATGAGTCCTCGTATTCTTCTGTGCATTCATTCACTCCATCTAAATCAGAAGCTTGAAGCATACGTGTAAAGAATATGTCACCCACTGTGGTCATCGCTTGATCGGGGAAGTTTCTGGAATCTATAGTGACTGAAGACCTCGAAGCATTGGATTTTCTAAAACTGTTCTTTGCATTGCATTCTTCGGAAATGTTAACACAACATCTGTAACATTATGAAGAGCGTATGAGAAATCTGAGCTAATACCTTCAGGAGTGATGCAACCTCCATTTAGTGAACGAACGTCAATATGTTGAGCTGGAATCATGAATGGATCTTCCTTACTGAATAAACGTGGTATTGCTTTAACTGATTCTTCAATTAAACCGTATCCTGGTGTAATGCATTTATCCTCTAAAACTTCCATCTTTGTGCATGAAATAATAACGTTATCAACTGTTGCGTCAGCAGATGTAGCGGCTAAGCTTGTAATTAATTTGGCAGGAAGTCCGATTTGTTGGAATTTGCGATCATATTTATAAACATGATTCATAATCTTTTCATAATTTTCATCAGTTATCTTTTCATAAACGTAATTTTGTAAATCAGCAACTCTTAACGGGTCAACCTGACAAAATACTAAAGTATCCCTGAAAACATAATATTTAAGAATGATTTCACCAAATGATTTAGGATAATCATCGAACGCCTGAAATGCTAACAAATCATTTACCGGAATAATCATATCAAAAGTGATATCAACTTCTTCATTTGCGTTCTTGAAAACTTCTGAAGGGTCAATATATTTACCACATACTGAGTTATCATATTTTTGAACATTATTATATAACGAATGAACAAACTTTTTAACTTTCCTTTCTGATTTTGGTTTATATGTTGCAAATGCGAAAGATTCACGGGCGCAATCCATTTGAAGATAACCGGCATCACCTCTTTCGGTTTCTACTTCTAATTGTTTAAAGCTTTGATTTGATGATTTGTAACCAACGAATAAACGCATGCATTTAAAAGCGGCATCACATGTGAAAGCTTTATTTGAAACTAGAGTTGCTTTAACTTTGCGTTTAATATATGTGTCACCTAATTGGTTCACATCATGAGCCGGATTTGTAATTCTTAAATGAGTTTGTTTATCATCAAAATATGGAGCATCAGAGTCATAGCATGAACTTTCAAGTTCTCTATAATATCTTCTACCGTCATTCTTTGCGAATATTTCATTTATCTTTTCGAATGAATGAAACACATTTCCATTAATCGGTTTAGTGTTTGGCACTAAATAGTTAGTCGTCATTTATTATTAAATAAAAAATCAAAATTAAAAGATGAAAATGAATTTTTAATTTTAATGAAATAATCAACTATGGCTGCAGGATATTTTAAAAAATGTGGGATAAAGTAAAAAGAGGAGCGCATAAAGTTTGGGAAACAATGAAGAAAGGAGCAAATTGGATATTTAAGAATAAAAAGCAATTAGTGACGTTGCTGAATCAATAACACCAAAAGCTGCCCCAATAAGAGAAATATTAAATAAAGGAGAAAAAGTTTATCAAAGACTTCAACCGATACTAAGATAAAAAATATTTATTTTTCCACTATCTACCTCCTATTTTATTAAGTATTCCTTCAGCAATTCCACCAACTGCGTTACCTGCTTGTGCTCCCATCGCCGGATTACCTGCTTTAGTACCTAATACTCCACCTATGATAGTTCCTGCCGTTTTCGCTACTGGTGCCAAAAAGTTTGCAACGGGTTTAATAATCTTTTTATAAACCCAACCCGCAGCTTTCTTAATTCCATCCCATAATTTTTTAAAGAATCCTGCCGCCATTTCTGATTTAATATTAATTAAAAAATATATTTCATCACTTATATTCTAATTTTTATTTAATGATAAATGAAACCGATTTTAAAAATAAATGAAACAGAGGAGGAAGAAATTAATGAGTGTCATGTTCAACAAAAAATAAACGTTGTTAAACCAATTACTGAAATAAAATTTTTTTCATCTGTTGAAGAATTTAATGACTATTATGCTAACAATAAAAAATTATTTGAAGAATTGACAACGTGTAAATTGAATAAAATGTTTAAAGTTGATGGATTCAAAATTTCAAAAATAAAAGGGGTGATTAGTTTGAAATCTATTCCTCAATCAAGAATCACCTCATTAATGAAAATTGATGATTTAACAAAAAGAATAGAAGAGATTGAAGAAAGAATGAATCAAATAATTGATTTCATAAATTCAAATAATCATTAGTTTCTTAAAGTTCTATGTTGATTCTGAGACATTAATTTTTAAAGTTTATTTTTTCATTTTTTTATTTCATTAGCTTATTTTGGCTTTCATATTCATTTAATAATTCACAATCTTCATTTTTAAATTGAAGTTTAACCCATTCATGATTTAAACAATGTTTAATTAATCGCGGAATATCTGACATCATCTATATATAACTTCTTTTATAAAAGATGAAATAAATTATTTTAAAATTAATGTTAATTTTTTAATGTGTTTAGTATATAATATTTATTACTAATTTATTTAATAATGTCGCGCTTTCTTACGAATTAAAAAAATAAATTATTCAAAAATGTAAGACATGAATTTTTAAAGTTTATTTTATTCATGAAAATAATTATTTCTAATTTCTTTTACTCTCTCGTACATACTAGATTTAAAGAATTCAGAACTTTTACCATAATCTCCTAAATGTTTTCTTATCTTATTGGTTTTCCATTCATTATATGAAACTGTATAAACTTTATCTTTATCTTTGCATCTTTCATCACTTCCAATATATTTATATTTCAATTTTGATTTATTGGTTTCATATTCATTAACGTTTAATAATTCACAATCTTCCTTTTTAAATAAATGTTTTATGTATTCAGGATTAACAATTCTATAATATTGCTTCCCTTTAAATCTTTGAATATAAACAGGAACACCATCCTCTAAAATTCGATAATCTATTTTATCTGGTTTTACTTGTTGGGTCATTTATGTAAGAATAAAAAAATAACTTTAATTTAAAAATAATATGTTAAAAAAATGATACAAAATCGCTCGATATTGTATGAATTCTTACGTTTACAAAAAAAGTCACACAACCCATCCTATCCTACTACTGTCATGAAACTTTACGCGCATTCTATGATCGAAGAAAATTTTTACTATGCATTTGTGGAACACGCTGGGTGGCTGATAAATTAATAATTTCGATGGGAATTGTTTCTTTTTGTTAAGAATATTTGATGATATTTAGCCACACAAGTTATATTTCTATCTCGATTAATCAATTTGTTATAGATCACCAGTAATTAATCGTTAAAAATTAGAAATTTAAGATATTATTACAAAATTATTTGAGAACTCTCATTTCAACGAATTTTTTGTATTGTTAATAGCATAACATATTATTATAAAGCTTATGTATTTTTTGCTTTTTCCGAAAAACCAGTATTTTCTTCAGAAAAACTACAATTTTTAACTTATTTTGAACTTTTTTAAATTTTTAAAATATTTTTTAATGCCGTTTCTGTTTTATCTCGCCCTTATAGAAGCCCGAGAGAAGAGAAAAGCAGAAAATTCTGAAATTTTACATGAAATCAATGCGTCTACAGTGGATTTATTAGTTCCTTCTTATATCACAGTAATCGAAAAAGGTGCATCTATGAATGCGACACTATTAACATCAGTTAAATTTGAACCATTTTCTTCTCTTACAAGAATTGGTAAATACGCATTTGCTAATTGCCCTAGAATTAGAACAATTGATTTATCTCTTTGCAATAACTTATGGATAATTCAAGAAGGAGCATTCTTTAATTCTAGCCTAGAAATTGTAACACTACCATCATCACTTAAATACATTGAAAATTCAGTTTTTGAATTATCAAATATTTCACAAATCGAGATCCCACGAAGTGTTATAGTAATTGGTGAGAAATGCTTCTTTAAATCATCATTACAACAAATAACATTCCAAAAACATTCTTTATTAAGTGAAATTGGTCCGAATTCGTTTGCTGAAACATTTTTATTTTCTATAACATTACCAGATAATCTTAAAAATATAGGGTATTCAGCTTTTACACGTTCTCAACTCCATTCAATAAGTTTTGAAACAAAAAGTAATTATTTCGAAATAAACAATAAAATGATTATCAGATCCCAGACAAAACAACTAGTTGCATCGTTTTATTACGAACAAGAAAGCATTACAATTCCAGACGGAATTACTGAGATTTCTAAAGGAGGATTTTTACTTTCTCCCATAGAAGACTGTAAATTCCCATCGTCTTTACTCTACATTCGTGAAAGAGCCTTCGCAGTTTCACAATTAGTCAATCTTACGATTCCAAGTTCTGTAAAACTTATTGATAAGTACGCATTTCATAATTGCTACCAGCTGAGATCTCTTGTTATTGAGTCAGAGAATACGGTTCTTGCTGATAATTGTTTTGGAAGTAATTTCCAATTATGCGGCATTAACTGCCCTATAAAAATGATAGATAGACTAATGAAAGTTGGTATACAACCTTTTTCATTTCAGAAATGCATATCAAAGATTTCAGAGAAAAATATGAGTTAAATTTTATTCTTATCTCTGCCAAATGTGATAAGCATGTCGCAATTGCCAAAAGGTGGTAAGCGCACCCTTAAAGTTATTATACAAATTATTCGACCTCTCAATTTCGATCTGCTCATTGGTGCATCACACCCGTAACTAAATTTAATATCATGTAAACCTCAGAAATTTTTGAAATGTCAAAATTTAGAAAACTTGGAGTTCGAATCAAGTCAAACTCAAGTACATTGATGTGGTCAATATGTATTTCAGGTATATATTATTTGAACACACGATAGTCTTACACATATCAATGAAATCGAGTCGAATAATACGAGCAGCTCCGTTTCCAGAAAATAAATCGTCTGCTTCATCAAGGGGAATTGGCATGCTCTGATCTCCGCTAATGAATTGGATATTGGTGAAGAAAATGCCCGAAGGATGGCGATTAGTATTGTTTATAGTTCCGTCGTAATTGTAGCTGACGCAGGATGTTGATCCGCTTGCGTAAGAGCTACCTCCACCGCCACCAGCTGCGCTTCCTAGGCTTTGATTGCGTTGAATAAATCCAGCTTCACCGCCTTTTCCGCCGTAATAGCCACCTCCTCCACAGCCACCTCCTTCATCACCGTTACCACCTTTGCCGCCATCTAGAAAGGCATTTCCGGAGGTTTGGGTACCACCTTGACCTCCGAAAACCGTATTTTTTCGGTTATTATTGCCATTTGTACCGTTCAGACCGGCGTGGCCACCATTACCGCTCTCTGTGTAGCACCCACCACCACCTCCGCCTCCTGCGACCATTATACGGAGTTGGTAAGGGTATCTCGCTCGGTAATCTTCAATTCTCATGTCCGTTCCACCGCCCCCGCCGCCACCAGGGCAGTCATTATTTACATTATCTGTACCGCGACTTCCTCCTCCATTAAAAGAGGTTGCTTCTCTATTTTCATTGCCGTCTTTTCCTTTTTCACCGAGAAAGAAGGCAAATTTTTGACTTGATGTTAAATTAAGGATTCCGTATACATAGGCACCATTGCCCCCGATGCTGTTGGTTATATAGGTTCCGCGCCCACCGCGCGCTCCCCATAATTCAATTTGATAATCTCCTCTTGGTAAATTGACGGAGTAATTTCCGCCATTTTTACTGTATAGGACTAAACACCTGTTGATGCCAAATGAAAAACTTTGTGGTTTGGTAACAACACCACAGAAATCATTAATCTTATTGAGCGAAAAATTGAGTTATCGGAATATAATTGTTAAATCTGATTAAAATCCCATTAGCATATAAATAGTACCTATTTAGTCTTAAAATCGCTCATTGCTCTGAACTTTTTTTCTGTGCAATTCAATTTCTGAGGGATTCAAAGTGAAAATTGTAGAATAATGCAAGCAATACAGTGCCTAGTAAATTCTATTGTATTTAAAACCGAAATGAATCCGACATTTCTCTTTCAAAATTTGTCGGATCTGCCAAACAAAATTTGATGTTTTTGATTCGGTGTTACAATAATTGCATGATCATCATGTGTGTGTAATTGTGTTTGAACCAAAAAATCTCAGATGTGAATTTCCACCAAATTTATTTTTGAAAGGAATTGTCAAGATATAGGTTTCATTAATAGCTTCAGGAAAGCCAAAGAAAATGGTGGATGGATAAATGAGTGTTTCGTTTTGGGAAATATCACAATTCCACGATTTCAGTCTTCTAACTCGTTCATTTATGAATTTCTATCAATATCTTCTTAAAGGAGTTTCACATTCTCCTTTTCATGTATTTAATGCGGAATTACATTAGAAACAAGTAAAATAATATATGTTTAAATTTTTACTCGACAATTATTGTCAAAATCACATTTGCAACTAAGCAAACTACCATATTTTGGGATAAAACTGGCGTTAAAACAAGACAAGTAGTGTAGTGGATGTTTCTTGCTTTATTTTCTCAGCCTTTTTATTTTCCATTTGAAGAAATGTCAAAATCCAGTTTTTACTCATAGGAATAGAAATTGATACATATATTTTGTCTGTAACTAATCTTTAGTTATCAAGAATTCAATTTGATGTTTCGTTTTGATAACCAAAAGGTATTTATCCCCTATCATACAAGCTCTATGAATCTTATTTGTATTTATCTCAGGAAATCACACATTTTTCTAATCGATTCGATTATATTGACGTCAAAATTTTGTCACTTTTTAAAATATCTCCGATTTTTCTTGAAATATTCTCATTGACGAATGCTTCTCTTTCTCTCTATTTTGCAATATAGCACAATAGACATTACAAATGAGAATGAAGCAGATATTTTTTCAGGAAAAATATCCAAAACGCCTTTATTTGTAGAATTTTATTCTCCTTGGTGCCATCATTGCAGCGATTTCTACCCAACATGGCAAAAACTTGTCAACATATCTGAATTGAATACAAAAATTCAGTTTGCTAGAGTTGATTGTCCACAATATTCAAAAATATGCGATAAACATAATATTAACGGATATCCTACAATGGTATGGTATAACCTTAAAGAAAACATAAGCGTAAGATACACAGGATTAAATCAAATTCCATTTCTCCAAAATTTTTTGGAGCGACAACTGAAATTCCCAATACAATTCATTGAAACAGAAACAGATATAAATAAATACTTACATAAAACCAACAGATCATCAATATTCCTTTTGAATTATAATGACGACAATATTTTAGCGAACTTCCGAGCTATCGTATTAGATTTTAGAGCTACAAATGCACTATTTTTCGCATACAATTCAACCAACCAATCATTACATGTATATCGTGAAAAAGATTCTTATATTTCATATGAAGGTAATTGGTCGAACAATTCTTTAGCAGAATTCATAAATGATAACATAAATCCGTTACTTATGCCGTTTAATAATGACGAATTCGAAAAAAGTGAAAAAAATGGAACCTTTGTTGTTCTCTTTTTCCTAAACAGTAGCCAACAACACTATGATTTCACAAAAATAGTCAAAAAACTTCCAGCAAATTACACTTATTGTTATCTCGAAAATACTGATGATTATCTTGCCAAATTCATGTCAATTTCTAAAAAGATGGTCCCATGCATTGTAATTATGAATGCAAAGAGGAATATATGGAGAGTTTACAGAGGCGAATTTAGAAGTGACTTAATTTCAAATTGGATTCAACTTAAGGACGTCAAATGGCTTGGACCAGGTGATGGACGATTGTCTGACTTTTGGATTCAAGTTTACAGCTTGAAAGCCCAAAGTATGTTTATATTTGTTTTCATTTGCATCCTTTTACTAATAGCGATCAGCTTAATTGTTTTTGTGATCGCAAGCTTAATTCATGATTACCTATCAATCCCTTTAAAAAATGAATAAATTGTTTAGTATCTTTTTTATATTAAAAAAACACCTTTTTTTCATATCTACTATTAAATTTGAGCACAGCTCCACACAAAACTTTACTAAATTCATATTGTATGAATCAATTGATATGAGAAGTAGATGCATGCTTTTAAATCATTCCGTGTAAACTATTCATTTTCATTCAATTTTTGTCATTAAACGGATTGAATAATATACAATATTTACAATGAGTGAAGAGAATGTTAAAGTTTTTTGTTATGTACGCGGTAAAGTACAAAATGTAATGTTTAGACAAACTTTAATGCGTGCTGCCTTGAAGAGGGGCGTAGTTGCAGGCGCTACAAACAACAAAAAAGATAGAAACCGTGTGGATATAGCATTAGAAGGACCAGCAAGCAAAGTAACTGAAATTACAGAAGGTCTTAAATCAGGAAAGAAACTCAATTCATGGAATGCTCATGCAACAGAATTCCATATATTAGAAACTGGAAAGGCTGCATTAGAGCATGAAGTAAATACTTCAAATGTTGACAATATAAAGTGGAAACAAGGCGTAGAATTTTATCTTTGAAGCAAAAATTTGTTGGTCACTATATCCCTACGAGTAAAATGCATCTTTAAAAGATGTCTTTTATAAATTTCATTCGCTTACGGTTTTTAAAATAAAACATACTCATAGATCTTTTGAAAATCCATTTTTTTATTTTGAAATTTTTACGAGTTGCCAACGAAAACTTAAATAATCAAAAATACCAATGTTCATTTGAATAAGATTTAAATAAGCTCATAAAAAGGTGTAAGTAAAATGACTTTCTGAATTTTTTGAGCTCTTTCAATTTATTTGTGAAGAAAAAACGAACATTTAATTACCATTCATAATGTCAATAAGCAAGTTATTAATTTCAAGTCCGTGTAATCAAATTGTCACTTTTCAATATTTTAAGGTCAATGATTCCTTGGCTATCAGCCGAAGAATTATTGAAATATAATGCACACAAGAAGGTTGCCGTAACAGCAACTGTTGCGGGTGACCAGGAGTATCAAAGAGAATTATTGATATTTCAGAAAGAATATCTTGACAATTTCATGGATAAAGAATATTCACAAATTTCAGAATCTTATGAAAAGCAAATGGATAAATACAACGAAAATATAAAAACAACTATTACTAGCATAGTTCAAGATTTAGAATCAAAAAGTCTTACATTCGTAACCGATTCTCAAATTGGAATGAACAATTTCGTTGATTCCATAGAAGCTGATGTTAAAAAGACAGAATCTAAGATCAAATCAGAAATAACGTGTTTTAAGAATGAATTATCATTACTGACAAACGAATTAACTGTACAGATGGCTTCATTCGCACAAGGCGTAGCTGAGGATATAAAGCAGAAATGCTTCGATATCAAAGTCCGTCACCTTCAAGAAATCGCAGAAATTGACCAAAATACTGACAAAAAGATAATGGAAGCTTCTGCATATAAAGAAAACCAAGATGAGTCAAACCAACGTAAACAGTACGAAGCAATGGTCGCAGATTTAAGATCAAAATTTAATTCATACCCTATGGATAAAAAACAGAAAGAAGCCGTCATAGAACTCCACAACAGACTAGAAAACATGAAGGAAGAACTCAACAAGCTCAAAACTAAACTTTTTAACTCAATGACGATTGTAAGTTCAAATATCTTAGGATTTAAGAAAAGAGCACACCACGCGATAGATGATTATAAAACATCGATATTCGAAGCTACTGAAAATGAGAAAAAAGCTTCAATTGAATTAAATAATTACGATGTAAACACAAATCGAGAAATTGAAGAGCTAAAATATGCTCAAACACTTGCAGAAGATGATTTTCAAACAATTTATAACGATTTGCAGGTTGAAAGGAAAGAAAACAAAGCAACTTACGATGATTCAGTTGATCAAATAACAAAATTGGATCAAACAGATGCAGAAGTAATAAATTATCTTGAAAATCTCAAGACAAGCTTCATTGATGATGAAAAAGATACAAGAGATGCATTTAGTAAGCTTCAACAGTCAATTTCAGAAAAAATAGAGAGTTTGACAGAAAAACTATCAACAAATAAAGAAAAATTTGCTGATGAAATAGAAAAACTTAATTCTGACCATGAAAATTCAAAAGAAAAATTTTCAACTGAGAATGATTTGATTGAATTTCAAAATGAATCCGAAATAACAGCAGAAAACAAGGATTTTGCAGAAAAGAATGAAAAATTACAGCCACTTCTGCTTGACTTTCGTGAAAGATTTGCAAAATATCAAAATTTATCGGCGATTAAACAAGATCTCGATAATCAACTAAATGATGCTAAGACATACTTTGAAAGACTACCTCCCGAAGAGCCATATGATACAAAACCTTTCCAAGAAATATTTGAGAAAAATATTCAAGCGAACAATGCTGAAGAAAACGACATCGTTATTTCCAATGATGCACAAATCAATGCAGTGCTATCAGATTATCAGTTACAGATGACAAAAATCAAAAATAAATATTTAGAATTACAAGAAGAGGCGTTCAAAGAAATCCAAGAGAAGTTTAAAGGAATTCCTGATTATGCAACTATTGATCTTGAAACTCAGTTCGCTAACCTTGAAAAAGAGTTCAAATCAATAATTATTGGAGACACAACAGTTTTAGAAGCCAGAAAGAAGGAATTACAAGAACTTCGTACACAAAAAAGCCAAGTTTCAAATGCAATTGCTAATGAAAAAGCGTCAATTATAAGAAATTTCAGAAATGAGATGATAACTGAGGATGATCGCCATCAAAAAGCCCTTTTGAACAACTTAGGAATGGATTATAGCGATGATCAAAAGTTAATTGATATGAGATCAAGTTTTGAGAAAAGAATGAAACCTCTTGAAGAAGAAGAACAGAAATTAACTAAAGAGTGGGCATCTTTGCAACCAAAGAAGTCTAGAGATAGTTCTTGCCTTGTTGATCTTACAACTGATAACGAAATTTTTGAAATGACAGAAGAAATGAAAAGATTGAAGTTAGAAGGCGATGAAAAGATCTCACAGAAGAACTTAGAAGTTCAATTATCGATATCTAATGCTAAAGAAGAGAATGCAAAGCTATTAAAACAATTTGAAGAAGATAATCAAAATGAAATCAATAAATTAAAGGAGAATAAAGTCAAGCGAGAACAAAGCATTAAATCTCTCCAAGAAAACTTGAGCAAGGCCGATGACGTGGCCAGCCAACGCATTGCTGTATATGTTAAAGATTATGAATTGGCAAAATCGATGATGATTCAGCAAAATGAAGAGAAAAAGAAATCCATCAATGATCTTATTGCTGGATTTAAGACATCTACATATAATTCGAGGTTAGAATTTGAACAAAAATTTTCAGAAGCTCACCACTCGTTAGAAGAAAACGCCTTCAATTTTTCAACGCAACTTGAAAACATGGCATCGGAATTCAGATCAAAAAGAGATGATTTCGTTCATAGATTCGACAATGAAATTGAAATGAGAAAGAAAAACATAGAGATATTGAAAGAGAAGTATAAGAACAGACCACTTGGACCAAAAGAAAAGGAGTCACTTGATAATTTAAGCCAAAAGAAGCAATATCTTGAAAAACTCTCTAATTTAGAGAAGAAAACCTATAAAAAGTATGTAGTTTTAGGAACAACTCAAGAATCTGAGTTTAATGAAAGATTTGGCAACACATTGAATGTCGGCCAAATTGTTCAACCAAATGTTAGGAAAAGGAGCAGCTTGGAGCTGAAGAAATCTCCTGTAAGTATTCCGCGGTAATTAATATTAGTAAATGTTTGTATTTTTTTTGTAATTTTTTGAATTTAATTGTTGATTTCAGATCAAATAATACCCGAGCCGATAAGTTTATCATGAGTTCGCAAAGAGTATCATTTTTACAGTTCAAATCTTAATATATATTGAATGAAATTTTGACTTTAAGCAATGTGACCTAGGAAAACAAAATCAACTCAGTAAGCAATGCTTATTTTCCTTCAACGGACATATGATTCCAGGATTTTTTTACCTCAATTTCTTCGTCGGAAAATTGGAACCCCTATATTCTGACTCTAATCAGTTGTTTTAACTATTTGGAAAGCAAAGGTGTTCTCATTTAATACAGGATTCAGTTAAAAAAAAATCATATCATCTCATTTCTCGTTTCAGAAAAAGTGCCACCCGACGAGAGAAATTAATTTTGTATTCAAAAAATGTTTCTTTTTTTCAAACAATGTTTAATTATTCACAAAAATAATTTTTCAACGAAAAAGATTTCTGAAAAATGAATCAGAATGACGTTAACATAGGAACAAAATTACTACCAATATCTGTAATGTATTAGATTTCAACATGAACTTTTACTTTGAAATCTATCGGCCTCTCAAAAATTGCTGTATTGGTTATGACTTCCAGCTATTACCAATACACTACAGATGATAACCAATACTATTACTACAAGATTGATGATGGCTCAACTACATTCGACTTTCCCTATGAGTCAACGATTTATGACCCAGATACGTCCACTTTAGTTTATGCACCAGGAAATCCTGTTCCGCCATATGCTAAACGCGGCGGCAGGCCATTTAATGTCGAGCCGATCAAAACTGCCCAGGCGGAAGCCCCATCTAATAACGAAGTTGACCCGAAAGTCTTTAATTCAGTAGGAAATCCAACATCTCATGCTGGAAGATCAGAGCACAGAACTGGAAGAGGTCGAAAACACTCAAAACTTCACATTAATGTCCCTCCTCCTGAGCAACCAGATAGCGCTTTGACTCCTCCATCTAAAGCCAAAGCAAGATCAATATCATTACAACCAGAAGTTAAACAAAAGCAAGCCCCACAAATACGAGTCGACGTCTTCAACAAAGAAGCAATTTTGGACGAAATAACGAAATTTCACAGAATTGACGAAGCTTCTAAAGTAGTAAAATACAGAAAAATTGGCTTCCTCTTCAGCCGCAGGCCAATTACTACTGAAGAAATCATTCGTTTCCAAAATACTCCAATTACAGGTCCCCTTTTGAATGAAATACCAAAGGAAATGAAAAAGGAGCCTCTAAAATGCTTCGAAGCAATATTACAATACATAGGTCTCAAAAAATCGAACGTAAATCCCTCAGATAACTTGCAGTTTTTAATTTCAACTGCATACAAGAGCGAACTTCTCAGGGATGAAATATATTTCCAGATTGTCAAGCAGACATTCGAAAATCCAAACGACGAATGCAATAAGAAGACATGGCAATTATTATTACTTTTTACCTCTCTCTTTACGTCAAATCCTAACTTATCCAAGTATATTTCTGGCCACCTTGCTTCGAGCATGACATCGAACGATCTTCCAGAACAATGTCGACCATTCGCCGAATTATCCTACCTGAGATACAAGAGCCGCATGCTTATAGGCAAGTGCGCTAAAGATCCAGGCTCTATCGGCTACATTGACATCATGAACGACCCTTTCAAGAGTTCATCATGTTTTGCATGCTCAATCCAGGAATGTCTTTGGGTTCAGCGTAATATTAAGAAAGGTCCAAACTTCCCTACGACAAGGCGATGCCTCTACGCTCCGAAAGCACAGATTCCGATTATTTTACATCTTATGGCCGAACAAATCATTGCTAAAGGTGCAAAGAACATGGAAGGCATCTTCAGAGTTCCAGGATCCGGTGCTGTCATCGAAGAATCCATCGACAGAGTTAATGTTGACGCAGATTGCATCAAATCGATGCGACTTCACGATCTCTGCTCATTCTTCAAGCGCTGGTTCGCTTCTCTTCCTAAGAAGATCATTGACGACACGAAGTTCCAACCTTTCTTGGACATGATCAGATCCGAACAAGGAAAGAAAGAGGTAGAACCTGTTTTGAACCTTCTGGATCCATCAGACAGGATCTGCCTGCTGTACCTCGCAGGATTCCTCAGGGAACTTTCAGAAGCACAGGGAAAGACACAAATGGGTCCTTCGAACTTGGCTTTGGTGTTCTCTCCAAACATGTTTAACATGCCTCCTGATATGAAGATGGCAAAGGACTTGCAGGTCGAAGTCCAGGGATTTATCATCAGATTGATCAACGAAGCTGACGTTTCGAATATATATCCATATAAAGAAGAATAAAATTTGTTTTTGGATTCTTTTTTTTAAGAAAAAATAAAAAAAAGTTAAAGGTTTAGTTTAATCTAAAGTTAGTTTTTTTTATCAAAAAAAAAAACGTCATCAACTTTTTCCCCTCTCAAACAATGATTTTTTTATAAGCATATATGACTCAAAAATCGAATTATTTTTTTTCCAACCTACAGCGATCTTGGCGTCTGCACGGTTACCATAAACGTAGAAATGATATTATATTTGGTTTACTTGATTAGGAACATCATGCAATTGATTTTTCGTTTAGTAGGGCAGGGTTTTGGTTGTGGAGATTTTTAGCTGTAACTACTTAGTAATCTCATGCACATTAGAATTAATAGGATCGGCGTAGATTTACCTGTAATATAATGAGGGTAACAGCTCATATGTACAGATAGAGAAATCACTTTTCATTATTTTTGGACCTTTCAAATCAAATGGTATATATTGAAGCTCTCAATTTTAATCTCAAACTGCAGAATATAATTGTTTGTAAAACTATTTATTATGTTAAAGTAGAGAAATTTACTGCTTCAACAAATGAAGTTTTATATACTTTGTTAATAATAAAATTGATGTCTTTCAAATCTAATTCATCTTCTTTAAATTTTTTACGTGAATCCTTTTTATTTTTGTCTAAATTTGGAGGATTATAATAAAAATATGTAGCAGGGCAATAATATGTTGAATAATGAGATATATTGAAATCGAATGGTTGAATTGATTTAAAACTAACTGAATTATATCTTACAGTTTGAGTTACATTGTTTTCATTAAAGTAACAATTATCAACAATATTTGGTTTTACATCAAATAAATAGTTTCCTTTATTTCCTATGAATGAACAATTTAAAAATGTAGTTGAACTACTAGAACAAGAAATTATTGCATTATTACTTCCTGTTAATTCATTGTTTAAATAATTACATTTTGTAATATTAAATCTAGAATTGAATAGTGAACCAACTTCTGTAGATGATGTATTTGATGCTGTTGTGAAATTAATAATTCCTGTTTCTGTTGGATCTGTAATGACATATGCAGCATAAGTAGTAATTTTGTGATTAGATGTATTCATATTACTTACTTGGATATCTCCAAAAGCATGTTCAAAAGAAGCCCAATTTCCACTGCATTCTGAAACTGAACATTCAAATGCATAACTTTTGTTGTAACTATTAGATTCAATGTAATATCCACATCCAGATTTAGTACTTTTTGAAAGTAATATACAAATATGAACTAAGACACATTCAGATTCTTTGATAAAGAATGATCCACCATTTTCTGTGGAACTATTATTGTAAAATGTGCATGTTTCGAGTAATACTTTGCTGTTAGAATTAAGGTAAATTGCTGTTTTTTGGTAATGGAAAGAAAATACCGCATGATGAATGTAATAATTGCCATTTCCAGATATAGTTTCGTTCTCGTTTTTATTATTAGACTCAACTGTACCGTAATATTCTGAAAAACTTCTTTGAAGTGGTATAAAGTGCTTCTGAGTGACTGATTTTGTTTAATTCGCATTTCTGAGAATTTGTTCATGTGAATAATCTTGAAATAATTGTTAAATATAGTTTAGATGTGGCTATCCAATCAATTAGATTCCGAAATTTCCAAGCCAAACTTCATCTATCGTTATGCAAAATGAGAAAAAATCTTTATTTTTGTTTCATAAAAATAATTCCTATTTTTTTAAAGATTTTTCAGAGGATTGAGTCTTAGAATATGCATGAAGATCATCATATAGACGTCATGTATCGTTAACATGAAATAAATGTATTTTTTATTGAATTTGGTAATATCTAAAACATTTTGAAGTGATTCCGACATCACCCACACCTTAGTAATTTCATATTGCCTTAGATAACATTTAAATACAAAATAAACATTTAAATATAAAGCAAAACAAAATAAAACATTACGACTTTCTGACATCCTCTCAATTTTTTTGGTCGGAAAAAAGTTATTATAAATCATTATATTGTGGTTAAGATGAATCGATATTATGAGAGGATGTTAAAGCATAAGGAAATATAAAATTAACATTTAAATATCAAACAAAACAAATTAAAAAATTAAGCATAAGGAACCAAAGATCGGCAGTTAACAAATTTGTGTCTGCAGTAAGGACATCCAGAGTCCTGTTTGTACCATTCCAAGAAGCATTTCTTACAAATCAAGTGTCCGCAAGGTATCAGTATTGAGTCAGCTTCTTCTTCCATGCAGATTCCGCACAGTTTGTCTGTGGACATCGGATGAGGGATAATTGCTGTTTCGTAGTCGAGGTGACAGAGAGGACACTCTCCCTTCGGAGGACAGCATTCCCTGCAGAAACAGGCATGGCCACAAGAGTCAAACAAGTTCTGTGAACAGTCCTTTCCGCATTTGAAACAACGAGGAACTGGATCTTTTTCTAGATTTTCGATTCTGATGTCATCTGTGTTTTTAACATTGTTTATCATGAAATTCCTGCCTTGTAGTATAACTTTACTATCTTTTTCTAAAGATGAATCAGTCAAATTAATTGATCCTCCAAACCTTGTCCGAATTGATGCAATTTCAGCTTTTCCGATATCAAGATTCGATCCAATCAAATTTCCACCACAAAATACTTCAATTCCGACTTCGGTTGGTCCAATAATTTTAGAATCCGAAATATTAAACATTCCATTATCGAAAGAAGCAACACATGCATGCTTGCACCTCTTAAATATACAGTTTGTGCACTCTTCTATCTTCCCATCGCACGTTGCAAGTCCAAATCTTTCTGTACCGTCAAAAGAGCAGTTTTTAATGACCAAAGTTGATCCCCCACGACACATCACGCAACTACTTGGACTATTAACGAAGCTGCAGTTGGAAATTTCCATGTTTGAGACAATTGCCATGGAAATATGGGGATAAGTGGAATTTTCGAACGTACAATCACTGATTGTGCCATCACAATGTATAATATTGATGCAGTTACCGTCAATGTTCCTAAATTGACAATTATGAACTTCTAAATTTGAATCATTAATAAATAATGAAGTTTGCTTTGATGATTCGTATATACAATCGCGAACAAACAACTCTGAATCGTTAAAACATGAAATTTGAGTATCATTCGAATTTCTAAATGTAGTTTTTTGAACTGTCATCGTTCCTATATTAAGAATCGATGCAAGAGTAGATGTGTCGAATATACAATCGTCAATTACGCATAAAGAGCTTTCATGATTGAATATAAAAGATTCTTGGGTACTTAAGAAGTTACAGCGAACAAATTCTGCTTTAAAGTTATTGTGGATAACAGAGAGCTTGCAATTTTTGAAAACTGTATCAACACAATTAATACTTGATAAATTTTGGGTCAAAAGTGTATATTTTGAGATATTTTCAAATGTACACTTGCTGCAAGTAAGTAAAGATTGTAAATCTGCATCGATAATATATTCTACTTTAGTTATTTCGTTAGTAAATTTACAATTATTGAATTCAATGATACTTTGGAATGCTTTTATATAGCCATCGTAATTCATATTGGTAAACGTGATTGTGCATCCTATTATTTGAAGGCAATTACATACAACTTTTGTATTTTCTTCGAAAATTATTTGAATTGATTTGATAAATTCAGTTTTATCTGGTAATTCAACAAGCCCTGGACCTACTCGTATTGTTTCATTAGCTGGCGTCTCTGAAATAATTTTTAATAAGTCGATTTTTTGAACATCCATTGAAAATTTTTAATTTTTTTTTGTCTGGCCAGATAAATTTTATCATTTTTGTTTTTTTAAATCGATTGTTGTTTATAAATACATATTGAAAATATAAATGAATAGAATAATTTTAAAAAAAAATGATAAAAAAATACAACAAAAATTATTGATTTCTCAAACGTTTCTTCAAATCAGGATAATCTTTCTTGCGAATATAGTCGTATGGTGTCTTTCCAGCTTTGTCTTTTGCATCGATTTTAGCTCCTTTTACGATTAACATGTCGCAAATTTGGAAAGCTTTGTCTTGCTGAGATGGAGAAAGATTATGCTGGTTAACTAAGATGTGGAGTGGTGTTTGGCCTTGACTATCAGTCTTGTTCATGTCAACACCAAATGTAACAAGTGATTTAACAGAATTTATTGATAATGATTTCAATGATTTCTTGAGCAACTCGAAAATTTCTTTTTCGGAAAGTGTACGAAGAGGAAATTCACTTCCGATTTCTTGATCTTGTTCAATGTATTCTGTAGCTCTTTCAAGATAAGCTGCTTTAGTGACCTTCTTGATTGATTCATTATTTGTGATGTCGAATTCTGTTTTACCGCGAACTTTTGCGAATCTTGGTTTGTGAGATAACAAACATTTGACAATTTCTTCATTGTTCTCCTTGCAAGAGTTCAAAAGATGTGTGTATCCATGGAATAGTTTCTCATTGACATCACATCCATTTTGAATCAAGACGTCAATGATTGATGGATCGCCAATTCTCACAGCTTCTGACAAAGGCGACAAATTGTCTTTGGAAACAATGTTTAATTTAGCGCCGTGAGTGATTAACATTTGGATCTGATTGGCAGTTCCATGCTTGATGAATTCAATGATGATGGGGTTGGAGTTACCTGATTTGGCATTTACATCTGTTCTCTTATCATTCAAGAGAACTTGCAAATGCTGATCGAACTTTCCATCATGAGAAATTGTGTAATAAATTGGAGGATCATTATATCCATCTCCGAAATTAGGATCAGCGCCTCCATTCTTCAATAACTTCTCTAAGATACGTGGTTTGCATCTTCTAATAGCATAACCTAATAATGAATATGGTTTCTTGGCCTTTCTTAATGTGACATTTGTTGGTAATCCACCTCCAATTAAGAGCATTAATATTCTTGGAGATTTGATAGCATAGAAAGCGATTGGTTCTCCTTTGTAGTTTGTCTTTGCGAATGATCTCAAAGCTGTTGGATGTCTAGATAAGAAACCAATAAACACTTCTTCTTTCTTCATCAAAAAGAATAATAATCTTGAGCTCAATCTCTTCATCGAGTGAGCATTATCCAATGGAATATCTCCAGAGTCATTTTGAAGTGAAACATCAGCTCCTAAATCAAGAAGATACTTGATTGGAGCACTTCCTGCAGCTGTTACCCTTCTTGCTAATGCAAGATGAAGTGGAGTATCGTTTTGTGAATCTCTTTCGTTTTCGCAACCTGGAATGTAGCAAATCTTCATCATTTCAACATCGTTGTTAAGAGCTGCAACGTGGAATGGAGTTCGTCCTGCAGAGTCTCTTAACTTCAATGTAGTTTCGTTTGCAAGGCTTCTTGCTGTCTGTAAATCTCCAGCATTTACAGCGACAAAGATTGGTTCATCAGAATATCCTTCTAAGATCAAATCTCTATCCATTGTTGGAATGTTTGTTTGATCCAATTCTTCGAATTCGCTTTGGTTAAGTCTTGTAGGACTGACAGGAGGAGATTTCTCTGGAACTTTAATTTTAATAGGTGGTTTCTTCTTCTTGCTTTCTTCCTTCTTCTTTCCTTTAGTTGCTTCTTTCTTCTTTTCTTCGACTTCTGGTTTCTTTTCTGGAGGATGTTCACCAGATTTGAACAATCCAGTCATCTTTCCAATGATGGAATTGCCAATGTTTTCATCATCTGATGAAGAGAATGATGATGTTTTCTCGTAGTTTTCGCTTGATGATCTTATTCTGACTTTGAGGTCTGGTCTATGACGTCTTGGTTTCAATAGACCACCTTCTAATTTGACATCAACTTCATGACGTTTTCCATCATCATATAAAGCTAAATTCAAATCATTTTGACATAAAACAATGTCTTTTCCAAGCAAATTCTTATTGTAAATAACAAATGAAACAAATGGAGCAACATCATCATAAGGAATGTTGAATGATTCTTGCCATGTTGGTGATGAATTATCTTTGATTGATTTGGTTTCGAAACTAGTTTCGCTTCCTTTGACATTTAATTTACAGATAATAGCTAATTTCTCATCAACAACTGGTAAATTCGATACTGATAATACATCAACAATAATGAACTTCTCTTTCTTCTTTTCTTCAATTGGCTTTTCTTCTTCTTGAACTTTGATTTCTCCCTTCTCTTCCTCTTCCTTCTTTTCTTCTTTCTTTTCAACCCTTTCAGAGTCAGATGAGGATGAAGAAGAAGATTTCTTGTCCTTCTCCACGTAAACAGGAATGTCTGTAATGATTGGATCCTTTAATTGTAAATCTCTTGCAGAAACAGGTTTTTCTTCTTCTCTTATTGGGAACTCCACCTTTTCATCATAGTTAATTACGAATCTGAGGTAAATTGTACCTTTTTCACGCCTCTTGTTGAAGATTGCCTTGCTATAAAGTGTGAACTTTTCTTCATAAATTACACCATCGCCGTATTTATCAAGTTTGATTTCTGCTGATGAGATTTTATCATCTTTATTGTTCTTATCTTTATCCCAAACAGTAACAACCAAAACATCTTTAGTGACATCATCAATTCGGATATCAAATTGTTCGTTCCAAACAGGATTTCTGTTGTTTTCTTTGACAGTTGTCTTCTTTTCTTCAGATTTCTTTCCTGACAATGATAAAACAACATAAGGATCTGTTCCAAGGTTCAAATCAGTAATTGGAAGGTCTACTGCCTTAACAACTTCTACGTGCAAGTATTGATGTTGTTTCTCTTCCTCTTCTTCATCTTTAACTTCGATAAATTCGGGCTTTTCTTCGGTCTTTTCTTTTTCAACATCTTGCTTGATTGCTTCTTCCTTAGGAACTTCCTGGGGTTTAGTTTCTTCTTGGATTTCTTCTTCTGAACTAGATGAACTTGATGATTTAACTTTTTCTTCTTCAACCTTTTGTTCAATCTTTTCTGGAATTTCTTGGATTTCTTGTATTTCTTCTTCCTCTTCTTCAATAGGACGAATTTCATTTTCAACAAATTTGTGATCAATCAGGATGTTGACCTGAAGTATACCAGCTTTGGTTCTAAAGCTCATTACAGTTCTCTTATGTAATTGTACATCAAGCTCGTTCTTTTGGTTGTTGAAGTATTCGGAAAGATCTAATTCAGCATCGCCAACTTTGGAATGATTTCCATCATGATCGTAATCAAATACTTGCAAAACAAGAGTGTCATCTTGTTTGTTAGGAAGTTCGAAGTTGTATTTGTCATTCCAAACCGGATCTTTAGAATCATGAATAACCTTGGATTGGAACTTATTCTCATGATTTCCTTTGATAAAGCAAACACAGTATGGATCACAAGACAAATCAAGATCTTTAGCTGGTAATCCAACTGCTCCAACAATATCAAGGTGAAGATAATAAGGAAGATTGTCTTCTTCATTCTGATTCTCTTCAAGATCTAAATCTCTGGATTTAACATCATTCATACCTTCGTTTTCTTCAACTTTAATCTCTTCTTCTTTAGATTCAATAGGTTCCTTCTTTTCTTCATTATCTGAAGATGATGAAGAGCTTGAAGTTGCTTTCTCTTTCTTCTTTTCTTCGTTATCTGAAGATGATAATTTCTTCGGAGATTCAGCTTTCTTATTGTCTTCATTATCAGATGATGACTTAATGAGTTTGCTTATATCACCTTCTGAAGATGATGAAGAAACTTTTTGTGGAGGGATATCAATCTTAGAAACTGAAATATCTGGAACAATAACCTTTGGAATCTCTGGTTTTTCTTCTTCTTCCTTTGGCTCTGCTTTTTGATTCTCTATCATAAATGAACTTAAATTGGATTCATCAAGTTGAGAATCTTCAGTATAAGGAACTTTTCCTGTGATTAAAATGTTGATATTAAGTGTACCACATTTCTTCTTCCTACTAAAGAATGCATCTGAATAAAGAGTCAAGTTGACATCTTTGTGAGACTGTTCATCATTGTATTTGTGAAGAGGAATTTCAACTGAGCCAATGAAATCATCTTTACCAAGAATATCTTTGTCGTAAACCTCAATGATTAAGATGTTTCCTACAGTAATTGGAATAGTAAACTGTTCATTCCATTCAGGATTCTTGTTCTTCTTGATAACTTTAGTGAAGTATTTATCATCTTGATTCTTAACACGAACCTTGCAATATGGATCTGTGCTATTTGTAATATCTGCAGCTTTAAGATCTTTTGCATTTATGATATCCAAGTGAACTAATGGCTTCTCTTCAATAGAGAAACTATCAACTTCAATTGCTTGCTTAGTGATCTGTTGATCTTTATCATTGATTTCACTAATTATAGCTTGGAAGCTTTCTTGAGAAGGTAGTTTGGCTTCAAGAGCAGAATCATTAATTGGAATTTGAATTTCAGTGTCATTTTCGGCAAATTGGATATCTCTAGAGAACATTTGTTGTAAATCAGAAATTGAATATTCATCAATGGAAAATCGAAGAGTGATAGTACCCTGTTGTTTTTTCTTGCCAAAGAGACCTTTGCCGTAAAGACTGAATGTCTCTTCGTGGATAGAGCCGTCAATGTATGGCTTCAGCTCAAACTCGCTGCTGCAAACTTCGTCATCAACACGTCCTTCGTCACGATCATAGACTGTGACAAGAACTTTGTCGGATGAGGCATGCAAAAGATGGATGTCGAAGTGCTCGTTCCACTCGGGATGCCTGTTGTTGTTGATGACTTTAGTCTTGCTCTCCTGGCCTTCAACACGGATGATGACGTATGGATCGGTGCTGAGATTAGCATCTGTAGCGGGCAAATCTTTAGCACGAACAACATCGACGTGGAAGATCTTCTCTACTTCAGCGTCATTATTCTTAACTTCATCCTCTTCTTCTGAAATCAAGGATAATTGCTCTTTGTTAATAGCTTCTGCTACTAAAATCGATTGCTTATTTTCTTTCTCATCATCCGATGAAGATGACGAGGAAGATGAAGACGACGATGATGATTTCTTAAGTTTTGTTACGGATATTATCTTAACAAGTGTTTGGTTTTCATCTGTATTAACTTTTGGCTCTTCTTTCTGAGAAATCTCAACATTCTTTTCCAGAGTTTCGTTCTTTTCTTCTGGTGGAGGTGCATCTGGAACGATGAAATTAACATTGATATTTCCAATTGGTAGATTTTGTCTATTTATATCCAAAAATTCATAATTTTGTGAATTTTTCTCATACCTTGATAAATTAATTTCTGACTCGCCAATTATTTCATCATTTCCGGCTGTATCCTTATTGAAGACTATTAATTTTACAATTGGATTGTTATATTCGATTTCATATGCAGAAATTTCAAATGTTTCATTCCAGGCAGGACAAGTATTATTTTCGACTACCTTTGTTTTAGCAGTCTCCTTACCTTGAATTGAAACAACGCAATAAGGATTACATGGTTTTGTATTATCGAGTGGTGAAAAGATGAGACCGTCCGAGATTGTAATCTTGAATTTCGGAGAATTGTCCACAGTATTTTTGCTATCTTTGATATCAGATTGTATTATATCTGTTGTGGTATTAACTTGTTGCTTTTCTTGTGTAGGAGTTGGCTTGATTTCGATTTCCTTTGGTTTTTCTTCCTCTTTTTCTAATTCCTCATTGTCTTCTACATCACTATTAAATGGAGAAGGTTCTGAAGGAACATGCGTATGAAAAATCTGAAATAAATTAATAATAGCCTGATTCGAATTCTTTTTAGCAATGTCAAGAGGTAACTCGTTTTTAACGTTTTTATGTGATTTTGCATTATGCTCCAATAGGTATTGAGTCATGTCGTAGTCGTTATTTCTGACTGAAATATGTAATGCTGTTTCTTTTCTCTTTGATCTAGCATCAATATCACAATCACCTTCAACAAATTTTTGAAGTGCTTTGAGATTTTTCGATAATGCCGAAACATGAATAGGGTAATACCCATTACTATCGTAAATGTCTGGTTTTGCTCCTTTTTGCAATAAAAAACTCACCATACTTCCATCGTCGATTTTAGCTGCAACGTGGAGAGGTGTATTTCCGTCAGAATCAGGTTCTATGATTGATGCATGATTAAGTGAAATGATTCTAACGCCTTGTTTGAATTTTTTCTCAATAGCATATATTAATGGAGTCTTTCCTTGTGGATTTTTCTCGTTAATTCTCTTTTGATGATAAAGTTCATCAGCAATTCTACCTAGTTCACCCGATGAACGTTTATCAATTGCTTGGAAAATATCCATAAAAAAATCAATAAAAAAATTGTCAAAAATCGTAAGTCACTTTTCAATTTTAATTAATTGAATAGTTAACAGTTTTTGAAAATATATTATAATGCTTTAAAATAGTAGTTATTCCAAAATACGAAAGTTTCGCGGTTTTATAATTCATTTTATTTTCATTCAAACTTAAATTTATCAATTTTAGTGAAATCTAATATAGGTTTGATATTTTATATTATAGTTATTGCCAAATTCAGTATTTATATTGATTTTATTATAGTAGTATATGTGGAAGGGTTTAGTGACTTTTTTTGTTACATCTATATATAGACGATGCATTAAAATATATTTATTTATAAATCATTAAAAAATTAACATTAATTTTAAAATAATTTATTTTTTTATCTTTTATAAAAGAAGCTATATATAGATGATGTCAGATATTCCGCGATTAATTAAACATTGTTTAAATCCTGAATGGGTTAAACTTCAATTTAAAAATGAAGATTGTGAATTATTAAATGAATATGAAAGCCAAAATAAGCTAATGAGGTATAAATATAATGATAAAGAATATTTAATTTCATGGAATCAATGGAGTCATAATCAAAGACCTCATAAACGGGAAGAAGAAATTGAAAATAATGAAATGGAAATCATTGATGACATTAAAGAGGATGGAATTCCTAAATTTTGTAGAAAAACCTTTAGAACTAAGTTAGGAGCATATAAACGTAGAGTATTAAATCCTGAATACATAAAACATTTATTTAAAAAGGAAGACTGTGAATTATTAAACGTTAATGAATATGAAAATGCTAAATCAAAATTGAAATATAAATATATTGGAAGTGATGAAAGGTGTAAAGATAAAGATAAAGTTTATTCAGTTTCATATAATAACTGGCACACGTTAGGGATAAGAAAACATTTAGGAGATTATGGTAAAAGTTCTAAATTCTTTAAATCTAGTATGTACGAGAGAGTAAAAGAAATTAGAAATAATTATTTTCATGAATGAAAAATAAATTTTAAAAATTCATGTCTTACATTTTTTGAATAATTTATTTTTTTATTTAATGATAAATGAGTGTCACAACTAACAATGTTAAAAAAATGGGATTCACAAATGAGGAAATAAAGGATATATTAGAGGAGGCGGGTTATGAAGTTGATAAATATTATTTAAGAAATTGTAAAAAATTCGCAGAGTTTTTAAATGAGTTTGATTATGATGGAAAAATGAATAAAGATGATGTTATAAATTTCTTATATCCCACATCTGAAGAAGAAAAACCTAAAGAACCTGATGTTTTCCCTGAATATTATGAAGAACGGATTAAAGATGATGAATATGATGAAATTGAAAGACTGGAAAAAATAAGAGATGAAATAGATGAAAAAATTAAGGAATTAAGAGAAGTTGAAAAATATAATGAGAATGAAGTAGAGGGTTTAATGAATATCCCAGCTTCAGAATCAGAAGTTCAGAAATCTCATGAAGAAAGATATAAAAATTACTTTTTGGAATCTACTAAAAATTTATTAGATGGTGATATTGACGAATCACTTTCAGAAGAAGGCACAAAATTTATTCATAAACATAAGCTTCAGTTTATTGACGATGAAGAATACCCCTGTATATTACTTTCACCTCCTCTTGATTCTGAAAAATTCAAAAAAGCATTGAAAAATGTAACATATGCAACAAATACGATTAAGAAAGAAGACCATGATATTTACACAAATTATTATTTAAATAAATGCACGGGTGTTGATAAAGTTTTTGATTTGTTAGATAAAATATCAAAAGAAACAATTGGTACATATAAAATTTTATGTGATTGTGGTTTCATTATTGAAGATACCAATAATGTTTCATATGAAAGAACAGCACCGAAGGAAGACGAAGTGGAAAGGTCTATACCATTCGTTATTAAGAACATAAAAGATATGAAAACTTATAAGCATTATATTTATTCATTTATTTCAGAAAAAATGGAAGCAACCCATAAAACATCATCTCATCATTTTATAGCTATTCATACATTCCTTTTCAAAGTTGTGAAATTAAATAAGACAGGAATTAGATTTAATGTATCAGGGTACGCATTCTTGAGTAAATTAAAATGTATTCGTCACGTCGCAGATGATAAAAATTTATGTGTTCTTAATTCATTTTATGGACTTTAGCCCTGGACTTTAAAAAAAATAAACTTTATTTTTATTTATTTTTTAATTTTTATTCTTACATAAATGAACAAAAATGGAACAGCTAAAATGAATGATAATCAAATAAGAGCCGAAGGTAGAAGGTTATTTAAACGCTTCTATAACATTCCTGATGGTGTTAATCCTAAAACTCGTAGAAGTTATTTAAACGAAGCAATAGATGCATATGAAGGGTTTGACATTTCATCAGAAAGTGAGAGGTTAGCAAGAATGTTAAACGTTAATATTGATTTTTATTATTGTGACCCTCAACCAGAAGACGTAGACATTAACAAGGTAGACTTTCCATTAGTGGATTCAATAATGATAGATCCAGAATTTGAAACAGTAAATATTTTATTAACACAGAGTCCATGTGGAAAACTTCACGCTGATAGAATAACAGACATTGAAGCACTCACAGGATATAAAGTTTGCCCCTTTTGCAAAGAAGAAGTATATTCTATCCGTGATGATCCAGAAAGGAAAAACCAAAGAAGATTTTTAAAGCATTGTGAGAAATGTAAAGAAAATAATGGAAGATTAATTCAAGACGTTCAATTGCAAAACACACAACAACCATATGCACCACATATCACGAAACAGAAGATATATCAATGGCTATTAGCACATAATTTGCAGGAATATTATAAACCAACAAGATATTATATTACTTTTGACTTCGAAACATTAGAGACTAAAGAAGAACTTCAACTTTCTGAATGTGCAACTTTGAACGCTTACTTAAAACCATTTATGGTATCATCAACTGTCAAAATAAAGCCGCAAAGCGGCGAGGTCGTAGACCGTGATAAAACATTTACGAGGAATTTTTGCTTAACATCAAGTGATTCTTTTATTTCTGATTGGATTGAGTTTTTATTTTCAACCTGTTCATTAGTTGCTAAATCAAATATTGAACAATATGAAGAATTAATGAAGTCACAAACATTAAATGAAAAACAGAAGGAAGTATTTAAAGAACTTCTAGATGAGGAATTCAATAAAGTGAATATCATAGGTTTTAATTCGGGAAAGTTTGATTTAAATTTAATTCTTCGTGATTTAAACACTGCAAAATGGAAAATAAAATCAATGCTGGGTTCATCTTCACAATTTAAGCAAATCATTGTAAAGAAAACAAACGTTCCATATGAATTGAGATTTATTGACATCAGAAATTATATAGCGGGTGGGACATTAGACCAATTCACTCGAGATTTCGGAAACAATAAATCACGTGTTAAATCCTTTTTCCCTTATCAATTCATCACGTGGGAAAATTACGAAGAAGAATTATATAAAGAGGAACCATTCACGAAAGATTCATTTTATTCAGCATTAACTCAAGAAACTATATCAGATAGTGATTATCAAATATATCTCAATGATGCTAAAAATTTTAAGAATAGATTAGAATATTTTATTCATTATTGCAATAAAGATGTTGAAATTATGATTGACCCAATTGATAAAATTATTGAAGAAACATTTGTTTATAAAATTGACATGCTTCATAATCTTTCTTTATCATCGAATGCATCAATGATTCGTTACGCTTTAGCATATAAAGACTTTAATCCTAACGAAAAATATCCAGAAGAAGAAAATGTGGAATCAAGTTTTGAATTAACGAAAAAGTATTGGAAATATAAAATTGAATCATATAAGAAACAAGATGAAAAAGCAGAAAGAGATACTAAAAATAATGTTTCAATGGATGATTTTCAATACTATCACGATTTAATCCTTTCATCTAAATGCAAAATGTGTGGTAAAGCGTTTACATATGCAAATAAACCAACATTAGATAGAATCGATAATAAAAAACCACATACCAAAGAAAATTGTCAGTTAATGTGTTGTTATTGCAATGTCGTAAAATCAAATAAAGATGAGGATGTTCAACGTTTAAGAATCAATTTAAGAAATTATGCATTAAAAAATAATTTACCAATGACTTTAGATTCAGTTGAAGCTTATCACATTCTCCGTAATGGAATTACTGGTGGTCTATCAAATGTTCAACATCGTGTTAATCTTAAAGGAATCACGCACATTAATAAACTTTCATATAGTCCAGAAACTAAAACTGTATCAAATGAGGACACCACCAACATCATGACTCATTTTGTTGGAGTTGACTTTAATTCATTATATCCTTCATCATTTTCATCTAATCCTCATGATTTCATTCAATATACTGACCATAAAATGTATATGCCGGGAAGATTGAATGGTGTTATCATTTGTGATACAGCAACAAAGAAAGCAAAAGCATGGGAATAATTAGAAAGAAAAATACTTTATTCGTGGCTGAAGTAAAGGGTCACATTGATGAAAAATACATTAATGATTACATAAACTTTTTACCGATAATAAGAAACTTAGATATTATCACAGATGAAAAAACAATTGGCAGTTTTATGTATAATTACATGAAATCAAACAATCTACCAGTTGACCAGAAACAGAGAAAATTAACTCAGTTAGCATCAACACACAACCAATATCAACCATTTTCTTCTTATTATCTTTGGTATCTAATAGACAGATTTCATTTTATCATTGATGACATTCAATCAATTTTAACATTTACGAAAAATACTTGTTTTAATGAATTTGCGAACGAATTTATGAACGAAAGACAAAAGGCTGAATTAGAAGGAAATAAAGGAAAAAGTTTATTTTGCAAGATTTCACTTAATGGATCATATGGTTACGATGCAATGAATACACAAAATTACGCAAAGACTAAAATAATGAATGCACAGAAGGCACGCGTTGCATGTATGTCAAATAAGTTTAAAAACATAAGAGAAATAGGTGAAGATACGTATCAAGTGATGCTTAAAGATAGATTTTATAGATGTGATACATGTTTACAAGAGGCATTCTTCACTTTAGATAATGCTAAATACTGGTATTTGTTTTCATTTATGATTTTATGTATAAATGCATGGATGTTAATCGTTTTCATTTCATTGAAGGTGATACTGATTCATCTTATTGGGCTATTGCTGGCGATCCAAGTCTTCCTAACACTCAAGCATTTCAAGCAATTGTAACCGATAAACAATTTTATGATAAAAACATTTACAAATTCGCACCTTTTGATTTCTTCTGTTTTGATGAGAAATTTAAACCTAAATTAAAGAATAAAGCTGAAGAAAAAGCACATGAGAAGAAGTTATTGGGTTTAGCAATTGAGAAACAAGGTGATAACATGGTTGCTTTATGCCCTAAGTGTTATACTTCATTCAACGGTTCAATTGATGGAGGTGATTTTAAAAAGATTGCACAAAAAATGAAAGGTGTTAGTTTACGACAAAATAAACAATTAACACCTAAAAATTATTTGGATATAATAAATGATAAAGTGATATTTGATGGTCAGAATATTAATTTACAACTTAAAAACGGGTCAATGACTCGCTTAACAATTGGTAAGACTGCATTAACAGGAGCACACACTAAGGCTGTATGTTGTGAAAATGGATGTTGTATGCCATTTATTTAATGAAATGCCACAGAAGAGACAAAAGGAACCGTTAATAATGGTTTTGTACTATGATTCAAAGAGGTGGGCACCCTTAAAACATTTATTTTATTTTTATATAAATGGATAACACAGATTTAAAAATTTTAATTGATGATTTAGTATTTAATCAAAATTTTCTTGATTATTATGATTTAAAAGCATATCTCCAAAAATATAAAAATATAACGGGTGATGATATGGATTATTATTATTCGTATTATAAAAATGAAATTTTGAAATATCATGATAAAATAATTTCTGAAATTAAAGACAAAATTAAAAATAATGAATATACAAAGGGAAAAACTAAATCACAGCTTAAACAGTTGAAAGATTTCAAAAATAAAGTATTAACAGAAGAAGATATTGATGAATTATATAAATTATATAATCCCGAGCCGCAAAAGCCAAAGGAACAAAAACAAATGGTACAAAACACCCAGGTCCTTCAGACCATAAATGATGCACAAGCTTTAATTTATGATTCATTAGTTAAACCATATTCAGCCCGACTTTTAAATGAAGATCAACTTTTGGAATTCATCCTTCAACATAAACTCGAAGCGGGAAAGTATATCAAACCTTTATATACAGCATATTTAAAACAAATGAATAGAATACATCCAGAATTAATGAAAGGAGGAATGAAATCCAAAATCAAAGCAGATAAAATTAAACCACTTACAACACCAAAACCTCCAACAGTAGTACCTCCTCCTTCAGTTAATCCTTCATCATTCACTTTATTATATCCATTTCAAACATTAAAGAAGCAAAAAGATTTTAAAAAGGATTTCAAGATATTAAATAAACCAATTGACCCAAAAATTCAACCGTTAAAGGAAAAATTTAGTCGCCCTTCATTTGCACTATATCCATATTCATACGAAATCGATCATCTGGAATATTCAAAAGGAAACGTTACTTATTTATTTGCCATTAACATTAACACTAGATATTTATATTGCATTCCGGTGAAAGGGAAAACAGAACAGGAAACAAGAAGAGCTATACAATACTTACTAGATCATGAAAGAGTAGATAATATAAGGGGTGATGGTGATAAAGGATTTCAGGCAGCTATGGCTCATTATTTCCCACAAATTAATTTTTACTTTTCATCCTCTCCATATACGTTTCATAATAAAATAGTTGATGTGGTAATGAGAACTCTTAGAGATGCGTTAGGGGTTAATGGTCAGATATACTGGGATGGAAATCATGACTCCATCATACAGCAGTTAGTATATTATTACAATAATACATGGCATAGAACTATAAACATGAAACCAGTGGAAATGAAAAATGATATTTCAAAAGAATGGGAATATATTAGAAAGCAAATGGAAAGGTTAAATGATGTTAAACGTGAACAAATTAATTCGGGGCTCATGAATTTTAAACAAGGAAATAAAGTTTTAATTCATCTCGATTATGGAAAAACTGATAAATCAATGACAAAAAGAAGACGAAGATTTGACACAATAGCTGAATTTGTTAGATATATTAACGGCAATGCATTAGTTGAAGTTAACAATAAATTAATAGAAATTCCGATTTATTTTATTACTCCATTATATTTAAATAATATTTAATTTTTTTTATTTCGTAAGAAATGAGTGACAACAAAGCAGTCAAGAGTCCAGACAATGAATATAAAAAGAAACTAAACAGAATTAAATCAAAAATATGCTATTACAAAAAGAAGCCACAATGCAGTGAGGTTGAAAACGATAAAGAAATAATCGAAAAATTAGAAACTTATCGTTCAATCATTAAACTGAGTGAAGCAAAAATAAAAGAATTTAATAGAATAAATAAATTGATTGGAAGAGATGAATTTAATAAAGATGAATTTTTAAACTCAATCCAAATTTAATTTTTATTCCTCTTCGACAACATCTCTCTTTCCATCATTACTGCATAACCACATTTTCTCAATTTTAGTGGTTTGTTATTTTTAACATGTTCTTGCATCATTTTTATCATTTCCTCCCTTGTTATGATTCGTGGTAAATTTTGAGCTTGTGGGGTATTCATTTATGATAAAAATAAAAATTTAAATTATGCCGTTCTAAAGTTTGAGACAACATGACATTTTGACAACATCACAGGAGGAAGGTAGTTATGAATTATTTTTGAAGAACTGAAGGTGTCACCATGTCACCAGGTAATTTAACTCATGACATTTTGACAACACAGGAGGAAGGCAGTTATGAATTATTTTTGAAGAACTGAAGGTGTCACCATGTCACCATGTGTCACCAGGTCATTTAACTTCTTTTAAAAAATGAGACAACATGACATTTTGACAACATCACAGGAGGAAGGTAGTTATGAATTATTTTTGAAGAACTGAAGGTGTCACCATGTCACCATGTCACCAGGTAATTTAACTTCTTTTAAAAAATGAGACAACATGACATTTTGACAACACAGGTACGAAAAAGAGGAAGGCAAAAATAAATTCCAATCATACTTTATAAAGCATCATTTACAGGTATTTCATCGTCAGTAAATGAATCCTCATTATCGTTTGGTTCAACCTGTTTATATAATCCTTTCATTTCTTCTTTCAAAACATAACACCATGTTTGTTTACCATCTATTCTTACCTGTTTCCTATCACATTTATCCTTAATGCTCATTTGGAAATTCTTGTCTTTCATGTCTGATGGTTTGCAAAATAGAGCATTTTTACACGTCATACCTGCACACAATTCATCATAATGTGTATTTATCCATACATCTAAAGGATTTGTTGATAACTCGATTAAATCTTGTTTGGCTTCAGTCATCGGAATGATTCGTACATTAAATGATGAAAGGTCATATTGCATAAAATATGTTAAAAGGTTATCATAAAATTCCTTTGTGCATGAATCCATTAAATTCTTGAAGTAATCAAATTGACCCTTGAATTTACCATTAACTCTTAAAACTACGTATCTTCTGTCTCCAACTTCAATTTTGACAGGGTAAACGTTATTAGTTACGAAAATGAAGTTTGCAACATTCTGAGCAGTTCTTCTGGGTTGATTCTTTTCATTAATTCTAATCTCATTATCCGTTATAATTGATTTCAAAGCGTTGAAGTTTGCGAGTCTGTCTTCACCTACATTCTTGAGTTCATTAAGTACAAGAAACATTTTATTTTCAACTACTGAGTTGAAATTACCCGTTAGCTCACTTATTTCAGTAATGTTTTTACATGAATAACCTGCGAGAAGTTCAGAAATAATGTCTGTAAATCTGTTTTTACCTGTTCCCTGAAGTCCTTTCAAAATAATTGCTGTTTCATTCTTGATTCCAGGATGTTGAATCATTGATGCAATCCAGCCGAGAAGGTATTTATACACTTCATCGTTATTATCACAAATGGCTTCTTTAATGAAATTCATAAACATCTCAATTTTTGAGTAATCAGGCTTTTCAAGAATGTTGTATTTATAACCCTGAAACGTTGAGAAAACATCGGGGGAATCAGATTTAAAGCAAACACCCTTAACGGTTAATGAAGACAATTGATTTAGTAGTACATCCCATGCTGTTATGGTTTTACCTTCTTCTTTAAATAATTTAATCATTTTGAGTGACTCTTTCATGTTTGATTGAAGAACGAATGATATTTGATTCATTTTGTCGTGTATGTTGTAATCTTTCTGAATGAAGTATTTATTTCCACAATCTACAAAACGGATTACACGTGATAAATCCTCAATTACTTCAGAACTGTTTTTATACTGATGATTTTCAGCCTTGCGTCTAATATCTGTTATCAAAAACGAGTCATCAAGTTTGATATCAAATGTTATTTTTGGCTTACGTAATAAAGGTAAAACATATTCATCATAATATTCCTTTTGATAAAGTTTTAGAATCTTCACCAAAACAAATGGAGAAGTCATTAAATGTGCATATCTACTACGTGCTTTTTCAAAATTACTTTTTGCATTTTCTGTTAAGCTGCAGAAATTATAAACGTTATCGTATGCTTCATTAATTAAATGATTAGGTAACGAATTAATTGCTTGAAACAGTGTGAATAATGTAACTTCTTTTTCTAAATTCATGTTTCCACCATCATTATGTACTTCAAAATCACAGATGCCATCAACTATGCTCTGGGCAAGTTTATCGTCAATGTTTACATCTTTGTTTTCATTCATTATACTCTTTATTTCTTCGCTCTTCTGTTCAACTCTTACCTTAATATTCAAATCATTTAATATATCGTTTACTGTTCTGGTTAATGTTGAATCATAACTTCCACGAATGAATGAGTATGTATTGATTGGTTCTGATGCATTCTTGCGAACTCTTGAATCAGCCATAACTACTAATGAACGCTTTGAATCATCAATAGAAGTCATTATGTCAATATCATAATCATTGCAGGAATAACATTTAATCATTCTGTTCGAAACTGCATAGAAGAAATTAGTGTTGCAATAAATGTGAAGACCTCCTGAAGCGGTTTTAACGATAACATCTTTATCCGAAAGTTTTGATAAAATGTCTTTTCTAACTGTTTCTTTAAGTTCATCATTGTATGATTTATTGATATCAACATCTATAATCGTTAAATTTGAAATTTTATTTACTAATAAAGCTGTACCAGTTTTCCTTCCTCTTCCTCCATCATGTTTGAGGTAGTTATGTAAATCAATCTTGTTTTCACCAATTCTTTCGTTGAGGGTTTTAGTTTCTGTCACAACTAATTCCTCAGCTAATGAATCAATAACTTGTTCATCAGAAACGATATAGTTGTTGTTGTTTGTTGCTGTCATTTATATAGGAATAAAAAAATAAAAATAATTTTAAAACTAACTTTATTTTTGGGCTGCATCAAATTTTCGTAAATGTTGTCAAAATGTCATGTTGTCTCATTTTTTAAAAGAAGTTAAATGACCTGGTGACACATGGTGACCTGGTGACACCTTCAGTTCTTCAAAAATAATTAATTATTGAATGACCTGTGTTGTTGTCTAAATGTCATGAGTTAAATAACCGAGTGACATGGTGACACCTTCAGTTCTTCAAAAATAATTCATAACTACCTTCCTCCTGTGATGTTGTCAAAATGTCATGTTGTCTCATTTTTTCAGAGAAGTTAAATGACCTGGTGACACATGGTGACCTGGTGACACCTTCAGTTCTTCAAAAATAATTAATTATTGAATGACCTGAAAACATTAACGTAACCATTAACGTAACCATTTATTTCTGCAGTTCATCCATTACTTCATTACCTAATTAATTACAGACATAAAATATATTTAGTTCATTCATTGAACTCTATACCATGCGTAAACTGTCATAAATGGCGGCATGTAATCTTTACTTTGCCCCGTTGTTTGTGTATATCCTGAAACGCGATGTGTATGGTTTCCTCCTCCCTCAGTGTTACTCCAGTAACAATCTATAGCAAACTTAACGTTGTCTTTAACATCATATCCTTTACCTTTTATCATTGCTGACCAATCCCAATATCTATGCTTATGCCAACCCGCTTGAGATGTACTTAAATCTATGTAGTGACTATGTGCAGGTAAATTTTCACCTGAAATCGTTTTACTTCCTCCTGTTTCCTTTGAAGAGTTTGCACAATACAAAAACCTGTCAACTATTTGTTCCCACGTACCGAAACCCAGAACTGTTGCTGGATTTGTTGAGTTCATTGACGTATAAATAGAGCCTATAGGATATAATGTTTGAAGTATTTCTGTCTTTAATGTTTGAAGCTCTTTTTTGTCTGCTTTCTTGTCATATAAATCTTGAGCAGTGAATTTAATATTATGTTCATCCTTCATGACATAAACATCTTTACATCTAATGTTTCTCATCGTCGTTATGTCGTCATCCGATGTTAAACCTTGTGGAAAGTTAGGAGGTTTACAATATATTGCATCCCCACCAGTTTCTTCAACCGTTCCTTCAATACTTTCTATAGCAACAGTTGTAAAACTTGTATGTGTATGAGTCTTATTTGCTTTCTTCTCTAACTCATCGTTAACATAAGTTTTATCTGCTTTAAGGTCTAAACATCCTGAAACCCATCCTGTATCGGCTTTAGTTTTTAAAATCTTCGATGTCCATTCATGGTACCAGTCAACCCTTTCTTTCATTTCATTATCTTTTTCATTAACATATTCCTTATCTGCCTTCTTCATTAATTCACTAGCCACAAGTCCCTTATCTGCTTTCTCCTCTAACTCACTATCCACGTATTCCTTATCTGCTTTCTTCATTATGTCATTTAGGAAACCTTTTATGAATTCCTCATTTAAATTAAATCTTCCAATCTTCAAAACTTTAGGAAATGCATTTAATGCGTAATATCTTTGTTCTTCTGGTGGAATTGATGTTATATCATCCGTTATTCCTTTAATTTTTGAATTCATAAATAAAATTTCTTTTATATTTGATATCACTGCACCACCTTTGCAAACGAATTCGAAATGGTCATTTTTCAATACTATCTCCAAATCTCCATATTTCAACATTTGCGTTTGTTCTGCCGTCTTTGAATTATATGCATATATGGCGTATGTAATGGTCTGTGCCTTAAGTTGTTGTGGTTGCTGTTGTTTAATCATTTATTATGATTTAAAAATAAATATTTAATCCGTTATCTCATCACCTATTTTTTCTATTTGAAATTGCCATAATATTTCATTCATGAATTCTAAATCACAATCAAATAGGTCGGTTATTCTAAATTTAATATTTGATAAATCTTTTGAATGAAGAATAAATGAATTCCCGGATAATTGAAACGGATATGATAAAGAAAATATGTTTAAGTTGATGGATAAAATGTTTTGTATTGATGGGTAAGAGTTAGGGTCTAATGTTTGATGTGAAAATCTCATTGGGGTATTAACTTTATCACATTTGATTAAAATGAAATTGGAACCAGTGTCAGAATACAAAACATCCCCAACATCTTTTTCAAAATTTAATATCCCCAACAATGAACGAAGATGAGGGGTACAAAATTTAATTTTCAGCGGGAATTTAATAAGGTTATTTATTTCATCAAGTTCAAAAGTTTATCAGGTTTTGATTTAAAATTTTCTTCATACCATATGATAAATGATTCATTTAAATAACTTAAAATCATGTTAATATCCCATTTCGTTATCACATTATTTATATACATATCATATGTTTTTTCAAGGTCATCTTTAATAAATTATATAATCTGAAGGTCTAAAAGAATGGGATTAAATTTACCACTCACAGAAACGAGAGTAACATTATAAATTCCACTAACTGTTAAATTTAATTCACAGCTATTATTCGAAATAATATTGATAATTGACATTTTTTATTACGATTAAAAATATGGTAAAGCGTTATTTTCCAGTGATAAATAAAACTAGAATAAGATTACCTCAAGAATTCATAAATTCAACGAATAAGAAATTCATTCATGTTATAAATTTTAGTGTTTTCAGAAAATATGAGTCAATGTCATATTCATCATCGGGTTATATTTCACTTCATTCAAATTTAGTTCAATCAAACCCATATAATGACCATTTCATAAGATTTTCAGATGGTATTAAAAATGTAATTGATAGATTAAAATATGAACAGATTGACAATATCGAATTTTTTTGAATTTTGGTTTAAATATCCTGATGGAAAAAAGATTGAAGTTAAAGATAAAGCTGATACTATAACAAAAACATTACAATGACCGATCCAGATAGTGGGGAACAAAAAGAAATAAAACAAACGATAGAAACTGGTGAAAGGTCAATTATTATTGATTATGATTCAAAGGATTATTATTCAATAATGTTAATGCTTGAATATTAATAGCCTTAACAAAGAATTTTTCAAGTGATATTTTATATTCAAACTATTTTATTATAAATATCATTATAGTTAAATGAAGTTCAGTTGTTGTTCCGTTCTTTGATATCTTAATTGTGCTAATATCCTTTATAGGATTTATTTTTGCAACTGTTCCGCAGCATGAAACCTCATCATCTATGAAAAATTGAATCTTAACGTCTGAATCCTGAACATCACAAAGAATGGCGATAATGTGAATTAATGATTCATAAGGTAAATAATTAAACCGGATTGATCAATTAAATTTATTATTGAATCATAATTATTAATTATTATATCACGGTAAATTTTCATTAATTCAGAATTAATGTCTATTTTATAGTATTGCGACTGTAATCGTAGATTCCTGAGTTCTCGATGTTTGATGAAAGAGGTGGGGGTATGTTGGATATGTGGGGATTTCAACGGGTTCTTTACCGGGTTCAGATAAAATGATTGGGTCTCCATTCTCCTCATTCTTTGGTAAGTCACGAGTTAATAAATTTGGTTGAGTTGCTGACTTTGTTAATTCAGGGCTAACATTAACTTTAACATTTTGAATAATTCGTGATTTATCATCATTTACGTTATAACCAACCGTAATCTCTGCTTTTGCGTTAGTGTTCTTTTGACTTGTGAAATGTCTTCTCATTTATAATTGAATAAAAAAAGAAAAATATATTTAAAGTTTTATTTAGTTGTTACGGTAATATCCCAAGGTTCATCATTGTTTGCTTATACTTTCTTTGTAACTGCACCAATTATGTTATTGATATTGCTTTGAGTTTCTTCCAGTCTTATTTTATCATTTACAATATCTTTAATCATTTCATTACATGCATTCTTAAAACCATCTGATTTTTCTAATTTACGTCTATCACTTTCTTTAATTAAATCAAAGTTATAACCTTGTTGAGAATAAAGTGGTTTCTTTATCAATTCCTTGAACGCTTCTGAAAGTGAAGATGAAGAAATTCTTGCCACTTGAATTGGTTTAAATTCTGCTTTCATTGCTTCTTTCTGTTCATTGAACACTGGATCGAATAAAGCAACTTTAAAGAATTTCTTAGCTGGAATTTCAGGTCTCAAATTTGTATATTGACCATCAAACTGATTAACATATCGTGGTAATCCATCCGGTCCCTCTTCAATAGCGTTTAATTCTTCATTGAAATAAGAATATGGATTATGACGGTATGAATTAATTGGACCATGTTCACCTTCTCCAATGTATTGTTTAACAGCTTTTCCATTTTCATCAAATTGCATAGGATAACATTCATTATATGCTTTACGTTTAGGATAATCAGATATAGTTAATTTATACCCATTTATGACTTTAATATTACCTTGACCATCAGTAACGAAAACTTCATTTATACCATCAGGTTTTCCATTTGGTCCTGTAATGTCTGCTTCGTGTGCTTCCCAATTTGGACCATGACGTTTGGCATATGCTTGAGCTTCTGGTAATGTTAAAACATTTCTCATTTGTTTAACATCTTTTTGAAGACCAGCAACAATATGAACTAATTCTTTCATTCCGTCTGGAACTTTCATAGTTCTATTATATGCACCCCTTTTGTTTGTCCCTTGTTTTAATGGAACCTGTAGAAGATTTGCTATTTCTGTCATGTTTAATTATAAATAAAAAATAAAAATTAATTATAAAAAGTTAATCAAATTTAACACCTCCTTTATTTAAATCAACTATTATTTTTCCATGTTCACCTAATTGCTGATATTGTGTGTAAAGTTCATTAATGCTCATTGGTAAATTCACTTGATAAAGCATAACGTTCAACTGTTGACGACTAAACCCACTGAAAATGAAAAGGGTTGATAGATTTGATTTAATGTTTGTGCTTAATGCTTTGAAGTATTGAACAGCCATGAAGAATGAACACTGAATGTGTCGACATTGAGTTAATAACTGATTAAAATATGATTTCTCATTAGTTATTAGTTTTGATTTCACTGCATCATCTAGAAAAATTAGTGAATGCAAAAATTCTCTATCAAAATTTGAAATAGAAAGTGTTTCAAATAATTCATCCCGTTGTTTATCAATAATTTTATCCTCTAATCCTTGCTTCTTGATTGTATTATATAATTCTTTATACATTAAAAAGTTTTTTAAATAATCTTCTGCTTCTTCTTGTGATAAATAAATAATTGGAATTTTGATTAAATGCTTTAAAGATTCAAATGTATTATCTGAAGGTGAACCTGAACGGTTGATATAAATTAACACATGTGAATGGGGGGAAGTGTTAGCAATAATGATAATTTGTTTTAATATCGTTAACGTTTTACCTTTATTTTGTTTACCAATTGCTGCAGTGATTGAATTTAAGTAACATTCAGAATATGGAATTTTCATTAATTTTTCCTTAGATAGAGCATTTCTATTATCACTCAATGCTTCATTAATCATATCATCTACGTATGTATTATATACTCCCGCTAATTCTTCATAAGGGTGAATGAATTTAAATCCATTTAATCAAAAATAAATTTATAATTTTATACATTTCTATTCATCAATATTTCATCATATGAACTTCTATACTGCGGTGGTGTACCTGTTGGATGATATTTCAAACCTTCATCCGGTGTCCATGTCCAATATGTAGTCCTAGTAAACCAAACCTGAGGAGGATTTGTCACTTTTGAACAGTAAGTGTCATTTTCACCCTGAATGATTGGATAAGCTTTCACTTGTACTGTAACTTGTGAGTTGAAAGTTTCTAATCCATCAAAGAATATACCCGCTCCATCACGTTGAACTGGAATAGTGCATAAGAATGAAGTTTGGTCTTTCCATGTTCTAGCTAATGGCGTGCCATTATCATCATTCAGTGGTCTAGTTAATGAGTCCTCGTATTCTTCTGTGCATTCATTCACTCCATCTAAATCAGAAGCTTGAAGCATACGTGTAAAGAATATGTCACCCACTGTGGTCATCGCTTGATCGGGGAAGTTTCTGGAATCTATAGTGACCTGAAGACCTCGAAGCATTGGATTTTCTAAAACTGTTCTTTGCATTGCATTCTTCGGAAATGTAACACAACATCTGTAACATTATGAAGAGCGTATGAGAAATCTGAGCTGATACCTTCAGGAGTGATGCAACCTCCATTTAGTGAACGAACGTCAATATGTTGAGCTGGAATCATGAATGGATCTTCCTTACTAATAAACGTGGTATTGCTTTAACTGATTCTTCAATTAAACCGTATCCTGGTGTAATGCATTTATCCTCTAAAACTTCCATCTTTGTGCATGAAATAATAACGTCTCAACTGTTGCGTCAGCAGATGTAGCGGCTAAGCTTGTAATTAATTTGGCAGGAAGTCCGATTTGTTGGAATTTGCGATCATATTTATAAACATGATTCATAATCTTTTCATAATTTTCATCAGTTATCTTTTCATAAACGTAATTTTGTAAATCAGCAACTCTTAACGGGTCAACCTGACAAAATACTAAAGTATCCCTGAAAACATAATATTTAAGAATGATTTCACCAAATGATTTAGGATAATCATCGAACGCCTGAAATGCTAACAAATCATTTACCGGAATAATCATATCAAAAGTGATATCAACTTCTTCATTTGCTTTCTTGAAAACTTCTGAAGGGTCAATATATTTACCACATACTGAGTTATCATATTTTTGAACATTATTATATAACGAATGAACAAACTTTTTAACTTTCCTTTCTGATTTTGGTTTATATGTTGCAAATGCGAAAGATTCACGGGCGCAATCCATTGAAGATAACCGGCATCACCTCTTTCGGTTTCTACTTCTAATTGTTTAAAGCTTTGATTTGATGATTTGTAACCAACGAATAAACGCATGCATTTAAAAGCGGCATCACATGTGAAAGCTTTATTTGAAACTAGAGTTGCTTTAACTTTGCGTTTAATATATGTGTCACCTAATTGGTTCACATCATGAGCTGGGTTTGTAATTCTTAAATGAGTTTGTTTATCATCAAAATATGGAGTATCAGAGTCATAGCATGAACTTTCAAGTTCTCTATAATATCTTCTTCCATCATTCTTTGCGAATATTTCATTTATCTTTTCGAATGAATGAAACACATTTCCATTAATCGGTTTGGTGTTTGGCACTAAATAGTTAGTCGTCATTTATTAATAAATAAAAAATCAAAATTAAAAGATGAAAATGAATTTTTAATTTTAATGAAATAATCAACTATGGCTGCAGGATTCTTTAAGAAACTGTGGGATAAAGTAAAAAGAGGAGCGCATAAGTTTGGGAAACAATGAAGAAAGGAGCAAATTGGATATTTAAGAATAAAGAAGCAATTAGTGACGTTGCTGAATCAATAACGCCAAAAGCTGCCCCAATAAGAGAAATTTTAAATAAAGGAGAAAAAGTTTATCAAAGACTACAACCGATACTAAGATAAAAATAATATTTATTTATTTTTCCACTATCTACCCCCTATTTTATTAAGTATTCCTTCAGCAATTCCACCAACTGCGTTACCTGCTTGTGCTCCCATCGCCGGATTACCTGCTTTTGTACCTAATACTCCACCTATGATAGTTCCTGCCGTTTTCGCTACTGGTGCCAAAAAGTTTGCAACGGGTTTAATAACCTTTTTATAAACCCAACCTGCAGCTTTCTTAATTCCATCCCATAATTTTTTAAAGAATCCTGCCGCCATTTCTGATTTAATATTAATTAAAAAATATATTTCATCACTTATATTCTAATTTTTATTTAATGATAAATGAAACCAATTTTAAAAATAAATGAAACAAAGGAGGAAGAAATAAATGAAAGTGAAAATGTTCAACAAAAAATAAACGTTGTTAAACCAATTACTGAAATAAAAATTTTTTCATCTGTTGAAGAATTTAATAACTATTATGCTAACAATAAAAAATTATTTGAAGAATTGACAACATGTAAATTGAATAAAATGTTTAAAGTTGATGGATTCAAAATTTCAAAAATAAAAGGAGTGGTTAGTTTGAAATCTATTCCTCAATCAAGAATCACCTCATTAATGAAAATAGATGATTTAACAAAAAGAATAGAAGAGATTGAAGAAAGAATGAATCAAATAATTGATTTCATAAATCATGACTCGTTGAGCCCGGGTCCTTAAAGCCCATCACTGAGTTCAAGGTTATATTCATCAAATATTTCATTATTAAATGTAACTTCTGCTAGTTTATTTATTTTTTCAATACGATCATTTGAAAGTCTATCGTTTAATTTTTTCTGAAGTTTTTCATTTTCTAGTTCTGAAACTTTATTTGGATGATATTTAAACCCGTTAAATTCTTTTTCCTCAGTTTTGATCATTAATTTACAAAGAACTTTTGTGGTTGGAATTCGTTTAAACCATTTATCATTAATATTTGTTATAAATTCAATATTCGGAATTAATTCCCAAATTTTTGCATTTTCAATTAATTTATTATCAAATGCAAAAGCAATAGGTTTAATATTAAACTTACCTTTATAATATAAACTTTCTACATAATCATCGAAATAAACATCTACTTGTTTAACATTTTCAAGAATTGGTGAAAGAGCATCCATTAATTGATTGACGGTTACGAATCTTGATCCACTCATTTATCATTAAATAAAAAAATAAATTATTCAAAAAATGTAAGACATGAATTTTTAAAATTTATTTTTCATTCATGAAAATAATTATTTCTAATTTCTTTTACTCTCTCGTACATACTAGATTTAAAGAATTTAGAACTTTTACCATAATCTCCTAAATGTTTTCTTATCCCTAACGTGTGCCAGTTATTATATGAAACTGAATAAACTTTATCTTTATCTTTACACCTTTCATCACTTCCAATATATTTATATTTCAATTTTGATTTAGCATTTTCATATTCATTAACGTTTAATAATTCACAGTCTTCCTTTTTAAATAAATGTTTTATGTATTCAGGATTTAATACTCTACGTTTATATGCTCCTAACTTAGTTCTAAAGGTTTTTCTACAAAATTTAGGAATTCCATCCTCTTTAATGTCATCAATGATTTCCATTTCATTATTTTCAATTTCTTCTTCCCGTTTATGAGGTCTTTGATTATGACTCCATTGATTCCATGAAATTAAATATTCTTTATCATTATATTTATACCTCATTAGCTTATTTTGGCTTTCATATTCATTTAATAATTCACAATCTTCATTTTTAAATTGAAGTTTAACCCATTCAGGATTTAAACAATGTTTAATTAATCGCGGAATATCTGACATCATCTATATATAGCTTCTTTTATAAAAGATAAAAAAATAAATTATTTTAAAATTAATGTTAATTTTTTAATGATTTATAAATAAATATATTTTAATGCATCGTCTATATATAGATGTAACAAAAAAAGTCACTAAACCCTTCCACATATACTACTTATTATGATATTATTTCGAAATCTAGTATTGAAATTTATGTAAGCTTCTACATCATATTTACGAATCACGGACTAATTGTTTCATAAAATTCTAATATTATCTATTACCTAAATTGTGTGTAACCATAAATCCTGGTAAAAATTAGCTGATCTGCATGTTATAACTGTCACCTAAAGATATCCTTTATCTTTCTTTAAAGTTGGTGACCTTCAAAGTTATTTTATTTTTTAAAAAATGTTTGTTCATGTCTTTGCCCCAAACGCAATGAACCAAGAACTAAATACAGGTTTATGAAGATTTGTATATTGCGTTGTATAAGTTAGAAACGCAAAATGAAGAAGAACAATTGTGAATAAATGAATGATTAAATGAAGATTTCGCTTTCATCGTATTATTTCTATATAAGTGGAACCTTTACTAAATTTTCATGTTATTGTTAATTTTATTACAAATTTATAAATATTGCATATTTTTGCAACTTGGAAAGCAGTTTCACCTTTTTTATTCTCTATTTTGGTATTAATACCTCTAAATCCTAAGAAAAATTCAACAGATTCTCAATTATCGTATTGACAAGCAATATTATGGGGAGTATTTCCATAACTATTTAATGTATTAACCAATTTCATCTAGTGTTAACTTGACAACATCCATTAAATAATTATGACAAGCTATATAAAGTGGTGTCTCTAGATAATCATTTCTCATATTAGGGTCAACACACATGAAATAAGATCTTGAACAAGAGATAAATTAATATGCTGCCTGACGAATTATTGGCCAACAAAAACAAATTTGATTGAATAATGATGTCTTTCTTGTTTGCATTTGTCATATGCAAAATAATATTCTTCAGTAGTATTTTCAGCCCAATGTTCTATAATTGAATTAATATTTTCATCTCTAGTTAATATTATATCAAATTGATTAATTTCTAATATGTATTTGATATTAACATTAATGTTTCAAATAATTGAAAGAAAAATTCATTTTGGTTTTGGTTGCATTCATTTGTTTCAGGATTTCTATTTGTTTTATATTCTTTATCATAAGAGTTGATAAATGAAGAATAAAAGTTGATGAAACGAGAAATTCCCTCGTCAGTGCAGAATAAGAATCTGATAAATCAATCAGTTTGTCGAATTTAAATGTTTCTGTCTTCAGTGAAGAATCTAAGCGGGACGAAATCAGTTTGTCGAATTTAAATGTTTCTGTCTTCAGTGAAGAATCTAAGCGGGACGAAATCAGCAGAATAAGAATCTGATAAATCAAATTGGGAACATTTTGATGATCAGCTTGATTGATTTATCACCATATATATTGAAAATCAGATTCTCAAATTTAAGAAAAAGATATAAATTTATAGAAAAATTATAGAAAATCAGGTCAAACATTAATTTTTATTGACTTGTATAGTCTTTTTTCTTTGTTTTTTGAAATCGAACATCCATGAAAACAAAAATACCATTAAAAAATTAATTTTTTTTTCTTATCAAAATTGTGACTTCAGAGAAAAATAATGAAATTCTGAGATAGAATTAATGTAAGATTGAACTTGATTCTTGCCGTACATATCTTTGTGTTACTTTCTGTAGCAATTATATCATTTAATTAGATCATTGAAAAAAATTATTTCAAAAAAACTCATTTATCATTATCACAGGATTAATTCATTATTAACAACTAAAATAGTTAAACAAAAATATATTATTTTTTATTCACTTGACCGCAATTTAGCAAATATGGATAAACCATAAGAACTATTAAGCTTATTAAACATAGAGTAAATCCTATCAGATCTATCCATCATAAGAGACATAAAAGCAGGTTTCTTCGCTTCATTCTTAAATTGTTGAATAATTGTTAGCAAAGCAACAAATTTACCTAAGCATGACTTCTTAATGAACCATGGAAGGTATTTCTCCTTCTTAGTTGGTATAAATGGAGTGAAATAATCATATTTCTTATTAACTAGTTCTAATTCGTAAAAATCTCCTCTTGGCTTCACCATGATCAGGAACATAAACTTTTCTGCATATGAATTAACGATTACGCTGTCATCTTCATTCAATAATATGACTGTACAGCTATCTCCGACATTCTTTTTAGGGGAAACTGCACCAAATGGAGCAAGATAATCGATTTCGACCAAAGGAGTTGTAAACTTTGGATTTTCTAAATTATCATTATTAGATAAATCCTTTAACAGCTCCAAAATCATCTTGTTAGAACGGCAATGGTATCCAACATCTGATTTGTTATCATCTTGGTTGACTTGAAGCACTCCACAGTTAATTTCGCATTGGAATTTGCTCTGAAACAGATCTTTGAGCGAAGGATCATCTGCATTTAGTCTCTTTACGAATTCAGATGATCCATAGTTCAAGAATCCAATGTCTACCAAGAAACTGTAAACATCTGATGCGTTAATTGGATCTGGAGGAGGCTTGTAAGGTATAAATTCGGAATTGTCCTGGAACATGGAATTCAAATTAAGTATTTTTTGTGTAAAAGGATCATTCATGTCAAGGTCGTCACTTTTTGTCGAAATTTCGTCACTTTTTACTTCCTCAGTGTCAGAGGGAAGTTCCATAGTTTGTGGTGATTCAATTTCGGATTCTCCTTGATCGTAAATCATAAAAGTTGTTGCTCCAAGTGGATGCCTTATGACAAGCTTATTGCGGCCTACTATAGAGACAATGTATTTAGACGTTGCGTAGTGTTCAACTTCCTCATTTGGTGGTGTTTCGAAGTCAGGAGTGTAATCATTGCCACAGAGGATAGCTGTTCTAAGAATATTAAGGAAATCAATGATTTCCAGTCTCTTTACATCGTTTTGTCCAGAAGATTTACTAATTTCGATATTAGTTTCAATGATTTTCAGCAATTCGCATGCATCTTCGCTATTCTCTGCGAAGTAGTTCGTCGATGTTGCTATGTAAAGTAAAGCAGCGATAATAATTACGTTCAAAGTCTGTTTTTGTGGATCAACAAACAAATTCCACAGAGATTTGTCTAAAGTAAAATTATGCTTATACTTGTCTTCAGACATTAAATGTGTTATCAATGCTAAATAAAATTCAGCTAATGGTTTGTCTGCAGGACTACAATTTTTCATCAAAAATTCAATAGTTGTAAAGTGCGATAAACCTTTCGGATCGAATAAGCTGACAAAGCATCTTGCGATTGACGTATCGATATTGTTGTTTGATATATTAAATGAATCAATGTATTTCGTAACTAATGCATAGTCTTCTTCTGTCAAAGAGTCTAATTGAATGAGCATATTGTAAATAACTAATAACCATTGAATATCTAGTTGTTCAAGATTGGGTATTGAACCTAACTGAACGAATTCATGACTTATACTTATAGTAAAGTCAATATGAGACAGTAAAAAGCTTCCAATAACATTTAATGATTTTAAGACCACAATTGGCTCGTTTTTGATAGCGTTTCGGATAATATTCTTTGCATGCTCCTCTAAATCGTTCGTTTTTTCTGCTTCTCCGTAATATAATAAATCGAAAATATCATTATTCAAAACTTGGCCTTGTTTTTGGAAGATATCTAGTGGGTACAATTGGTAGAAAAGCTCCTTAATGAAGTTTGTCTGCCATTTGTCCACAGAAACGTTATTTGTCAGCCCATGATAAGTTTTTTCGTTTCTAACTACATAAGAAAACGCTTTTCGTTTTATTGAATCATCTTCACAGTCATCAATCAGTGATTTGAAGAACATTAATTCTGGAGTTAATCCAGATTTTGATTCTAAGTAATTCTTGTAGCAATTATCGAAGAATTGTAATAAGTAACATTTGATTTCTTTGAATTCTTGTATTTTTTGTTTATATGGACGGATTTCTTCTTCTTTCCATAGATTTCTCAAAGATAAGAGGTTAAATGCTGTTTGAAGTAATAGTTTAACAGCATCTGTCTCGTTTTGTTCCTTAAATTTCCTTGCTCCGCCAATACAAAATTGAATATAAACAGTAGCAAGTTCTTTGTCTTTCAAATTATCATCATAAGGTATGTAACTACTAATAACGCATATTAATCGCTCTATATTGCCTACAAGTAGCTTTGCATGATCAAAAGCAGTTGATAATTGAATTAAAAATATTTTCATAAAGAAATCTGATTCCTTTTCAGTTTTGTCAAGGCGTCCGATAATATCAATGTACATATTGATTGCATTTGTAAAAAATTCTTCGTTTTGATTTGATTTCGTGAAGCAATATGCTAAAATTTGATTGACCCATACTACAATTTGCATAAAATTTGTATTTGACAATTCCTCATCGATTTTATTGCCTTGAAAATTTAGAAATGTTAATCGAATTATATCATTTAAGTGAGAATCATCATAGTATTGCAAGACATTTTGAAGGTAATCCGAATCAGGAACAATTGAAGGCTCGTAAAAATCTATATCATATAAAACGCAATCATTTGACATTCTGAAAAGAATTTTTTTTGACAAAATAATTAAGATCTGATCTGAAGAATTAAAGGTATGGTTAAGCAAACGCATGTACAGCTCAAGGATGACAAGAGATTCAGTTTCCATTATTCAATAAAATCAGAAATTCATCTAATAACTTCTTGATTTAATTTAGATCATTACAGTTCTTTCATTTAGTATAGTTGTTAAAAATCAGTGATCAAATATATGAATTTTCAAGACAATGTTTTATATTTTAAACAAAAAAATTAAAAATTTATATTAGGCGATAATACGCTTACGCTTGGCCCAGAAGTAGCTATGAATTGGACCATACTGAACATCGTTAATTGTAATCGTTTTTTCGCCCCAAATAATCGTTGGCCAATCGAGGCCATCAACGATAAGCATCTTTTTATCTTCCTTAAGAGGCGATCCTTCTGATCTGATTTGACCTAATGAAGGAGCATTATCTAATAATTGAGATAATTTAAACACTTTTCCACCTTGTGTCGCGGTAAGTTCGTATCTAGAGTCAATAGTATCGAAATAAAGAGATGCCTTCTTAAATCTTTGAGTTAACCAGTTCTCATAAGGTAAATCGTAATCTTCGAAGTTTCTTATATCGTAATTGCTCATAACTTCTCCTGAAAAGCCAAACTTGAGCCAATTTAATTCCATTTCATCGTATTGTGGTTTTGCATAAAAAGCAACGCAATCCATTGATGTTTGATCTAAGCACTGTGGTTCCACTAATGCTGGTTCAGCATAAATGATAGCAATACCATGAGAACCTTTTCCTGACTTTGATTTAATATCATAATTCTTTGCAGAGTCGAATTTTTGCATTTCTTGTGTAACTTTGAATATCAATGTGACTCCTACAAACATTTCATCAGGTTTTTGTTGTAATGGGTATCTTTCTGTTTGAGTTACATTCCAATCTGCATCAAAAACAATTATTAAGCGATTTCCGGAAAATTCGATCTGTCCATTTTCAAGTTGGTTGGCGATAATAATGCCTTGATGAAAAATAGCTGCAATAAGGGAAGATGTGCACTGATAAACATTATTTCCGACGAGCTGATGCAATTTAATAGCTTCGTATGATTCTATAATGATTTTTATTGGAATGAATATCTCAAATGCTTTATCAGCCATAAAAGGGAATAAAATTTCTGGAATTTGGTTGACAACTTTGAAAGGACCGTATACAGAATCGAGTTCGATGTTGATTGTGCTTTCTTGGCCGCCATATGTTCCTGGATTATCTAAAACGTTATTGCCATTATCGTCATCCATTTCTTTCTAAGTTAAGAAAAAAATTTTGAAAGAATTCGAAAATTAAATTCTTCTAATTTATTAATAAATTTAGAAGATATAGACATAAGAAGCTATAATCCCAAAATTTGGCAGTCAGTTGAAAGAAATTTTGTACAAAATTTCCTCAATACTAATAATAATGAGCTTTTGATATTGATATTTACTCTCACACATGTTAAAAATCAGATTGATTTGTCTGATCTCCGATTTTCATCAAAAATTTGAAAAAATTTACTTAAATTTAAGAACATTATATCAATTTCATACGTTTCTAGAAAAAAATAAAGTTGATTAGAATGAAATATCTCTCTGTCACGAAGGAGAAATAAATTCTTTATTCTTCCTTGAGGTGCTCGATGTGCTGGACATAGATACCATCGAGGAACTTACGAAGATCCTTATCTTTGATCTTTGTGAGCTGGTGGATTTGGCCACAGACGAGTGAAACATCTTCGAGGTTAGCACCTTCGATGTTGATTTCATCCTTAGCAACGGATTCGTTGGACCAGATTCTGACACCCTCTGGAGCTGTAACAATCTTGTGTTCCTTGTGACCCATGAAACCATTGAAGTCGAATGTACGGCCATCCTCAGAGCATGTGTGCTTGATTGGGAAGTGGGAGTAGACGAAGTGCATCTTATAGCGCCAGCCGAGTGTAACACCGGTGATCATGTTCTTGACGATGCCGAAGAGTGTGCCGATACGGGCAAGGAGCTTGCGGTTGCCGAACCAGCAGCGAGCAACGATCTGGTGATCCTTCTCGTCGTATTCGAAGTCGAGCTTGAGGTGGGAGAGATCCTTGACAAGCTTTGTTGTCTTCTTGTCCTTTGGATCTTGATGTTCGATTGTGACAACACCAGACTTAACTGTGCACTTGATGTTCTCTGGAATCTTGAAATGTTCCTGGTGAAGAACTGGACGTGGCATTAAAGAAAAAGGCCGACCACGCCCCTTTCAACGACACTTTTTTGGGGTGTGCCCTTCGATTTGAAATCGAATTTTAATATAATATTTAAATAATATTGTTACAATACAATACTTTCTCCACTAAAAGTTTATCTGATTACATAAAATAAGATATGGATCGAATGAAATTTATGATTTCCATGTAAGTGAAAGTGACCCTAATTCACTTTTGCTGAAACAATAGATATACAGTAGATATTATCTGCCAAAAAGCAAAATGTTAATGAAAAATTTTGTGAATCTTAAAATAATCATAACAACTAAGGTAATTCAGGAACTCTCTTTCATTAATTTGAGAATTGTATATATTAAACAGTCTTGTGAATAACAATTCGGATTGGTTGATTCTTTTTTTCATAATATGTGCCAAGAAAGAGAATTCAGATACTAACTATTGCAAAAATATACAAACCTTGAATAATTTCCTATTATTGTAGAGAAGAAATAAATTTATGAAAATTATTGTAAACTAAACTTTTTAAATCAGTTCAATGAAATGGATACTGACTATCTGTATGGCATCTTACTGTAAGCGTTCAAGCTGGACTGTGAAGTGGCGCATGATTTCAGCTTCCCATGTGATCTTGACACCGCGTGTGATCTTCTCACGGCGGTCGAAGACGTTCTTGAGAGCGACAGCGACGACATTCATGTGGTTGTCTGTGTAAACACGACGTGGGATAGCGAGTCTGAGGAGATCAAGGCCACCGAAGCGGTTCTCGCGTGTAACTGGATCTCTGTCAGCAAGGATGTAGCCGATTTCGACACCACGGATACCAGCTTCGAGGTAAAGTTCGACTGTAAGTGTCTGAGCTGGGAATTCTTCAGCTGGAACGTGTGTGAGGATCTTTCTTGCATCAAGGAAGATAGCGTGGCCACCAGCTGGGCGTTGGTATGGGATGCCGTATTCATCTAATCTCTTAGCGAGATATTCGACTTGTTTGATACGTGTTTCGAGCATTTCGAACTCTGTGTTCTCCTCGAGACCAGCGGCAAGAGCGCTCATATCACGGCCGGCCATACCACCATATGTGAGGTAGCCTTCGTACATGATGCAGTAGCTCTTAGCGCCTTCGTACCATTCCTTCAGGCGTGTAGCGATGAAGCCACCGATGTTGACGAGGCCGTCCTTCTTGGCACTCATTGTCATGCCATCGGCATACTTGAACATCTCAAGGCAGATCTCCTTGATTGTCTTGTTAGCGTAGCCCTCTTCACGGACCTTGATGAAGTAGGCGTTCTCAGCAAAGCGAGCGGAGTCGAAGAGAACTGGCTTCTTATATTTGTCAGCTAATTCACGAACTTCACGGAGGTTAGCCATGGAAACTGGTTGGCCACCAGCTGTGTTGTTTGTGATTGTGATGATGATGAATGGGATCTTGTCCTTGTTCTCTTCAAGAGCCTTTTCGAGTTTCTTGATGTCGACGTTGCCCTTGAATGGATACTCAGCTTGTGTATCCTTGGCGATGTCAACTGTGCAATCTAAGGCTGTGGCATGGCGACTTTCGATGTGGCCCTTTGTTGTATCGAAATGAGAGTTGCCTGGAACGATATCGCCTTGCTTGACAAGGTATGAGAAGAGAACGTTCTCAGCAGCACGGCCTTGGTGTGTTGGGAGAATGTAATCAAAGCCAGTGATCTTTGTGATGGTTTCCTTCAATTTAAGGAAAGATGAAGCACCAGCATAGCTCTCATCACCCATCATAAGAGCAGACCATTGGCGATCACTCATAGCACCTGTGCCAGAGTCTGTAAGTAAGTCGATGTAGACTTTGTCGGCTGTGAGCTGGAAGACATTGTAGTGAGCTTCCTTGAGCCATTGCTCGCGTTGTTCACGTGTGCTCTTATGGATTGGTTCGACCATCTTGATTTTCCATGATTCGGCAAATGGTAACTCCATTTTTTAAAGTGTGAAAAGTGAACTGAGACGGAGATAACTAGAAAATTGAATGACAATAGAAATGACATTTTTATCGCATAATTTTAATTATTCTTATATATGCATGGAAACTATTTCAATTCGTTTAAAACAATTCTGAAAAACGATGAAAAAGTATTCAATAATTGAATGATGATTATCTTTCAAATAGTTATAGTTGATATCGACAATAAAATTATTAAATAGATTATCAACAATAAAGCTTTGAATTTTTGTAAAGTGATAAAGTCCGATCAGTTTTTTAAATGATTGGTTGGGATTATATGATAATACATTAACTTCGTGGCTAATTGAATTTCTAAAATTCAACGACTTCTCAAATTTTTGAAATTTTTTTTGGAATGCCAACAATAATCGAATATTCAAACAAAATTGCTGATTCCAATGAATTGACTTATCTTCTAATATACAGGATCATGTGATAGAAAGAGGCATGCGATTATCGTACGAATGAAAATCGTGTTTGTAAATGTGTAATAAATACTGTTGAATGACTATCCTATACATTATCTGATAGCAATATGTTTACGTTTATGAGTCAAATCTAATAAATGATCGTGTGACAGAACCAAAAAATCACAATTTGGTCTTAATATGATCTAATTCCATTTTTTATAGTAATTAAATGAATTAGTTTTAAGAAATAATACGTTCGGCGTGTCAGCGCATTGATTTGATAGTACACGCTTAGATATTGAAATCACAGCTTAAGATATTCATTATTAAATACTTAGATCTTTTTAACATTGACTAGAAATGTTAATAGCTTTCTCCATTCATTAATCGTTCTTGAATTAATTCATTACACGCTAGATTCGTTCTTTAATAAATTTTTTCCTATATTTTGATATTTACATCTTTAGTGTAGTATAATCTAATGAATTTTATAGCAAAATTATTATCTTTGTTATTCAAATTTTCCAATGTACTGGAAAAATAGCAGAATATAGAATTTATCAAGAGATAATTTTATATTTATGAATAGAAGGAACAAGAAGATAGAACGATGACAGGAATTTGATAAAGCATTCATCATCATATTCATTCATTTTATGAAAAGAAAAATAAGAGATGTTGGGAGCATCAAATATGCGGAGTCAGAAACAGCTTGTTCTTTAGAAAGATTATATATTTAGCCAATGATGAGTTGAAATAGTCTTTTGTTAAAAAAAGCATAAAATACATTAATGTTTATTTCTTTTTCTTTTTGTTGATCTGACGAAGTTTTCCATTTTCATTGAACAGTTCTATTTCAACTTGGAAAGATTTAGGTCTCATTTGATTTCTTCTATCTTCTTCAAGTCTTCTTCTTATGTTATCTATTTCTCTTCTGTTCTTTTCTCTATATCTATCAGACGTCCTCTCATCTATCTCAGAAATATATTTAGTTGCATCATCCAAATTCGAAACACTCGAAAGGAAATTTGTGCTTTGATACAAAGGAGAATCCAAAGCCATGATTTTCCTTCCTTGTTGATAAGGAATTTCAATCGAAACAGGATGAACATTTTCATCTTCTTTACTTTTATCAGATTCATTCAATGACTGAGAATAAGAAGAAGAACTCATGAAGAGATAAGGCAAATCTGGAGCTTGTTGTATTTTTATCCATGTCGAAATATTTTCAATATTCCAATATTTTGCAGTTCCTAATCTTCCAACGAAACATTCTTTTTCTGTGTGGTAAACGACAATTTCATTGTCATAACCACTGCTAACAACAACATCGAAATCTTCTGATATATCAAGCCATTTCACTGTATCTTCATGTGGTCTGAAAATTTTGCCAACAAAAGTGAAGTCATTTAAATTTACAATTCTCAAAAATCCAAGACCATTTCCAACGAAGAAAACAGATTTCGTTATATCTACAAACAAGGAAGAGATCTGTATCTGTCTGTTCATTCCAAATGCATTAATTATCTTCAAAGGAGTCTTCATTTTTATCGACATTACATTGACATTTCCATTCATGTCTCCAACCAAAAAATTAACTTTGCTGCTTGGAATATCGCAAGCAATTGTTGGTTCTGCATCTAAAATGAATGGTATATATGATGTCTGTGATTGCCAGAGATATAATTCGAAGCCTTCTCCTATAGTCAGTGGATAAAAACTCTTCAAAATTATCAAAGAAGAAATGTTTTCGCTGTGACCTGTGTAGATATGTTTTGGACGCATTTTGTTGCCTGGAAGTTCATCAAAATCATAGATCTTTGTACCTGAAGATACAAAAAATGTTCCAGAAAATCCAACTTTCGAAAAACATAAACTTGAAATTTTTCCTTCGAAATTTGAACTTGGAATTGTGTTTAAAAGGGATCCTGATGTTGCAGCAACAATTCTAACACAATTACTGTTATCTGTAACAGCAATTCTCTTTCTTAAACTGTCAAATGATGCCAAAGTAAGTTTTGATACATCTTTAATTTGGAAATCACAAACTTTCTTTCCATTTTCAAGCGACCAAGTGGAAATATGTCCTGTACTATCAATACTGATGATTGTAGAGCCATCAGCGCTGACACTTGATCCAATAATTACTCCTTTATGTGGTTTTCGACCGTATGAGTTCTCTGTTCTTATCGCCCACTTAGAAACATATCCTCCAAACATGAATAGACTGTTTTCGAGGACAAATAATTGGCTTGGAGCGATGTTTTGGTGCTGATCTTTAACTAACCATGAATCTATCAGTTTAAAGTGGGGCAATGAATATGCAGAAGCCATGTTGTTGTCTGATACAGTGATAACAAAGCTTGTTGTTGATGTAACTACTGCTAAAGCCGAAATTGTTGCCATTGGAGTTTCAACTATATGGTATTGCTTCGTAAAAGTCTGCCAACTTCCGAAATGATGTTTTGTAGTAGTGAAAACAATCTCATTTGTCAGCTTATCATAGAATAAATTCGTTAAATGAGTGTCAGGAACTTTAAAAGTAAGGGTAACAGCTATTGTTTTGTATTTCTGGTCGTAGTTCCACATGCATATAACACCATCGAAGCTACAGGAGACCATAAAATCTATTTCTTGTATATAAATTATTCGACTTATTGAACTTTCATGGACTTTTTGCTTGCAGATGCGGATAGACTTAAACTGTACATCAAATACTTCAACATAACCATTCTCATCACCTGCAAAAAGGAAGTGGAGATTACCATATGAGCTGATTGCTGTTGTTTTGTTGTAAAGAGGGAATCCATGCTCGGTAATCGTTTTTAATGTGTCCACTGTTTCCACTTCCTTCATCTTAATCATTTTTTTGAGTCGATCGTCGCTGAGATACTTTCTTTAATTTTTTGTAGAGATTTCGGATCAAAAAAGATAATATTTCTATTAGATAATGATATTGCAAGACGCTGGCTTGGTTGGATATAGCATACATCGGTGAAAGTTCCTTCAGAATCGTTTGGTAATTCGTAAACTTGTTGACAATTCTTTGGATTCCATAAGGACATGAATTTTTCTGTAAGAGATACAAGTAGATCCATTGATGAAATGTATAATGCTCGTATGATTTTTGGACATCTGATGAATTGTGATGAATATGAAAGTGGTGGGGCAACAAAATCAATTGATATCTCTTTGCCTACTTTAAAAGAATTCGAATTTTGATTTTGAGTCATAAGATAATCTAATAATTGATTCCATGTGATTCTTGAGTCGATTGATGTATTAATTTGATCAAATATTTGTTCCATTTCTTGGGAATTTTGAGGTACATCAGCAACTAAGTTATTTAAACGTGAGTTAATGAACTGATCTTTTGTAATTCTTCCAGTATTGCTTTTATCAACATCATGAAACGCTGCTTTGAGTTTTGATACCCAATCATCGTTTGAAGGTGATTTGTTTGTATTGGCTTCTAGTTCTTGAGAAACAGATGTTGGAAATTCTCGAATCATAAATAAAATTGAAAGTTTTTAATTAATTTTTTAAAGCGTTTATATGACATAGAGTTCATACTTAAAATTTGATACTAATCAGGAAATAATAAACGCATATACTTATTGATACATTAATGATGACGTACTTAATACAAAAATCTGTTGTTATTGAAAAGAATACGGAAATAATTAAAAACGCATAAGAAGAAAGGTTTCGGAATTTAGATTCAAGATAGCTCCAATTCAATCTTGCAGATTAACTTTTATTTCGTAGACTAGATGTACAGAAGACGTTTATGTAGATGCAGAAAACTTGGCATACGAGATTTTTAAGTTAGATTTGAAACACCAAAATTTTATGATATCTGGTCGATTCTGTACGCCTGATTTGATCAATACATCTGCTGGATTCATTCATGGAGGTTCCGGATGGATAGTGAATAGATTTACAGCTCGTTTTTGGTTTGAGAAAAAGGTAAAAACTAGGGTTGGTGTCACGAGGCGTCACGACGTAAAGTTCAAAAAATTAAGAAGTTTACATTTATTTTTTGAGAAGTTTACGATGTCACGAGAGAAAATTTGAGAGGACTCGCGCCACGAAAAGTGTCAAAATAGGGAATTTTCATATGCACAGCCATATATTTCATATAGCTCAACAAATGTGTAATGCTCATTGGATATTTATTAACTTAAACGGCTTTTAGGATGTTGAATTGATGGGTATTCCTATATATAACATTTAGACTTTCTTTCCACACAAAAATTACCATTGATATTTGCTCCATGTGAAATAAGAAGTTCGGCTGTTTCTTTACTATGATTCCTTTTTGCAAAATGAAGAGCGGTTTCTCCATCTTTATCTTTTTCATTGAGGTTTGCACCATGTGAAATAAGAAGTTCGGCTATTTCTTTTTTATTATATTGTGCTGCAATATGAAGAGCGGTTTTTTCATAATAATCTTTTTCATTGACATTTGCACCATGTGAAATAAGAAGTTCGGCTATTTCTTTTTTATTATATTGTGCTGCAATATGAAGAGCGGTTTTTTCATAATAATCTTTTTCATTGACATTTGCACCATGTGAAATAAGAAGTTTGACTATTTCCTTATAACTATTCCTTGTTGCAATATGTAGAGCGGTTTCTCCATATTTATCTTTTTCATTGATATTTATACCATGTGAAATAAGAAATTCGGCTGCTTCTTTACTATTATGCAATGCTGCAATATGAAGAGCTGTTTTTCCATCCAAAAGTTTTTTATTAATATCTGCAACTAATGAAAGGAAATATTCACAAAGGGATGGAATATTAAACAACGGTGAAAAAATCAAGCAGCTGATTAAAAGATTAGTTTGATCGTAAAAAACTAAAAATGAATCAAGATTATTATATTTTTCGCAAGCAGATAAGTCGATACTTATGATGTACTCATTCACTAAGAATGTTACACAATCAATGTTATGTGAAATAATTGCATATTCCATGCATTCTTTATCTGGTTCTTGATGTTTCAAACATTCACTCATTATCTCTTGATTTCTTCCCAAAAATGAAAATTTTAGACACATTTTTGTTATTTCTGATTTAAATTTAGTTCTTAAGAACTTGAAACAATCAACTGCTCTATAGTAACAACATAATTCAAGTAATGAATATCCATCGTAATAATATGGATATAAGTTGCTTTTAAGTTTTTGATTTTCATCAAATTCTTCTCTTTCAGTGAATGAAATGAATACTTCTAAGTCATTATTCATAATTACTCTGTAAATTGTATTTTCTTTAAGAATGTCTAGATTTTCTGATTTAATTTTGTCGAAATCAGCAGACTTGTCTAATTGTATGCCATACTCTTTGTAAAACAAAAAGTTTGAAACAAGTTCAACATTGCGGACCTCTTTTATTTGATAATCATCTGAAATGAGTTTGGCAAGAGATAAATATGATTTTGTATAGCGATTATTATACGGAATGATATTCAAAATATCTTTTATTATAATTTGGGGAGGACGATTCTTTGAGTCAATCAAATTTGTTTTGATCATTTTGTAAATTGAGTTTAAATCTTCTTCTTTTCCAGTTTTCAGCTGATACAACGCATCGTATGAATTAATGTGGTATTTGTATATACTTCGCAATTTACTGTATTTGTTCAGATTACTGTCATGATCAGACATTAAAAAAATTTAAAAAGTAAAGTCTGCCTTTGATTGAAAAGAAACAAAATTGATATTTCTGGACTTTTGAGTTAAGACACTGAAACAATTCTATGAGTTAATAGAAAAAGATTTTTTTATTCTGAAAAAATTGAATAGAGCATGAGACAAGAAAAACAAAATTAAGCATCAAATTCTTGTGATACGATTATTTTTGATTCAAATGCTGTTCGGCATTAAAAGCAAAAATAACCATAACCATTTTTGGGTCGCTTCGCCCCTGACAAAACATCGGAAAAGTGTAAATATTAGAAAGAGATTGATTAAAATGCGGTACACTATTTCCAAATCATTTCCTGCTGGATGTTTCCATCATTTGTATGGTCACATTGTGATGAAATTACAAATCTGAATTTCTAGTAACAAGGCTCAAAATCCTTCCAAATCAAAAATTTTATTTTGGATTTTTTTCCAAATTTCCTAACACTATATATATATCATCTATCGGCGCGAAGCACAGCTTCGCGCCGATAGATGAATGAAAAAAGTTTAATTGGTTGTTACTGAAATTCGCAACGACACATATGTTATGCACGAAAGTATAATCAAACTCAATGGATATAACATCATTAAGTATAGTGACACATATTGGCTCAAGATTTTTCATCAAAATTCTCGTGTTTGTTTTTTCAAGGACAAAAGTGAAGCAAACTACTCAATAAATAAAAATTGTTTTTCAATTCTCCGTGAAATTGACTCTAGATTTCAAATCGATAACAAATATTCTTTATTGATGGAGTATCCACAACTTTACAAGTATATAAGATGGACACAGACATCTGATTTCTCTTATGTTGCAAACGAATCTCAAAACTATGAAAAAATTTCTAATAATCCAGGAGCCTGGAGTAGATTCAGAGGACTCCACTCATACCCTAGTTCATTTACAAAATCGTTGTATGTTGGCGATAATAGTGGAGAAAATTGGTTTTTTGCTGTTGGTGTAATTTATGATCAATTCAAAGGCGTAATGCCCGCTACTGAAAATGAAATTTGGCTTCAGTTTGTTGATTTGTGGCTAGAAATTGATGATTTTGAAAAAATGAAACTGCTTCCTCCGATTTTCAAAGGATGCACAAGTAACTGCCGAACAAACTTCCTATTTTCGTTTTCATATTATACAGTTTTCATCTTGATTTATGAAAAGTAAAAATTAACTATATTATTAAAATATTCTTGTCATCACACATGTTTTTGGCTAATAATCATGCTAACTGTTTCAAATGGATTGATATCAACTGATCTAATAATCAGCCAAAAGCATCACAATTTTGCAATTTAAATACATTAATGATGACGTCATTCAATCAAAAATCTGAAATTTTTGAATGAACTTCGGAAAAAAATTAAAACAATTTTCTTTTTTCTCATTTGGGAAGGACTATTTAAGTGAGTAGAATAGAAATACGGAATCAAACATATGTAATGCATGGGGATATCATTAAGCATCTTGGATATAATGTAACAAGATATGTTGACAAGTATTGGCTTAAGATTTTTCACCAAAATTCGCGTGTTTGCTTTTTTGCAAACAAATTTGAAGCTAATTACTCTATTAGCAATGACTGCTATTCTATTTTGCGTGAAATTGACTCACGTTTTAAAATTAATGGCAAATATTCATTATTGCTTGAATATCCACAAAATATGCACTACATCCGATGGACCCAAACATCTGATTTCACATATGTGTCAAGTCAATTCAAAGACTTTCAGCCAAATTCAAAAAGTTTTGGAATCTGGAGTAGATTTAAAGGATTACACTCAAGACCTGTTAGTTATCAAAGTTCGTTATATCTTGGTGATTCAGATAGCACACATTGGTTCTATGCCATAGGCACTATCTCAAACGCGTTGAAAGATATAATGCCTAGTAACGAGAACGAAATGTGGATTCAGTTTGTAGATTTGTGGTTGGAGATTGATAATTTTGAAAAGATAAAGTTGCTTCCAAAAATATTTAAAGAAAATGCAAGTCAAAGTCGAATTAACTCCATATTTTCATTCACATACTATTATATTTTGATATTATTTTATGATCGGTAAAACATCACTATTTATAATCTATTCTTTGAAAAGATTTAAATAACATTTTCATTTTTGTTTTAAGCATGCTCAAAGAATCATTCTATAACATCAATGATCTTGTGTGGTATTCTTTATGCATTGAAATGAAATTTATAATGAATTCCGAGAATAATTTTCTTTCAAAGCTTTCAATAGATTTACAAATCAGGAGATAGCATTACATAGCAGTTAACATAGATTTAAATTCCATAAAATAAGTTCATTTTTGAATTTATCAGAAAAATTCAAAATGGTATTTTGATTTTCTCTCACTCTCGAACGAAAATAACTTAATTGTGTCCAAATTTAATTAGAAATGATACATATGTTATGCATGAAAGCATCATTAAACTCAATGGATATGATTTCATAAAATATGCAGATAAATACTGGCTCAAGATTTTCCATCAAAATTCACGTGTTTGTTATTTCAAAAGTCAGTTTGAAGCCAATTATTCCCTTAACAGGAACTGTTTTTCAATTCTTCATGAAATTGATTCACGATTTAAAGTTAATGGAAATTACTCTTTACTTTTGGAATATCCTCAAATTATGCACTATATTCAGTGGACCCAAACGTCTGATTTCTCTTATGTCGCTAACGAATCCCAAAATTATGATCTAGTTTCTAAAAGTCCCGGATCATGGCAAAGATTTAAAGGGTTACATTCATATCCTATGCCATTTAACAAATCGTTATATATTGGCGAGACACATGGTGTCTTTTGGTGCTATGCCATTGGAACAGTTCGTATTGATTATGAAGGTGTAATGCCTGTAAATGAAAATGAAATTTGGATTCAATATGTTGATCTCTGTTTAGAAATCGATGATTTTGAAAAATGAAGCATCTTCCTCCAATTTTCAATGAATGCACATGTAACTGTAGAACAAACTTTATATTTTCATTTACATATTATTCTCTTTTTAATGTAATCAAAGATAAGTAAGACACAACTGTTTTATTAGACAAACGCATATTGCTTGATTTAGTTAAAAATACTATTGATATTGCATCTTAAGATAATATTTATTATATGCTATTCTGGAAGAAATAAAAATGTCCAACAAAATGTAATTTGCACAGTTTAAACTGTTTACTGTTTATGTAACAAACACTTTTAACAATTTGGATGATGAAATACCATTAAAATGCTTCCCATGTCTATGAGACGGTCTTGCAATACAATAGCCGCGAGATAGTATATATTTATCTCCACAACTAACACATTTATATGGAAAAGCATTATCACAAGTTTTACAATTAATTGGACAGTTCTTGCATTCGCGTGTTTCATCATTTGGAATCATCCATGATGGGCAGTTATTAAAACAGCTATTGTTTAATTTATAATAACCAGCTCTACATTGAGAACATCCGTTGATTGTACATCTTTGGCAATTTTGATCTTCACATACTTCACAATTGGTGATATTTTCATAAGTTCCATCTGGGCAAGCATCATAGCATTTATCTTTAAATAGCTTGTATTGCAATTTGCATTGTGTGCAAACATTGGAATTCTGGCATAAGTTGCAATTACGACTGCCACTTTGGCATTTAAATTCTGAGTATTGAAATGATCCAGGAGGGCATGATCTGTAACATACTCCATAGTATACCTTATAATTAGTTTGGCAACGGGTGCATGAACGAGCGTCATAACATACTTGACAATTTGAGTTGCAATTAAGACATTTTGATCCTGCTTTATAAGTTCCTGGTGGACAAAAAGTATAGCATCTTCCGTTATAGAATGAGTATTCACTTTTGCATTCATTACAAATGCTGAATGAAGTACATGAATTACATTCATTCTGGCAAAATTCACAACGATCAACTGATACATAAGTCCCTGTGGGACATATGTCTACACATGTTCCATTGTATAAATAATATCCAGATTTGCAAGATAAGCAATTATTAGATGATGAGCATGATTCACAATTAGAAAAACTGCAATCAATGCAATTTCTACCTGATTGAAATGTTCCTGGAGGACAAGAATTGTAGCATTGATTGTTATATAATTTATAATTGTTTGAGCATTCGGAGCAAGAAGAACCGGATGAGCAAGAAATACAATTCGTAGGGCATTGTGAACACTGTCTTTCAGTATTTAAATAATAACCTGAATTGCATTGTATGCATCCAGGTTTTCCACAAGATTTGCAATTTTTAGGACATTCAATACAACTTGGTCCCATTGGAGATGTCCCAGATGGGCAGCTAGAAACACATTTGCCATTATATTCATATTCCCCTACTTGACATTGCTTCATCATTTTATTGATTACATCTTGAATTTAATCTTTAAATTTAATCGAAATCATTCATTGGAGAATAACTGATTATTCAACTAAGGAATGTAACTGAATAGTTTTCTGTTAGAACTGATTAATAATATTTAGTTAATTCGATAAATATTTTTATACTATTATAATATTATAGGGATGATAAAAGGCTAAGTTATTTAACATACACTATAATGTCATGATTAAATCTAAGTATTGGCATCTAGATTGAGTGGAATTATTGTTATTTAAAAGTGTGTATATTCAATTGTTAATTTTGAATTGATTATCGTTAATCTGATTTCGGAATTATCATACATGGATTATTCGAATGTAGATAAGATATGATTACATTCTTAATCAGAAAAATAAAAGATTTCTCCGGTCGAACGATAGTTCAAAAAAAAGTATTCAATAAAACTATTGCAACTTTACTTAATAATCTTACAAACATAAAGAATTTATAATTGAATATTGCATATATCTTCATCATCATTGTCATTTCCTGATGATAGATCAACAATGCCATCATCTTTGACTCCTGTCATCCTATCATTTTCTTCGAAATCTGCATGGAAAGGATCATCAGCTGTTGAGACATTGTACAAAGGATTATCATTTGTAGTCATATTTTCTTCAGTCTTTGTGAATTGGATAGTTTCTGCTTCCATCTCCATCTGATCATTAACTTCTGTTGATGAACTTTCTTTCTCTTTCTTCTTCAAATATATGAAAATAAGGATTGCAGTTATGGTGATGATAAGAATAGCAGCAGCAATGATTGGCCATAGAATGTATTTGCCAAATTTGGTCTCTAAGAATCCAATTGCAACTGATTCGGAGGTTGCATTTTGTTCGGCCACAACTTCAATTTCGATGAGTTGTTCTATGTATGTGTATGTAACATATGGATCACCGTTTATATCTGTTGTCATTATTTGTGTTGAAGTGTTGAACATCCTGTATGTCCTCAGTCCTGTGTAATGCTCTGGGAGATAAGAGGGAACTGGGTAAGGAGGCAATGTTCTTGCCGGAACAACATTGTGTTTTATGACGTTAAATTGAAGTAAAACATCTTTTGATGAGAAATTCATGTTATCGAATGCTTGAAGGACAATTTCATGCTTTCCAACAGCTTTAGGAACATTTATTGATGAAGTGAAGTTGCTGCAGATATTTCTGTTGTTTGAATAGCATGTATGAATATCTTTGAAATTGTCAAAATCAAATCTCATTCGAACAGTGAGATCATCTTCAAGATCAGCATCATTAACTAGTAATTTCATATCAATACTATCTGTTAAATAAAATGTTTTATCCTGAATATCATCATAATTAAGAAGTCTCAACTCTGGTGAATTTGCTTTGTAATAGAAGAAACTGAAGTTAGATTCGATTGAAGATAAACCAAATTCATCTACTGCATAAATGTAAATAGTGTGTTTCATGTATGAGATATCACGTGGTTTGATTTCAATTTGCTTTCTAATTGTTTGTATTTGGTTATTTAAATCAATGAAATCAGCTAAGTTGATTTCATTGCCATCATCTATTCGATATCTTATGTTTGCTTTGCTATCATCATTAACTTCAAGATCGAGACCAATAAATGCATGCGATGAATATCTTTCAGAAGGACTATTTAATATCTTCAATGTTGGTTTTGAATTGACTGTTAAGTTGAAACTTCCAAAAACTTCAGTTTCATTTTCTTCTTTGACAATATCAATCAGAAGATTTCCAGTTCCCTTATCATCTGGAATGGTGAATTTCCATTTGAAATCTTTGTCACTCATTGAGTTATGCAATGTGTATACATCAATGTAAAATCTTGTTCCTGAATTCTCAAACTGACCTCGCAACCGGACTTTTGTCTGAGGAGGAATTGATGATCTGGTGTAATATCCGTTGATTTCAATCTGAAGAGATGGTTCTGCATATGATGGAAGAGATGTTCTAAAGGATATTCCGCTAGTACGACGAACTTTGTAGTTATGTCTTGATATTCTTGATGCAGCTGTCCAATTATCTTTGGCTTGGAATGTGACAACAAGAAGTCCATCATTCTTAGGAACTGTGAAAGTATAATTGAAGAATTGCCACTCACCTGTAGCGATTGTCTTGTATATTTCTGAATATCCTTGTCTATTTAACTGGAAATTGACAGAAATCTTATCTCCGACATCGAGATCTATGACTTTACCTTGTAAAAGAACAACATCTTGGGTTTCATATTGTTCAACAGTGTCAACACTGATAATGACCATGTCTGGTGCATTTTGGTTATAAAGAACAAAGTCATATGGTGTATCAGCTGATTCTGCTCCAAATTCATCTCTAACAAAGATATACATTTTATGCGACCCGAATTCATATGCACCTGGAGGAAGTTCGATTTGAGTTTCAATGTTTTGAGCAACACCATTACAATCAATATAGTCAGTAAGATTAATTTCTCTACCACCATCGATACAATACCAAAGCATGACTCGAGTGTTATCCCAAACTGTAACTTCAAGATCAATGAATCTGCGGTTGTAATATCGTTGATTCACTTTATTTGTAATCTTAAGTGTTGGTCTGAGATTAATAACACTATATCCTGTATTGAGTATTGCTGCTGTATTTCCATCAACATCTGACCATATTCGCAATGATTGTGGTGTAACTTCGTTTGGAACATTAATTGTGAATCTAAATGTATCTGTAACTAGATTTGCATTGGAAACAAAGTTATTAATTAATTGAGGAGTTCCGCCTGAAAGTTGATAGTAGATCTTCATCGATGTTCCTGGTCTGAAATCCCCAGCAAAACCTTCTATAGTAACTGAGTCACCAGGCATATAGGACATAGCATTGGAATTCAATAATTTAATGCATGGTTGCAGCTGAACTTTAAAGTCATGTCTAAAGTCTCTTGATGAGGCTCCTGAATCATCAACTGCATAAACAATGATAAAGAACGTGGAATTCTTTTGTGGAACTCGAACTTTAATATCAAAGTCATGTCTTGAACCATCACATTCATATTCTCCAATTATTTCAGGCTTGGTGAAGTTTATTCTATAATAAACTGTAACTTTTCCATTGTTTTGATTTGAATCTACAACACTACCACTGATTTTAATGCTTTCATAAAAGTTATAGTAATATTGCTTTTCAAACTCATTAAGTTGGAGTTCTGGAGCTACTCATGTTTGATATGTAAATATATGATCAAAAGATGTTGATTTCATTTTGAATTCATCAACAGCAAAAATGTGGATTGTGTGCCGATCATATGAAACTACACTTCTATCAATTGTGATTTGCTTTCTGTAAGAATATTCTCTCTCATAAGAATAAATGGTTTCTTTGAAACATGTTTCCTGATTGCTGTCGAATGAATAACAAAGTTTGACATTGGTATTATCTTTGATCTTGAAATCGATATTCATATGGTCATTATCATAATAGACATTTCTAAGAGGATTAATTAATTCTAATTGTGGAGGTGAATTAACTAAGAAGTTTCCAGTTGTACTGTATATTTCATTATGGTTATTTTCAATCCATAATTTGAAGTTATGAATGTTTACATCTGTACTTGGATTTAATGCGAATTTGAACTCATTGGATTTGTAATTAGTGCCAATACTGACAGTTTTAACAAATGTATTTCCACTATTATCTAATTTGTAATAAACATCAAATTGGGTGTTAATATCATAATCAACAACCATTCCAATTACTTCAATAACTTCATCGTTATTGTAGTTAACTTTAAATGGTTTGATGAACTCAATTCCAGGAAGCCTTCTTACTTCAAAATCTAATAATGTGAACTTTGATTCAATGCCATATTTATTGATTGCTTTAATTGTAACCGTATGGAATCCATTATATGGAATCATTGGAATTTTGTAACTGAAATCCATACTTTCTTCGTCTGAAAGGAGGTTTCTTGAGCTCTGCGGGAATTCATGAATAATTTCATAATCTCCGAAATTGTATTTTAATAATATTTTAACTTGGTCATCTGAATTTCTAGTTGTCACTTTACAATTTATATTAATTGTTTCGAAATATCCATATGTGTAACCTTTAAGTTTATGCCCGACAATGAGTTCGGGGGTATGGTATTCGTGCGAATAATCAAATTCTTTAACGAAAGGAACAGAATCACTTCCGAATTCATCCTTGAAGTAAACATATAATGTATGCTTTCCTTCAACCAAACTTCCTTCTGTTATTTCAATTTGTAATATTCGTTGCTCAATTTCAAAGAAACTTTGAATCAGTCCTGAAATTTTGACTTCTTTTCCTTCATCTATCCTGTAATAAACATAACCATCAGTATCATCATAGACACTAACATCGACTTCAATGAATGCATGTCCATAATAATTATCATTAAGTGTATTAGTTACATTAAGTTCGGGAGCTTGACTGACAATGATGTAGATTTCCATGTATGGGCAAAGAACATGACCTTGTTCATTTTCACCCCATAGAATTAAATAATGATCTGATTTAGATTCATGAAGTGTAATATTGTAATCAACAATACCTGAGGTCATGTTGTCATATATGTCTACATTAGATATCAAATTCTTTCCATCGCCGTCAATACTATAGCAGAATGCAACCGTGGTGTTCTCTGTGAAATCTAAAAGCATTGAGGAAAGTTGCATTGTTTCTCCTTCGCGATATGCTTTACGCATTGGTTTCAGCATTTGGACAGCAACATTCCTTTCTACATTAAATTCAAGAGCAACTTCATTCGATTTAGAATATGTTTGATCCATCGCTGCAACATATATCGTGAACAAACCATCTCCTCTTGGAACATCAATGGTATATGAGAAATCATGCCAATAACCATCTGCAATGGAATCATAAAGCTCTGTTAATTTGCTGCTACCAACTTGGAACAAAACAACAACATGATCACCAACATCTAAATCGCGAACACTTCCACTAAATGTAACTTTTTCACTGTATCTGTATGGACCTTTCTTCACGAGTGGATTAAGTATAACTTCTGGAGCATAAGTATTTCTGAATTCAAACTCTTGTGTCATAACATTAGATTCGATACCAAATTCATCAACAATGTAAATTGATATATTGTGTTTGCCGAATTCAAGATCGTTGCCATTAATTGGTATTCTTCTAATAATTGGGAAACTCGGGCTTCTGATCGGGAGCATCTCATTAATATGCTTTGGGGAATTATTATCAAATCTATCATAAATCATGCAGTTGGAATCATCTGTTATGTTGCCATCAAAATCAATGTATTTACTCATAGAGTAGTTAGTTTTGATTGGATTCCAGTGATCAAGAACTGGAGGTCTATTTGTTATTACCTTAATATTTGTTGTCTTACATGTAATTCCGCCAGCAGATGTTGCCCAAATATAAATATTGTTTCTCATAACTTCAATAGGAAGTTGAACTGTGAATGTAAAGATTGGTGTTTTATAATCATCTTGAATATGCATTGGTAATGTTGCATACTCTGTGATATCTTTGTTAATTTTACTGAAAAGTTGGACTTCTTCACCGACATCAAAATCTGCAATATATCCACTAATAGATATTGTAGTGTTTGGAAGATATTGTTCATCGAGTTCTGATGTTACAATGATTGATGGTAATTGTTTGATATTGATTGTGAACTTTTGGTCTTCGGATGATGCTCTACTATCATCACGGGCTCTAAATATCACATTGTGTTGTTTGTCTTCATTACCAAGATTGATTGAGTAGTTGAATGAGTGAACTTCATTATTCGATTCGAAATCAAAGATTAAATTCTCTTCTCCATCATCGATTTGAATGAAAACATGTGTATTATCTTCTGCATCCATATCTTGAACTGTTCCTACAAAAGAAACATTTTCGAAATAACCATACGTATCTCGTTGTTCCTGAAGTTTGACAGTTAATTTAGGAACGTATCTATCTGCAAAATTAAAGCTTCTTGTGATTTTATCAGATTCAACATCATACCAATCCCGAAGCCAAACTGTGATTTGATGGTTTCCGATAGACATTTCTTCCGGAATTGGGATTTGCAAATTGACTGTTGTATTCTTCCCATTACATGTAATATAATTACTTAAATGAGATTGTGGCAATGAGTCAAATTGGTAATAAATATATGTTGATGAATCATCAAAGATGATTGAGTTGAAATCAATGAATCCATTCCTTGAATATGTCTCTTGAATTTCATTCCATAAAATGATTTTAGGACCAACATTTATCTTTACCAATTGTCTCGATACACTACTCTTGAGTCCATTGCTGTTCTCTGCCCAGAATGTAATTGTGTGCGAACCAACTTTTGTTGGGAGGTTCATTTGGAAGCTGAAATCCTCTGTCCTGTAATTCTCATCAATACGAAGTAATGATGTTGCATACTGCGATTTTTCATAATTTATGCTGTAAAGAACTTGAACTTCTTGCCCAATTTCATAATCACCAACAAAGCCAGTTATTGTTATTTGCTCGCCACCTTCGTATGATTTCTCTAATTTGCTAGTGATAACTGTGATTGGAGATTTCTTGATCCTTATATTGAAAACTTGATCATTCGATTGAGAATCTGTATTATCTTTCACAGAGAATAAAAACGTGCAAACACCATTTATATTGGGAATTGGAAAATCATATACGAAGGATTGATTTCCATCATTTGATTGGCAATTGAATATCTCTGTACTTGAACTTCCATTGACTTTGACATAGAGAGTTAATCTGTTATCTTGATCTTGATCAAAGATACTGCAGTTGAATTGAACTGTTTCATAAAATCCATATTCTCTGTCTTGCCCAAGTATCTTTACATATAACTCTGGAGCGTGTTTATCGTTATATGTAAATGTGAAATTAACTTCATTTGATTTAACATCATATTGATCAACAAGATATATTATAAGTTTATGTTGACCTCCTCTAAGGCTAACTTTAGGAAGAGGAACTTGTTGATGAATAATTTGTTCACTACCTGTGCATTGAATCCACTCGTTTAAAGGCCGCCTCAACAAAGTGACTTCACTTGAAATTCAAATATCGTATTTAAGAGTTCTAATATAAAACACTACTACTAATAATAATAATCACATTAATAAAAATGAGATATAATGAAATTTGTTGAAATCTTTTTATCTTGAGTTTTATAATAAGCATCATAAGAGTAACAGTATAAGATACTTACAAAAATATTTATATTGGCAACAATAAATATATCATATGTGAAAATTTGTTGAAATCTTTTTATCTTGAGTTTTATAATAAGCATCATAAGAGTAACAGTATAAGATACTTACAAAAATATTTATATTGGCAACAATAAATATATCATATGTGAAAATCAATTATCTATTATTTCTTTATCCCCATTAAGATGCATTAATAATAGTCATACTGAATATACATGAATAGTATATTACAAACATCATAGAATTATCGCATTAAATCATAATTTTTTTGCAATCAGAATCTCTTGGATTTGTAAAATTTAAAATAATATAACAAATATATTGTGTATACATTATGTAATGTTATAGTAAAGTTAAAAGTTGTAAAAAATAAAATTGTTTAAATTATTAAATTATTCTTGAAAACCATGAATTTGAGGTAATGGAAACGGTTCCCTCTTTTCTTGAGGCATTCCAGCAATTACATACTTTGGAATTTCTGAAGAATTTTGTGATTCATTTGAAATTATTTCTTCATCTTGTCCATTTCCGTAATCTCCTTTTCCTTTTACAATCAATTTTCTTGCCTTTCGTCTTTCTGAGCGCGCAGATCGATATTCTTCTGTCTTTTCTCGTTCCGAGCGCAACTTTTTTTCTTTGTGCTCTTCAATAAGAGAATCCCGAAGGATAGGATGAATTGGCTTAATTCCTGATAAATTACGTAGTTCAAGTAATCCTTGATATCCTTCATTGTGGTAAATTGTAGCAATATCTGTTCTGCCTTCATATGAACTGAGATAATTTGTATGTTTTGGATTAAAACGGCATGATCGAGCATTATATGACTCATTTATATGAGTTGCATAATCCGGATTAACAATTTGAAAAACTGATCCGGAATCTTTTAAAAATTCGAGTAGATGATTTCTTGCATTTTCGTTTTCAAGTCCAGCTGTCCATATAAAATGTTCTTTTTCTTCATCTTTTGTGGAATGTAAACAATATTCTGGTGAATGATTTCCAATTAGATGATCTACAGCGTGGAGCCAATAAAATAGCTTCTGTTCTTTGGAAATATGCTTATTCAATAAAGTATTAAAGAATATTTTGAGTCTGTTTTTGATACCATGAAAAATTTTTGAGTCGACGATAGGCATGTCACTTTTTGCATACTCATTAGAAGTAAGACGTTTCCAGCACAATTCGAATTTCTTTTTGCAATGGAAGCCATCTTGATATTCAACAGCATCAGGAAAATGCTTATGAACAATATTACGGGATTTATTATCCCTATCATGGCAAAAAAAGTCAATAATACCTTTTCCCACCGTATCTTCCAAAATTTGAAGAGCCTGATCAGCGGCAACAGATTCCATTTGGCATGAGGCACCAGTATAATTTCCAGCTTTACCTTTACGAGATCTAACGATTACGAATTTTGCCACAATGTCACCTTTAGGACCCATTGCTACAAACTCACACTCGTCTGCATTTCTAACATGCGAGAAATGAGCATCGATGGTGATAACAGTTCCAGGCTCAAGTTGCAATGCATGATTTTTTACACTTTTTTCAGCTAATTCCTTCGCTTTCTCGAGAATCACCTTTTGAATCTTGTAAAAGTATTGTGAAGATGGTACATCTATACCAGCCTCTCTTAATAAGTTACTTGCTTCTTTATATGCTTTACCGCAAATCAAAGTGGCAAATGTAAATGATTTGCCATCTAATTTAATTAGATCACCGAATCCTTCATATTGGACGCGAATAATCTCAGAATTTGTGGCGTCATGTACCTCCTGTGATGTCATTTGTCAGTTTTTTGTTTCTTCACTTCTGAATACGACACCTTGAATTATGGGTTTATTTCTAATAATTTACAATTTACTAACAGTATTCTTTTTGGGGATACTGACATTCAACGTAAAAACGAGAATGTTTCGAAATAATAAAAATTTAATATAATATTAAGTCATTTTTAAATATTTCTGTCTCAACCCTGAATGTTTATTCCCCTAAAAAGAGATTGCCATAAGTCTATGGAAATTGACCATAAATAACTTAGAGCTATGGAATAAATTGATTTTAATGTATTTTTTTCTAGAAAATATCTTTTTTAGAGTGAAAATATAAATTGTTGGAATTTTCCTTACCATATTATTGTAATACAATATAGACAGATGCTTTATTCTACAACAAAAAAGCCAGAATCGATTTTTTGTCGAAATCTTAAATATAATAGGGTTGTTAGATTCCCGATGATAGGTGTCTTGGAAGATTTGCCTGGTGTCATCATAGTGTCTTTAAATCAAAAATTTTATTTTGGAGTTAGTTTTATTGATTTTTCAATAAAAAACATTTCTAAAACAAGAAAATGAAACGATAAAATATTTATATTTTATATAAGGATCTTATATATTTAAAATAAATATCATTTTATTTTTTTCATTGGTGTCTGTCAAACCATAATACACTATTCAAAAATTCAATGTGTCTTGCGGTTTCAAAAGACACCTTCAAATTGAACGATAGCACAGACACTATTGAATTTTACCCATTTTATTTAGTTTTTACCCTTTTTATTTTTAAGAATTAATGACTGAAACAGCCGTTTTGCTATGACCTCAATCACTTTTATTTATTATTTTAAATATTATTTAATTTTATTATTTGAATAGGCCAACTTATATTTGAGAAGCTCAATTTGAGACCACATAATACATTGAAATATCATAAATATTGAAATATTAAAAAGTGTATTTCAAAATATTGAAATTATAAAAATTTATAATACTGAAATTGAGACAAATGAATAAATTCAATGTGTTTTTTTTGAAATAACTCTCAATATTATTTTTTTGTTTATTTAATGATGAATAAATATGATTGCTTTAGTCAATCATAAAAACTAATTTAAGTTTAAAATAATGAAAGGATAATTTGATCGTTTTTTTAAAATACAATTATTTTTGATGATTTGCAAGAATCTTTGAAAAGAATATAATATAGGTTCTATTTTTGTAAAATTTATCCAAATCATGTATTACATAAATTACGATTAAAACGATGAAAGAACCAAAAAGTGTGTTTTGTGTTTTGTTGTTGCGTGTTGGATGCGGGATCCTGTTATTTCCGAAATCGACAAAAAATTTGGAAATTTAATTTCCGAAATCGAAATTATATTAATGTTTTTAATATTCTTATATCAAAAGGATTAAAGTTCATTAAGAGAAAAACAATTCTTCTTCTTCAATCTATTGGCGCATTTATTTCTACACGCCAATAAGGAAGGGAAAATTATAAGACACCATGGTGTCTTCAAAACGCTAATTTTTGATATTTTTAACAACCCTATAATATAATGAAACAATAAAATCTTAATTATATCCATTATGATTTGAATATTTAGAAGTATAACAAATGATAAAAATATTCATATGAAAATCAATGATGTATTCTATGTTTTTTAACTAGAAATGATATCAGTGAAGTCATGTGTCAGATTTTTGTTGACTCGACCTTTAAACTTGAAACGTCTCTTCTATCAAATTTGTAATACAATTTGACTCTACTGTCATCAAATATTGTTCCATCAATGTCTATATATTCATTTGATGCATATTCATCTTTTATCGGATTTATATGAATTATCATTGGATTAGAATTTGTTGTTGTATAAATAACTGAATATTCGCTGTCATGATTTTCACTTCTGCACCAAAAATATATACTATTTCTACTTGCATATCCTGGTAAAGTGATTTCAAACGTGTAATAGTCTGTACTGTAATTTTCATTGACGGGATATCGAATTGGAAGATAAATTGTTGACTCTGAGTTAATTCTATAGTAAAATTGAACGCTTTCGCCTGGATTGAAATCGCCTCCGAAACATGAAATATTAACTTTTGTATTACGCTCATACATATCATTACGTTTCGTGATCACAACTGCTTTCCTTGTTTGCTTGACTTCAAAATTATAATAAGCTTCAGGCGAAGTTGAATTTGAATCATCAATTGCCATAAACACTAAGTTATATTATTTATTTGTTGGCGGATATGAAAAATCATATGGAATCTCTTCCAATGTACCTTTGGATGTGAAGTTTAAGATATTATCAAATTCACCATCATTTACTTTCATGAATACTTTGACGTAGTCTCCATAATTTCTATCTCTCAGCTTCAAAATGAACTTGACTTTTTCATGATAGAAAAATATATTTTTGTGATTTAATACTGATAATTCTATCTCTGGTGCTCTCAGATTTTCATATGTGAAAGTGTGTTCAATAGGATATGAATCAACTCCTTCATATGAGCGAAGTACTATTGTAATTTTTTCTGACCTTGCAAGAAAATTTTGTCTTTTGTTGGAATTTGATATCTTAGAGTAAGGTTATCGTTGTTGTATTGCTTATACTCTCCAAGGTCATTCCATTCATTTTTCTCGTCGAACTTATATCTAATATAGGCAGATGTAGGACTCCATCCTTTGAATTCAAAATTAATTGCTTCGCCTATCGAATATTGAGGATCTAAAGGTTCGTATTCAAAAATTTTTGGTCTAGGATGAATCCATTTCCAATACGATTCTTTATTTGTTGAAATATTTCCACATTCGGCCCACAAATACATATATTTATATCCATTATAATACGGTGCTGTGAAATTAATTTCAAAATTAAGTGTATAATCTTCGCCCATTTGATAAATTGGAAAATCTGAAAATATATAATTATCAATACTAACATAAAGGTGAATGTCTTGATTTGGAATCAAATCATATATTATTCCTTTAATTCTAACTAGTTCTCCACAGATAAGTGTACTTGGTATTACATCTTGATATGATATTACTTTTTTAAGGGCAACTCTCATGGAATATGAATATTTCTTCGATTTAGCTCCTGATTCATCATAAGCTCTAAATGTACAAGTATGGTATCCATCTGATCTTGGTGGATAAAGATAAAAATATTGATGACGATTATATCCATTAGATGTGAAATTGAAGAAGAGTTGTGGTTCTTCATTATCTCACTGTATTGTGACATTGCATTTTTGATTTTTGTCTTGGTCTCCATAATTCATTGAGACTGTAAACTTCTCATAATAACCTAATGGTTCATATGGCTTTGAAAATGAACATTCCAAATATGGTGCCTTTCTGTCATCATATAGGAAATCAAATGTAATGTTTGTTTCAGATCGTGCTCCATATTCATCAATTAAAAATAATGTAACGTTGTGGTTTCCAACTGTCAATCTATATGCACTCAATGGAATTTGGTTTGTAACTATCAAATTGTTGCCATTGCAATAAATCAATTCATTTAATATATTTTCATTGCCATTGTCATATTGATAATACAGATATGTTCTTAAATCATCAGTAATATTAAGGTTCATCTCTATAAAACCATCAATTGAATAAACATCTTCAATACCAGTGATTTCATGTAAAATTGGAGGTGTATTAACTTTGATTGTAAAATAGGATGAATATGATTCGCGAGAATTATTTTTTGATCTTGCATATAAAGAATAAGAGTAACTTCCAGATATGTTTGGAATTGTTAGTTGAAAAGAAAATGTATTTGAGAGGTAATTATCATCCATTAACACAGTATCATTTATATCCGGATAATAATATTTACTGTCAATGTAATAAGAAATTTGTAGTTCGTGTTTCGGAGGAAAATTATATGCAAATGCTTCTATTGTTATTGTTGATCCTGGTGAATAAAATGGTTGAAATTGAGTTATTATTTTTGTTTCCAAGTAATCTGAGATTTCAATATATAGTCTTTTAATATCTGAATGAATTCCCTGGTCATTAGTTAGATAATAATTTATTTCATAACTTCTTTTCACATAAGGATACTTTACATATTGATGAAAGTAAATAGTAGATCCATTAGAGATATAATTATAAATTGGTGTGAAAAGCTGGTCCCCATAAACTTGATACCATAGTGTTATATTTTGCTCCTTCTTGGGTATTATATAATTTGATATTATATGTGTCATCTTGATAAAAATAATACTTTCTAGATGAAAATGGTAAATCTAATCTTGGTCTTTCAGTATTGATTCTTTCGATTTCAAATGTGAAAAATTCTGATGGATTGTAATCATCAAGTAAAAAGAAAGTTATATTGTGTTTTCCATAATCTACGTACTGAATGTAAACCGTTTTCGTCATGGTTAATTCTCTTCCACCATAATAATCAGTGGGTAAGTTATATTGCCTGCCGTCATCAAACCGATAGTATATATTTGCCCATCGTTCTGCATATCCTGTGAATGTTAACGCAAGTTCAGCATTTCTTGAATATTTTCCTGAAGGATCATTTAAAATTTGTAGACGCGGCTTGTCTCCAACATTAATTCTAAAATGAGCAAAGTTTTTCACAACAGCATCTTTTGTGATTGCCCAAACTGTCAGCCATTTTCCTGTTCTATCATTTGGAAAGTTAAATCGTAGAGTAAATTCAAGAGCAGTGACTTCATCACTCACTGTAAATTCAGATATTTTCTCTAAATTATTGCCATCATATATATAATAAAGTTTGATAAATTGACCGTTTTCATAACCATCACAATGTCCTCCGATCTCTACTTCTGATTCTTTTTCGTATGTATCTAATATATCGGAATCAATTGAAATCTTTGGAGAAATTTTTTCTTCAGGAATAAGAAAGGTCATATAAAATTTTAATGTCTCATCAACATCAATATTAATATTGTCCCAACGAATATATATGTCGTGATATTTTACAGAAGAAATCGGATTTAAATTACTGTAGCTAGATGATGAGGCTGTACTATGATAATAATAATTGGCATTACCATTATTCTCATCATTGAATAGAACTGTCATAGTTTCGTTTGTTGAAGGAGCTGAATACTTGTATCCTTGGAAATTTCCGAACTGTTCTACTTTTATATAATAATTATCTCCAAAATATGGATTAAAGCGAGTTTGAAGATATATTGTCTTGGAATTAGTTCCATTATTTTGAATCGTGAACTCAATTCGTAATTTATCTTCAGTTTCTTGGGTTATAATTGATGATGTGATCAAAATTCCGTTGTAAAAATCGCTTTTATTCGTTTTTCCGCTTATATATCTGGAACTTTGACTCCTAATATTCCAAACAGTCTGAAAATATCTTAAAAATACCTTTCCATTGTAAAAAAAGTTGCCGAAGTAATCATCATTTGTAACTGTATATGTGAAATTATTGGATAACGCAATTTTCAAGAATAGAAAGAGCATAAAATCTAGAGAAAAATAAAAATTAATGAATAGTTTACAATTTTTGATTATGGAAATTTTGAATTAACTTTTGAAAATGGGTTTTCAATTTAAAAATGAACAAAAAATATAAACTAGGTTAAGGAAGTCAATTTGGGAAATTGTTTTCACTTTAGGAGAATATAATTTTCAATTTGGAAAATTTAAAAAGTGAGACGCGCAGGATTCGAATTTTTTTAAAAGTTGATTTAAATGAATTTTAGTGTGGAATATAAGGATAATATCATATTTAAAATAAGAATATACTAGTTTAGGTGGTATTAATTTTTTCGATAAATTTGAGAGTATGTGCGTTTAGGGCATGAAAAGTGTCAATTCGCTCAGCGAAAGCTGAGCTAGCTTCGTTCTCGAAAGAATAAGGAAGGAGTGAAGGAGAATGATACAGAAGTTGACACATTCATATCATTTCAACAAATTTTGATCAAATTGAAATTCAATAAAATTCAATTCAATTCATATCCTTCAGTCAGTACATTGATATCCTTCTGCATCACAATGATAACTCGGGCATCAATAGTTCTACAACTAACTCAGAAAAAACAAGATTATTACTTCCTGCTTACAGCTTTTAAAAAGTTTCGATGATAAAAATCACTCTACTCTCGTTTATCGACATATGGTGATAGTAGGTAAACATATTCTTATCGATATTAATAAAAATATTTGTACGAAAATCTTATCCAATTAGAGAGTTATTCATAAAGTATATGATAATTATAATTACTTTATCTTTGTTTTATCTTTGAATAAACAATTTAATTTAAATTGCATAATATTTTTTGGTTGAAAGACAGGAAACTTAGTTGAGTTTGTATTATTTTTATCGTTTAATTCATCGTATCAGTGAGTGATCCAGATATTTAAGATTTTTAGAAAAAAAATTATTAATTTGATGAACAAATTTTAATCAAAATAGCAAAAATCTATTTGATAGCTGTAAACAAACAATAATTTTTATTTCAAGCAAAATCACTTATTTTCATCTAAACGTATAAAATTGTCAATTTTATGAAAATAAATTGAAAATCTCATGAAATGTAAAGGAGAGTAATATTTTTCAATTTTCTTTTTTTCTTTGTCTCAAATATTTTCTGTTGGGAATTTTCTTGTTATCAAAAAATAATTTTAATATTTGTTTATTTCATTACATACAATAAAATTTTAAAAACTCTATTTCTTCTCAAGAAAATTTTTTCCTTCATATGAAGAAACATTTTGTTCTCCATTTGATACTGAGTCTAAATCTCGATTTTTGAATTTTCTTCTTTCCAAATTTCTTTTTTCCAAATTAGAAGTTTAATTCAAATTTTCAATAGTTTATATATTTTCTCAAACCGTCTCAGATTTTCTCACTTTTTAGGGATTTTCTCTCAAAATATACAAAAATAGTAATATCAATACATGTGTCTAATATACTTTAAAACCATCGTGACAAAATTCAAAAACGAAAAGTTCTTCTCTCCAAATTTTTTTCAAAATCAAAAAAATGAGATAAAAAAGTACGTTTGGAAAATTCATTTTTAGCATTTTAGGAATTTTCTCACTTTTCTTCCAAATTGACATCCTTAACTAGGTGAGTTACAAGCAGAGCTGCTTTCTATAAGTATTTCATTCATAAATCCGCCGAGACCAGCCACAAATTAATTTCTCGAACATTCATCATTGGGATGTTTTGATGATGTTTTGATCATCCGTTATCTGTGAAATTTTATGAAGAATTATATGGAAATAATTGAAAGCTTTACAAAAAATGCAGATAAAAATTTAACAAACGTTGAAGGGCAAATCCCAAGTAACGATAACGTACTTCTTTAGGAGGTTGTATCTAGTTCAAATTGTATAAAAAATAGGCAAATTCCAAAATGAAGATTTTAATTATTATGTTAAAGCGTGTTTTTCCTACTATTCTCATTTTTATTTCCGTAAGGATTAAACATTTTCAAGGATATATCTAAATTAACTGTGTTTTCAAAAATGTTTTTAAAATCGTGGTTCTGTATAATATTGTCCGAATTACTAAGTCTGGATTCTGATTTTGTAATTTACATATACCAAATTTGGCCATCTTTATAATACAAATTTGGCCAAATGTAATTTATCAAAGCATCAGTAAAAAAGTGACGTTTTTTCAGTAAACTACATTTATTTTCCCTTTTCCTTAATTGAATCGAACATTCATACGGAACCAGACATATGTTATGCATGGAGACATCATCCAGCATCTTGGGTATGATGTAACTAAATATGTTGACAAGTATTGGCTCAAGATTTTTCACCAAAATTCACGTGTTTGCTTTTTCGCAAACAAAATTGAAGCTAATTACTCTGTTAACAACGATTGCTATTCTATTTTGCGTGAAATTGACTCTCGATTTAAAATTAATGAAAAATATACATTGTTGCTTGAATATCCCCAAATTATGCACTCCATTCGATGGACCCAAACATCGAATTTCTTTTATATCGCAAATGAAAGTCAAAACTTCGAATTAATTTCTAAGACTGCTGGAAACTGGAGTAGGTTTAAAGGCTTGCACTCATATCCTGCTAATTATGAATATTCGTTATATATTGGAGACTCTAATGGCAAAAACTGGTTCTATACCATTGGAGCTATCTATAATGAATTTGATGGCGTAATGCCTGGTAATGAGAACGAAATTTGGATTCAATATGTAGATTTGTGGTTGGAGATTGATAATCTTGACAAAATAAACTTGCTTCCTAAAATATTTAAAAAATGTTCATGTCAATGTCGAGTCAGCTCCTTTTATTCTTTTGCATACTATTACATTTTAATATTGTTTTATGACCAGTAAAAGCATAACATAAATATCCAAATTTTATACCTATTTGATTGATAATAACGTATGAAATCCATTTGATATAGTATAAATCCATGAGATATTCTTTGTGTAACTAAATTGAAGATGAAATAAAAAAAATCTTCAATTATTGATATGATAATGCGTAAAAACCTAATTAATACTAAAAATATGTGAAACAGAATAGGAATCCTTATTACAATCTTTTAATTTTTTCAATGTTTTTTATCTTTTATACGATCATCGGAAGAGATGCTCTCTTACTTTCGAATGGAAATGTCATTTCGAAAAATATGAGAGTTTCGCTATCTGATGATCCAAACAGTTGGTATTTCATGCGAATAAAAGATAAGAAACAAATTCCGGAACTCGAGAAAAAGTTAAATACCGAAATTAATACGGCAGAACTATTATCACCTAGATGGATAGCGATTCATCTTAATGAAAATCAAGTCAATACTGTTCAAAATGAGAAATTAGGAAAATTTTTTCCAGTTAGATCAATAGACAAAGTAGATAAAGACTTCAAATACGAAAAAGGTCTGAATACATATTACGTTTATGCAACAGAAACATTCAACGGCACATCAAATTCGAAAATAACGAAATTATATAAAAATAATTTTATAGTTGAAACATCGAATGTCAAAGAATTAGTTAATTCACCAGATGTTTTATTCGTTACAGAGCAACCTGCCATTCAATTCATGAACAGATGGTCACATAGTTATTTACAAACAAGAGACAGAAGAGTTTACTACAACAAATACGCAGAAGGCCGTAGAATAGAAGGTCTTGATGGCAGAAATACCATTGTTACACTTATAGATACAGGTGTTAACTCAAATCATTTATTTTTCAAAGACAAAAACCGAACATTTCCTTACAACAAAACAGATTTAGAACACAGAAAGATAGTTAGATACGATTCCACTATTGATTCCGTTGATTACTTGAACGGACATGGCACACACATTGCAGGAATCATTGCTGGATATGCAGAAGACGAAGACTCAGGTTTAAACCTTTACAGAGGCGGTGCTTACAAATCGAAATTGTTTGTTGTTGATATAAACAAAGATTCAAGTGCTAAAGAAGTCCTAATTCCTCTTAATTTAATTTTTTCTGCCGCAAACGAATCAAAGAAATTAAAATCTCATATCACTAGTTGCAGTTGGGGATCTAAAGATTCTAACAATGAATTAACATGGATAATGGATCAACTCAGTTACGAAATGGAAGATATCCTTTATGTTTTCGCAGCCGGAAATGAAGGGAAATTCAGAAAAGTTGGTTCTCCGGCTGATTCTAAGAATGTTCTAACTGTTGGATCGGCAAATCCTCATGCAGCAATTACAACAGAATCAGAAAGATATACTTTCATTAAATTGAAAGATCAAAACATTGAGTCTGTTTCTTCAAATTTGTTTAATTTCATGAAAAAAGTGACAAATTTGAAATCATATGAGAATATTTCAATGACAAATGATACTGATAATGCTTCAGGAAAAGTATTTTTAATGAAAGAGAAATCAGATAAAAAGTACACAGCTAAAGGTCGAGGAAAAATAACACATGACAGAAAAATTGATCCAGAACTTGATTATATTAAAGATACTGATTATATCATACGATATATTGAAGATGCAACAGTTCCAGACAAGAATGATGAATTTTATGATCTTGTAACTAATATTAATTCAAAACGAGGCCGCAAAATGAGAATAAAGAAATATTTGGATTTATTAGAAGAAGAAGATGAAGAAGAAAAATATATTCAACACTCTACAAAAAGTGACGTTCCAATTCCTAATGATGTATTAGCTGTTGTTACTGATAATCCTAATTATAAATCTGATAAATATCCTGTTCTTTTGGTTACTGATGCTGATCTTGAAAAATTAATATCGAATATGAATGAAAACATTTCATTAAGATTTGAATATGAAGATAACAAAGGAACTGAATTGTCTCCATTCACAACATTTGGTCCTTCACCTAAAGGAACAATTAAACCAGATGTTTATGGTATTGGTGAAAGAGTAATTTCAGCGGGAACAGCAGATGAAACGTCATTAAAACAAATGACTGGAACTTCAATGGCTGCTCCAACAATTTCGGCACTTTTGGCTTTAGTTCAACAGTATTTAATTGAAGATGGATGGGAAGATCATTACTCAGCCTTGTATAGGGCTTTCGCTTTGCAGACTAGTGGAAAAGGTCTTGAAAACGTTCTTCATAAAGGTTTGAGATATTTCACAGAAGAAATCGGAGAAAATGAAAATTTAAAGTTCAATGTAACTGTTGAAAAACCAGGAAGATTCGATTTAGCAGTTGCATGGAATGATCCAGGAATAATGCCAATATCAAAGAATGCTCCTTATTTTTTCGCTGATTTGGATGTGATCCTTGAAACTCCTGCAGGAAAGAAAATATATCCTTATCAATTAAATGATAGTTTTACAGTTGGAACAATGGAAAGAATCGCATTAAACTTGACAAATCCAGGAGTAATAACTATAAATATTATGACACATAAGTTCGTGTCATCAAAGATTAAAAAGATCAAATTCGCGGTTGTTATAAATGGTGAATTCAATAAAACTGATTATGTCAAAAATCCAAAGAAACCAATCATCGAAAAAGTACCAATTCCTGTTTGTCCAAGTCATTATACTTCACCTTTATGTAACAACAAAATTAATGATCTTAAACTTGATCAAACTTTTGTTACTAATATAACTGATCAACATTATTATTTCATGGTAAATTTGACAGAAAATGATGTCACCAAAAAATATCTGAAAATTGATGTCAAAGTTAATCTAAGAATTGTGTTTAGTGATGTATATTATCACCTTTCTTTTAGCAAGGAACATTCATATAAAATGAATCAAAACAATGATTACTTCGTTATCACAAACCAAAGAAACTTTTCTGTAACAGTGAAAGTGAAAGATTTCAAAGAAAAAGTTGTTTATTTCTCATTATATGAAGATATGTCATCGGCTGGAAATGCAACAATTAAAGTGTCGCAAATGTCTATTCCTGGTGAATTTGACTTTGATGATTGGATTCATATTCCTGGTATATATATTCCAAAGAACTTTTATGTTTTGATCTTAGTTTTGTCAGCTACTTTCTTCGTTTTGATATTCACATACGCCATTTACGAGAAACTTGTGGCATATCCTAGAAATGAGCCAGAAGCAATCAGAACAAGAAATAGAAATGATAATATACAAATTGATGTTTGAAATTAAAAATTTTAAATTTTTTATTACATTTTTTTAACAATCCAATATTTTATTCTAATCATTGCAGAATTTTCCACATGCAAAAAATAATATAAAGCAAGATCGCAACGATCAATTAAGAGATTCGCCGAATTATTAATTTCATTATCGCAAAAAAAAATTTATGAGGACAATATAATGGAAATGCTCAAACCCAGATTGCACAGCTATAATTTTCTGCTATTTTATCAAATGGCGGATATTGAAAGTGTGATCCATAATAATCGTCACGATCTAATATTTTAATTGAAAAAATAATTGAGAGCCAATTGAGAGATTGGAAATTCCAATATCGCAATATTTCCAATTGCGACGGTTTTTCCAATCGGGCGGTTTTTCCAATTACGACGGTTTTTCCAATTAATTGGAAATTCCAAATAAGTGGGTATATTTATAAATCCCCTGCTATTTATAAATAGGTCTATTTTACTTATAAGTTACCACAGAACACACCACGCTCGGCTACACTAATATTCTCATACCCAAACATGTCTGGTGCTTATAGTACTTCATTTGATCACAAAGCTGGAATTTCATTCAAATATTCCCCTGTTAAAATTGCAAAGAATGCAGATGATAAGGCAATTCAGTTCAATATTTACATTTTGAACAATGGAACCTGTGATGCCTCTTTTCTTACAATTGGAAATATTCAAGTCGATATAAATCCTAACTCTCAATCAGATATATGCATTTTCTCTCATAACATGCCAAAGAAAGTTGATCACCAAAGTTCATCCAATGATGTCACAATGTTCGCAGTTAAATATCCTGATTCCTTGGATTATTCAAGTGTAATCACAGATTTTAATGGTCCGGCAGCTCTTATCGCAAAGTTTACATCTAGATCTAGTGTCAGATTTAACATTTATGATTCTACTGATCCAGATATGATAAATAACTGCGAAAGCCAGTCATTCAAGATAATAGATGAAAACAGATTGATTGAACAAAACTATTCTGGATCTATTAATTCAAATTGCCAACATAATCCAAAAGATAATATAAACTTTATTATTTTCTGGACAAGCGTCGGATTTGTAGTCGTAATTATTATAACAGTTACTATTATATGTCGGCGCTACCGAAAACAGAAACCACAAAATACAGAATCGATGCTCTCAGCTGAACCTCCACAAAAATATACCAATTATCCACAATATATTCCACCAATAAGTGAGGTGCAAAACCAATATTATGGAAAGCCTACATTGAATGATCTACAAAACTTCAACATGAAATATACAACTCAACCAGTGATAGATCAAGATCCAACGCCTAATCCATATTCGAATGCAAATATTGTTTATTAAACACTTTCTTTTTGTTTTTATAGTTAAATTATTTTTTGATATTTAAAAATCAATGTTAGAGAGTGGTTTACGTCCACATTTCAATACTTGATTATCCATCTATCTAATATTTCCTAGTTTAAAGCTGTTCAATCCACAACATAATTTGATGTGTTTCAAACAACTGCAAAACTTCGATGGTTAAATATCTGGCTATATGTCAATATCTTTACTACTATACATGAATGAAAATTTGCACAAGATTAAAAAATATAAACAAAAAATATGGACAAAACTTTCATTTTGGATTGTTTCCTGATGTAAATGTTAGAAGACTTAACCATTTTAAAATTCATGATTAGAGACGATAGGCACTATTTGGTCTGTTTTTTGACCTTAAAATGGAACATAGAAATTCATCAGATTTTGAACCTAAAGTCTATCAAGCAATTGATGAAGTCACTTATCCATCGTATTTGCACAGCTCAATTAAAGTTGAAAATATGATTTGGGTAATTACCAAAGAAAATTTAGAGTCAACCGCGAAAATATTAGTTGAAAGTACAAAAAAATCACATATTAGCCAGAAATTTATTCAATTTACTATAGATGCAGCAACAAAACGTTATGATTTGTTGGAAGCTTTAAAATTACTTATCAATGTTAATAAATACAATGTAAACGTCAAGAATATAGATCAATTAATAAATTCTCAGAACGAAAACTATTCAATTTTTATCAATGATGATATTGAGAAATATCAAACTCATTGTTATGATAAAAATAGCAAATATAGCTTATCTATTTCGGCGAATATTTACAATGCTGCTGCTTTTGGAGCTATAAATATCTTTAAATTTTTAATTATGAATCAAGTTTCATTTGAAAATCAATCAATTGCGAAGAAATCCGTCGTTGGCGGTAATTTCGAACTTATTAAAACACTTGTCAATAAAGGAGTTGAATTCAAAGATACTTTAGTAGAAGCATTAAAATATCACAGAAATGATGTTGCTGATTGGATAATTTCTAATTACGGATGCTCGCATATTAAGCCATATCACTGTATAAAGTGGGGAAATATGGCTGCTGTAATTTTTTACATAGAAAATGGAATGAAAATTGATAATCACTTACTAGATCATGTTGCTGTGAATTTCTGCATGCCTATGGTTGATTATTTAATTACTAAAAAGGCAAATTTCGCTACCGATTCTGTAGTTGAAGAGGCTGTAAAAGTAAATAATTATCATTTGCTAAAAATGATATTTGAATCCGGATATAAGCCCCCTCAAAAGCTTTTAAATCATCAATTGATTGTTGCATGCCAGCACGGATACTTAGAAGCTTCGAAAATTTTAATTCATTCAGGTGCAGACGTAAATAGCAACACAAGCTCTGTGGGAACCATGGCAGGAACACCATTATATTATGCAAATTTATCAAACAACAAAGAATTGCCAAAATACTTGATTGATAAAGGAGCAATGAGATGAAATGATTTTTTTGTGATTTATTTTATGTATTTGTATTAATATTATAAATATCCATGTTATTTAATTTAATTTTTGAACTTTAACTTGGTAACATTCGGTCATTTGATCAAGAAAATTATCTATTTCAGATTGTATAAAAGAAAACTCAAAATTAATAGGCTCTTTTAGATAAGAAAAGAGTTTTTATCATTTGTATAAGCTTATAATTTAAAAATAACATGATTTGTGGGGATTGATGAAATTCGATTAAAATAATCATGGTAATTTTGATTAATCATGAGACTACCGATTCTATTTTATTAGAGTATCAAGAAATATCTAATATCAGGCCATCTATAAAGTACATTTTTTTCCTTGAAATGTGAAACATTTGATATTTCCAAATAAACATGAAACTCTAGTTTTACATTGTATCTAGAATATAGGAACTACATTAATTGTTTTTAAATGTTTATTTTTTGAGACAATTTGCTGCCATTCCTCAATTTGATTATATATTATAAATTTTTATTTACTATTATATATTCTAATTATAGATCCATTATTTAATTAGAGTCTGATTGAAGATTTCAATGAGGATTCTGAAAAATAATCCTTGTCGTCTGACCATTTTTAATTAATTTTGCTCTATGTTATTATTAGAACAATGATACCGTTTTTAAAAAATTGATAGGAAAAAATTCAATTGAAAAACATTTATATTTTCCATTCAATTAAAAAATTCAGTGAATGGTCAATTAATGAAATGTATACTATTTTTATTTAATAAATAAATATTAAATTTTGGAAATTGTAAATAAATATTGTAATGGATATATATGCTATAAAGATCATTAGTATTTGATTATGTGAATTCATAATGCATTGAAAATTTTTTCAATACTTTCATCAATTGAGAACAATAGTCATCAAATTATTTATCGTCAAATGACCTTGATACTTGAAGCTTTTCGTAACTATTTAATGGACAAAGACGATGTTTTCTCAGCAATTGGCACTGAACTTCAGCCCATCCCTTATTTCAATGAAGTTGATTTGGCCAAACTCCTGTATGGTGCAAAAGCAATTATTTCAAAAGAAAACTCTTTGCTTAAATTGGATGGCCGTTTCTGTGTAATTGGTGACATACATGGAAACTTGCAGGATCTCCTTCAAATCTTGGCGAATCAAGGAATGCCCCCAATGACTCAATATCTGTTTTTAGGAGATTATAGCGGATCAGGTTCAAACTCGGTAGAAGTAATCGCCTTGTTACTTGCTCTTAAGGTGTGCTTCCCGAAATACGTATATTTGTTGAAAGGTCATGAGGAATGTATTTGTAACAACAATAATTCCACTTTCTTCCAGGAGGTAGTATCAGAATATTCAGAAGGTCTCTGGGATCTATTTGTTGAAACGTTTGAGCAGCTTCCATTAGCTGCAATTATTTCTAACTCAACATTTTGTGTCCATGGTGGTATAGGTCCAAATATCACCTCATTAGAAGCAATTTCATCCATTAAACGTCCAGCTATTAACTCTGATATCGTTTCAACTTTAATTTGGAGCGAACCAACTGAGGTTACAAGAGAATATATGGCGCTCCCAGAATTTGGTAGCTATCTATATGGCGTTGATGCGATTCAAAAATTCTTAAGGCAACACAAACTCCAAAGAATTGTAAGATCTCATGAATTTGCAGAGCAAGGCATTAAACGCTTCCATGGTGCTAACTTATATTCTGTATTCTCATCTTCCTGCTATGGAAATACTAATAATATAAGTGGCTGTCTCCTGATTCATGATCGAATGATAGAAGGTTTTACTTATGAGCCAATTGAAAAACTTCCTAGAAATCAGGAGTCATACACCAATGTAGAAAACACTTTCTTTAGACGTGTTGTTGAATCAGATAAAAATGTCAAATGTCGTATCAGAATAGCTAACTCTATGTCATATCAAAGTCTTAGCCCAAGTGGATCTAATCTTCCTCCACTCAGAAGATCGACAAGTTTGCTTAATTAAGATGATATTTTATTTTGTTTTTCTCTTCTGTTTGTTTTATTTATCTAAACATGACTTTTACCGAAATAAGTTTCTCTCATCTCTAACTCTCATGTCTAGCCAAATTATGGTTGAGGATGAAAAAAAATTGAAAATATGGCAGAGAAAAAAACTATCAGAAATTTTTCGATTAATTACTAACTTATACTTTATGTACTCGATTTTTTACGATGAAGTCTTGATTTAATTTGTCAAATTTCGTTTCAAAAAAACTAACTCCGTGTAATAATTTTTCTAACAGTTTGTTATGAATAATAAATCATATCTTATCGTAAATTTTGAATATGAATTTTGAGAAGCATCAGAAATCATTTCGAAAATAATCGTTAAATGATTGAAAATACACCTCGAATGATACACGCCCAAGAAGGGGATAATTTATACTCAATTGCCTTAAAGTATAATACATCCCCATCATATCTTCAAGTGATTAATAACATATATCCGCCTTTAATCACAAAAGGTACTGATATTCTTTTAGGTTCAGTTGAAGACGTTGCAAATGCTCATCATTCATTCTACGTAGTCTTTACATCTAACAATATTGAGTATCCTGGTACTATTACAGTTCTCCCAGACTCGTTCGTTTTTGAGCAGAGGCAAATGTCGCTCACTTCACCTAAGCTTGTTTACCCAATAAACATCGTTAGTATCGTCCAATCATCCCTATTCCCACATCCGTCTATAAATTCAAGGAGTTACAATGATCCTGCTCAGCCAGCGATTTTAATTATTTGTTTTCTCGCTGATCCTTTCAATCAAAAGAATGTCGAAGTTGCTACATTTGAAGGCCCAAGAGCCGAGCTAGATGCGTTATACATTTTAATACAATCAAGAGCCAAAAATCGTCAATCTAAAATTAAATTCAATATTACAGAACATGCACAACATGCTGCTGAACTTAAGACCATTGATTCTCTAGAGGAGCATAATAAGCCAGCTTATCTCAGATCCAAAGCTGTAATCAGAGCCCAACAAGTTATTTTCGGAGAATCTAAGATTTTAGATATGGTCGATATATTTTCAATACGTAGAGAACTTCCGTACAGATTTCGTGCTCTGGCATGGACAAAAATTTTCGGCGTCAAAAATTTTCTCACTGGGTTTTCGTCTATCAATCCCAGCTCATTATATACGCAACCAATCAAAAATCTGATATGGGAGTCCAAGGCTAACTTTTTGTTGTCTACCTAATAAAAGAGGAAGCAGCATTAGTGAGAATAATCGCAAATATTCAATTTAAATTATCTTTTTATTCTTAATTTAAAGTGACAAAAAGAATAAAAAACCTATTCTAAGGCATGTTGTTATGTAAATGAGACTAGACATCATATTTTATGTTATGAAAAAAAAATATTTAGAATTTTAGAACAAAATAAATAGAAAAAATAGCATAACTTATGGATGTGCGTATATTAAATTTAATAAATTAAGAGAAATTATTTTTGGCGCCAAAATTATTCGTTAACTCTCAAATTTTTCTGAGTCAATAAGCCGCCAAAAAAGTGTCATTTCTTTATAGGAAAGGAAACCTATTTGACGAACAATCCGGACACTAATGCCTCAGCGAATTTCCCCAAACCCACCAATCCCCTCCCTGCTGTTGTGCACCATCGATGGAAAGTAAGTCATCAATAGTCTCTTTTCCTTGGACTTGAAATGTAAATCTCGGACGAAAGTAAGTCTGACTTGAAATGTAAGTCTCGGACGAAAGTAAGTCTGACTTGAAATGTAAGTCTCGGACGAAAGTAAGTCTGACTTGAAATGTAAGTCTCGGACGAAAGTAAGTCTGACTTGAAATGTAAGTCTCGGACGAAAGTAAGTCTGACTTGAAATGTAAGTCTCGGACGAAAGTAAGTCTGACTTGAAATGTAAGTCTCGGACGAAAGTAAGTCTGACTTGAAATGTAAGTCTCGGACGAAAGTAAGTCTGACTTGAAATGTAAGTCTCGGACGAAAGTAAGTCTGACTTGAAATGTAAGTCTCGGACGAAAGTAAGTCTGACTTGAAATGTAAGTCTCGGACGAAAGTAAGTCTGACTTGAAATGTAAGTCTCGGACGAAAGTAAGTCTGACTTGAAATGTAAGTCTCGGACGAAAGTAAGTCTGACTTGAAATGTAAGTTTCGGACGAAAGTAAGTCTGACTTGAAATGGAAGTCTGACTTGAAATGTAAGTTTCGGACGAAAGTAAGTCTGACTTGAAATGTAAGTTTCGGACGAAAGTAAGTCTGACTTGAAATGTAAGTTTCGGACGAAAGTAAGTCTGACTTGAAATGTAAGTCTCGGACGAAAGTAAGTCTGACTTGAAATGTAAGTCTGATTCTAAATGTAAGTTCTAGACTAAAGTAAGTCTGATTCTAAATATAAGTCTGATATTAAGATAAGTTTGTAACTAAAATTAAGTCTTATTCCAAAAGCAAATTTAATTGTATAATAAGTCTGGATCTAGAGTAAGCCTTAGTCTACAGCTATTCTGTGTCAAAAATAAGTCACGAACCATAGTAAGTTTCGGACTAGAGTATGTCTGTAATTCGAATCATTCATATTCTTCAATTATCCCGCCAAAAAAATTATCGTCTTTTTATCATACCATAGTTTTTATCAATCTCGTTCTACTAAAAAACCTTTATATTGGTGATTTCTTTGTTAAACCTGTATTTTTTCATGTGAATCTTATTGTATAAACTCTAAAAGTTCAATTTCCGGTCGAAAAAAACTTGAAAACAATTTGTATTCGACGAGTTAAAGAGCTCTATTTATTCTAAATTTTCCAAAAAAATTAGATTTCGTTTTTTCGCTTCAAAAAATAGTTAGTATCCCTAAGTCGTGTACTGAGGCACTGCGCGCCTCCATACACCACTTAGCTGTTTTGACACTTTACAAAACCATTAACGTATATTTTACAACACAAACGACAACACTAACTTAACATTAAATATTTACAAAGCCGCCAACCACTTCACTTCACTAACGTTTTCACAAACGACTTCACTAATGTAAAAAATAAACGTTCTCACTTACAAAAGTATTGCAACTCCTCCCATTGCTGTGCTTCACATAACAGCTCATAATCTTCTGACTCACTTTCTTCTTCATATAGGTCAAAATCACTGTCAAAATAAATGTTAGTAAGTTTTGACAAAGCTAATGAAACACGTTTACCGTTTGTATCGTATGCTTGTATAAACTTTCCATTCTTCATTCCTTCATAAACGCTCAAACTAACTTTACCCTTTCTCCCTCGTATCTGATAGAATGTATTTTCACGAGGAACGAAGAACAAATTCTTGAACTCATGACCGTTGTAGTTTGTTATCTCAATAGTTTTCGTCATTTATATAAAAATAAACGTTCTCGCTAAATAATAAAATAAACTTAAAAATAAACGTTGTCAGAGGTGAAAAAATAAATTTAGGTGAAGTGGTGAAATCTCACCTCTTTTTTCACCTCTTTTTTCACCCTAGCCGCAAAGCGGCTCTGACCCTTTGGGTCTGTTGAATTCATTACTTTATAACTCTCTTCCTTGGTTTCTTTTTAGTTGCTTTCTTCACGTCTGTCTCCAACTTGACTGTCTTTCTTCTTCGTCCGTAATGATACCAATTACTTCCACCAGTCAATGGGTCAAATGGTCTTTCGTAAGGGTTTCCATACATTCCATAGGGACCATACGGAAGAACTACTGGTGGAGAAGAAACATTTTCTTTAGTTCCATCGACTCTATTTAAATGCATTGTTTCACCTTTCATCTGGTCATTAAAGTCTTTTGCGTGTTTTGCAAACTCATCGTCCTTTCCTAAAGCATTTTCTGACTCAGTCGCAACCAAATTGGATGCTTTATTTATGAGCCCTATTTTATTTAATCTTAACTTCTTTGCAACCCAGCCTCCAATCTTTCCTTTATTTGCATCTAATGTCTTCGAAACCCTTCCTCCACTCATTTTATTTACTGCGTCATAAGCTCCAAGTGCTTTTGCTCCAAATGCTAATGCTTTTGTTCCCATTGCGCCTAAAGCTGCCCAAGCTACCATTTACCCCATATTAAAATCATCTCTCTTCAATATTATCTCATAAAAGTTCTCGTTACTGGAGAAAGTCAATGAAACATAAGCGTTCTCACGGGCTTCGTCCTCACCGCTTTGCGGTCTATCTAACTTCTTTCTTATATCATCTATACGCTTCAAAATATCTGAACAATTGCTAACATCTTCTACAACAGTTATTTCATCATGAATGACCTTCAAGAACAAGCTCATTTAATATGCTATTAAAATCATCTCAATAATGAGTCCATCCTTTCCATCTTTAGGTAGCACAACATCTTTCATTGAAGAAGGTTCGACAAGTCTTATGTTAAACTTACTGACAAAGTTTGTTATACTATAATGCTTTGGCGGCGAATACATGTAGTTTGAAAGACATAATATAGATTCTTCAGCAAATTCACTTATACTGGATTTTATAACAATGTTCTCACGAGACCAAATACCACCAATTGACAATCTTGTAAGCAATCCTGCTGAACCTTCAACTGTAAACGTCGATGGTAACATTCCACGAAGGTCATCTATTGACATCTTTGAGTCACTGAATTTAAATATTTTCTTAAAGCAATCGTCATTATCTAACCATGCAATAGCTTTGAAGTTTTCATTCGAATATACATCTGCTTCATTAAATGTAAAACCTGACTTCTTTGCAGAGATGACTTTAAAATCTATTGAGTTTGTTTCAAAATTATATGCTATGCTAACTTCTGAAGGTAATGGATGTCCTTCCGCAGTCAGTTGTTCTCTCACTACCGTTTGAAGCTTTGTGTTAAAAACTTTCATGTCATCTCCTGTGTCTAGGTTCACATACACAGCAACAGGAAAACTATCTTGCTTCTTTGTTTCATCATTATACCTCAAAACATTAAAGTTCTTCAATAATATTGTTCTTCCTGCTGGAATACTTCGAACCTGTCTGATTTCAATAGCTTTCTCACCTCCTACATACTCTACCCAGTGCCTTGGATATTCATAAGTATACTGACTTTCTTGAATTTTGGTAGGTTTCATCATAACGTGTTCATAGTATATCTTTATACTCTTGTCAGTTAGACTCGGTGCTATGTTCTGAATATTTCTGACTTGCATTTTTAATGGAGATAAAATGAAGCATTTAATACATGACGTAGATGAAGACATGAATGAAACTACAGACAAACTTAACTCTTCTCTCATTCTTCCTTTCAGTAAGGACTATGAGTTCTGTTCAAATGGCGTTTATTTCTATTGTGGAAAGATGGGTTCAGGTAAGACATTTAATTTAATTCGTCATATACTCATAACAGAACGTTTAGGAAATGACTCATATTATGACCAAATCATTATATCAGCAACTTCAGACTCTATGGACTCAACAGCGAAAACATTTATGTCAAAAGTTCAAGCCTCTGTCGTTAAAGTTCCAGACAGTGAACTCATTGAATTTCTTCAACGTTACATTCGACGTAAGAGAAAATATTATGCTATTGTAGAGTTCATACAGTCAGGAATGCAAAAGACTTCAGAAGAGATGGAAAGAATTATTGACAAACACCACTTACGTCAATACTCAGGAGTTTACGATATGAAACGACTGACAAACTACATTCTGTCAAAACTTTCAAAATACCCCTTCAAAAAGTATCCTTCAAATACTCTGCTCGTTTGTGACGACTTCGCCGGAAAAGGTTTAGTGTCAAAAGCAGACTCACCATTAGCTAACATCATAACTAAAGTCAGACATTACCATTTAACTGTAGCAATACTTATGCAAACATGGCGTTTCCTTGCTTTAAACATAAAACGTCTCATAACTGACTTCGTTATCTTTCAAGGTTTCTCACGTTATGATATTGAACTCATTTGGAAACAGTCAGGTATAACATTACCTTTTGAAGAAATTTGGGAAGCATATAAGTCTCTCATCTCTCCTCGTTCATACCTTGAGATTCATATCATGACTAATACCATTAAAGTCAAAAATATTCCATGGGAACGACCAACATTGTTTTAAAGTTTAACCTTCAATTGACTGATGGTAAACAAATTCCATGCATCTCTGTCGCCATTTCTGTTAATATTTTTGCTGTCATTCATATCATCCACTTCCCCATCCGTTAACTTTTGAGGATATGCGTTAGAATAGCTGTTCTTAAATGAAGGCTTTTCACCTTTTAGCGCATAAACTCTATAACTTTCTGCATACTTTATGTTTGAACCTCCTGAGCCATCATTGACATAAATTTTTATAGGCTTCCACCCTTTGTTCATGTTCCTGCTTCTTCCCTTAGCTCTTTTGTTCAGTAGTTCTACATCTTTATACACAGCTCCTGTCTCAGTGAATTCAACAATATTTTCATTCGTTAGCTTTACATTCAAACCCTTGTCGAGTATATTGTTCATTTCATACATATAAAAGGTTTTTATTCTATATGAAATGAGAAGCAAATCCATCTTAGCTGGTGCCGTTAATGTTCCAATTGAACCAACATCAAATGTTGACTCACGAACGACAAACAATATTGTCATAAAGAACTATAGTTCAGAGTGTTTGAAAGAAAAAGAACCAGAACTGAAATCCGTGAATTTAAACTCAGCTTCAAACGCTAACGCTACATCAGATGTTAAGTTAGAGTATCCACCACTGGACCAAGTTCTTTCAAGAGAAGCCAACGACAACCCTTACACAAATGTTCAAACAAATCCTTCAGATAACGTAGACCATTACCTTCTTCAGTTATACCAAACAATTTTACTCAAAGACGATAAGAAGCTTTTGACAAATCTTATAAGCAAGAACCAAATAATTCTAACAAAGGAGGACCTTGAAAATGTTATATCACGAATAACAGGGAAACAATGTGTCATTGACTATCTCGACCCTGAAATCGAATGCTGTGGTCAAACGCCACCATTCATGAAAATAGGTAACATCCGCATCATTGAAATACCAGGTACTCCAGGAGTTGAGTTTAAGTATAAATATTCGAACGAGTATACAAAACTTTCAACAGAATATAAATTATGTTTGAAATATGTTTTAGTAAATTAAAGCAATTTGTAATATCTATCCAAAACTTCTTCAACAGTATCGAACTCATCTTCATAATGCAAACCTAATCTTATTGACTTGGTGCAGTTTTCACTAACACAATATTTTTCTGTTCTCTTGACTGACATAACTAATTCATTTGTTTCATCAAACAGCAACAACCAAAGTTCATGACCTAATACATAACATTCATACTTTATATTTTTAGCTCTGAGTTCTCTTGTAAGCTGTTGCATTTAATATTTTCTAAAAAGTCAACTTCAACAGTCATTCGCACTGGTGCCTTCAGTTCTACAGGCTCGCCCTGAAAGTCAACTAGTCTGAATTGCATGTCTTTCAAATTATGAGGACTAATGCGAACCCATTTACCTAAATGAGTTGCTATGACAGGAACGTTTGGAATGAACATTGAATTGACTGCATAACAGAAGGATTTATATTCTACTGAACCTTTACTATTAACTCCTGAAATGCCTGTGACATTAGCTATTTTAGACTCAATGTACAAACAATTACCATAACATACGTATGGAACAGATTTCATCTCAATCGTTTTGTCAACACTTTTCAAAGGAAATGTCATATGGTATGCTCCCAAAAGAAGTTGTACTCTATGACTCATTCTTGGTATCTTAAACTCCTTCGCATAACTGAACTTCAAAACTCCTGCAATAAGTTTAACATTCATTAAGTTTTCTTCGTTATCCTTGTTTATTGTAGTATTTATGAGAGCATTTAACACTCCAGCTAATGTTTCCATCTTATATTCTACATTATTGTGAAATCTTATTTCGTGCTTCTTTCCATCTATTTCAAGCTCCATGAAATCTGTTTCATCTGTTATAACGAATGAAGCGATAGTATTGAAGTCAACCATTCTGAATGCAAGTGGCTCATTCTGTAGACCTAAGTTTGTTTGTAGCTTTACTGTCCCGTATTCGTTTGGGTCTGTACTTTGCAAATAGAACAACATTTTATTCTCATTAAAATATGAGTATAGCTGCATATGCGTATGAAGCTGACAGAGCTAAACGTTTATATTTTGGTCAATACTCTCTCACACTTACTGACAAATATATTGTTATCAGTGATGGAAATACCGAGAAATACATAACATGGAAGGACTATGAAAAGTTTGACCCTATTTTAACTCCATGTACAATGCCATTCATTGTAAATGGTGAAGTTGTCATGAAGAACGACACAACAGTATATAAGTCTGTATATGAAGCATTAGAATATATGTTGAATTATAATCCCGAAAGATTTGACCCAAGCACTACACCATGTGCAATGCCTTTTATTAAGGACGGTGAAATCGTAAGAGTTCCGGATTCAACGGTTTATACTGCTGTTCAAAACAGTTTACAAAACATTTTAGCGAATATCTTTAATTCAGAAACTACAGAAATAAAATTACCATATATAACAGATGCTAAAGAAATTAAATCAAAAACGACAACATTATTTACGTCACTTAATGATTTAATGACTTATATCATTAATATTCCTGCACCAACTACAGCATTTGATCCAAACTCGACGGTTTGCAGTGTACCTTTCATAAAGTCGCAAAGCGACCAGGGCGAAGCCCATGACAGTTCATTAATTACTTTAAGGGATTCAACAGTTAATGAATCATTAAAGGCGTCATTAATGAAAATCATTGATTTTAACTCATTCACGAATACATATAATTCATTCATTAATGTTTCATATGCTTCTAAAGAAGGTGAGCCAAAAACTATCGATAAAGCGGTGTATGAAATAAAAGCATCAACGACGAAATTGAATTCGTTAACTTTTGACGGTGATAGTTTCGTTAATGACATAACATCGGGGAAAACAATTTTAACGAAAGAATATTTAAAATCTCATGTTAGTGAGTTCGTTGAAATTGAAAAAGAAGGTGGAATTAAGTTCGATCCACTGAATTTCATTTTCAGCTTAGCGAATGCGGGTGTTAGTTTCGCTGAATGGACAACTATACAGAGTGAAATAAATGCAATATGGACGTTTTTGGGGTCAAAAGCGGGAATGGGTGAGCTTGTAAATGCTGCAAGAACATTAGGTGAAACAGGAAATTTTGTAGATGGTTTTAAAAGACTTGTTTCAAATGTTTTAACAAACACAAAGAAATTATTTAGATATACCATACATAACGGACGGATTTTCGAACAGGTAGCAACAAACCCTCCGGTTATGGCTGCGTTGATGATGGTTAGAGATATAAAACCACGTAACGACGGGAACGAAGAACATGAACAACAGGATACTGGTCGGGTTATTCAAGACATTAAAAACGTGTATCCTGAAGTTATTGATTTATTTAGAGGAGTTAATGATTCAATTTCAAAACATTCTATAACCCTCGATGAAGAGAATAAATTAACAGATTATATATTCGTCATTATTGCAGAACTAATGAAGAGAATAAATGAAAAAGGAATTGGTGATATCATTAATGTCAGCGATGTAATGATGAAAAGAAATTTTGACTCATTATTTACAAAACCGAAAACAGAATATAGTCTTTATGACGTAATTACCGAATTAATGAAAAAGATTAATGATAATAAGAGTTCTGGCGGAAGAGTTGAATTAGAAGTGAATGATGTTAATGAGAAATTAGCCGAAAAAGCAGATAAAAACCACGTTCATTATATAACTTCAGACGAACAGATTATAACGGACTACCATGGATATTTAACACGAATGAAGAAGTGAAGACGGAAACCCAATGAAAGAAGATATAAATACATTCGTGCTAAAGGTTATGACATAAGCTGTACTGTACAGTATGACACGGGTAAAGCACCAGAAGCATTTAGTTATAACGATGAAATTTATGCCTCTACTTTCTCTGTTAAAGGTGTATTAGTTGAACCAAGATTTACTTTGAGAGTTAAGTCAAAAATAACGTTTGAAGATGCTATTAAAAGTAAAGCTGACAAAGATGAACTTGACGCAACGAACAAAGTTTTGAAATCTCATAAACACAACATCTCCGATATAAATGAACTTCAAACTTCTTTAGACAGTAAAGCCGACAAGAACCATACACATAAATCCTTCACTACTGTTAGAGCAGACGACATAATATTGAACTTTGACCTTGGTTCAAGTGCACCTTTAGAGAATCCAAGTACAAGCGTAAAAGATACACTAAACTCCTTAAATAGTAAATGTATGAATATCGAAGGTCATGTCAGAAACTTTGAAACACATGAACTACCAGCAATGTTAGATAAGAAAGCAGATAAGAACCATACACATGATTTCTTCACAACTGTTGGTATAGAAAGTATTGAAGGAACGGTTGAAGGAACTGGTGGGGATGCATTATATTGGAAACCTCCTAACTTTCCACAAGGTTTAACATCGGAGGAAAACATAACGACGATGAAATACATTAGATGTAGAAATGTTTATGTCATGGAGGATGAAAATAATGTTAAATTCACTGCTCAAGATTTATATGACAAGAAAGCTGACAAAACAGAGCTTCAAACATTAAAGACAGAAATACTTCAAACATTATATCCTGTTGGTTCTATTTATACGTCAATGAACTCAACAAATCCAGAAACAGTTTTAGGTTTTGGTACATGGCAGCAGATTGTAGATAAATTCTTATACTGTGCTAAATATTCAAAGCAAACAGGAGGTTCGAAGAAAATTAAAGAAGCAAACCTTCCACCGCACACTCATACAGGAACTACAAACACAACAGGTAGTCATTCACATTCAATAACAAAAAGAGGTTATACAAATCTTGCAGCAGGTTCGGATAGACAGGGAATGCATAGATATGATATTTCAAGTGACCCAGTAGATTCAAGCGCAGGTATTTTCTGTGGAACCGCAGGAAATCATGCCCATACTTTCACAACAAATCCAACAGGCTTGGGTGAAGATTATATGCCACCATTTATGACTGTATTTGCATGGTATAGAGTTCAATGAACGCGCTTGAGCCTAGAATAAAATCTTTAACTTTACATAAATGAGCTTGAAAGAAGTATTCGAACAACATCCATGGAGGTCTTTTAAGAAATTCAATGAAGCTGCAAAGAGTTGGGGATTTACTAACAGAGCTGAAGTGAAAAGGTTCTTTGACAAAAATGTTGTACATCAAACAAAAATAAATCCTTACGACTACTTTTTACCAATTTACTCCAACACTCCTGACGCATACCAATTTGACACTCTCATTCAAAGCAGAAAAGGAGGACATAAACCATTCCTCATCTTCATTAATGTTAACACTCGTAAAGCATATGCATATCCAATGAGGAATAAAGGAACTCGTGAAGTGTTAAGAGTTTTACAAAAGTTTGTAGCAGAACATAGCCCAAGTACTTTAACATCAGACCAAGACAGTGCATACCTCAGCAATGAAATCACAGATTTTCTCATTAAGCATAACATAACTCACTACACTACTGAAGACCATAACCATAACATACTCGGCATCATAAACCGCTTCATAAGGACTCTCAGAGATTTAAACAAGAGCGAGACTTTACCGAAGAAACAATGAAACATTTTCTCGAAGTATATAATTCCTCAACACATTCTACAACAGGACATACACCAAATTCAATGACACAACAACAAGAAGAAAAGTATATACAAAAGAAACGAAGCCAAACACAAAATATCAGAAATTCAACACAATTTACCCTCATTCCTGGTACAAAAGTTCGTGTAGTTCTTGACGACAAACCGTTGACAAAGAAACGTTTAAGGTTAAGTCGAAATTATTATATCGTAGACTCTACGCAAGGTAATGGATATCTTATAAAAGCTGCCGACGACTCTATTGCGTTTTATCCTCGTCATAAATTAGTTGAAAGTAGTAATGGCAAACTTGCTGAAACCATTGACGAAGCAAAGCGAGGAGTGGTTATTGAAATACTTGACTACAACATAAACGATGACACTTATAAAGTAAGATATGAAGGAGGTGTTGAAGATGTTATACCATCTAAGAACTTGAGAGAGTCAAAGCCAACACATCTGGGACCATTAGAGCGGGAGTACTGGAAAGACAAAAATATGCCAGAAAGAATAAGAAAATTCTTCTAAACTTTTTCATTAGATGTAAATCAGACATGAATGAGAACAGTCATGATATCATTAATGGTACCATTTATTTACACCAAAAATAATGTTTATGTTAGCATGTTAGATCTAACACGTTTTCTAACCACTTTTCTAACATGGTCTAAAACTCTCGAAAATCATGAATTTTTGACATTTCCTTATGAAAGAAAAATAACGCTAATTTTTTTCTAAGAAAAATTTTTATCTTGTATGTAAAGATATGATTTCAACAATCGGCACAACAACAATTCAAACTACAGCACCAAACTCGTTAGTCATGAATCCAACATCTATGTTAGTAGAGATGAAAAGCTTCATTCCTTCTTCATATACTTTCGAAACAAAAATCCAGAAGATAAAGCAAGAACTTTTAACAAGTAATTTAGACTGTAGTGCGAAAGATGAAACAAATGAACAGTATCTTTATGAAATGCAGGATATTATTGACCATTTACCCAAATTGCCTGAAATCCAACAACAAAGCTCACTATTCATGAATTCGATGAAATAGAAGTGAAACCAACTGACTCAGTAGAAATAAAGAAGTTCATACGTAAAGTAAACTATGAGTTTCTAGGATATCATTGCAACCATAAAGTTATGGACAAAGATTGCGACATGGTATATAAGAACATCTCTGACATATATAAATCTGGGGAGTTTAAGACATACGACAACTTTGTTTCATTAGTTGCTGAATGCGTATGGCAGATAAGAGATAAAGATAAAGATGTAAAATATGGAACAAACAAATCAGAGCCTACAATATCTAGTTAAAGAAAACCATTGACGCCTTAGTTGTTCTAGCTGGTTTTTATTTCAATGTATAACGCAAAAATGAACCCACAATGTTCAAAATGTAAAGCAGCAATAAGGAAATATAACTATTCTGTCAAAGAGATAGAACGTATGAGAAACGACTATGCTGACTTAAAGAAAGAAGTAGAGAAACCAGCAGAAGATAAAATGGACATGTTAGCATTTCTGAACAAAAACTATCCAACTGCTGACGATTTCCTATTATCTGATGTCAAGAAGAAGTATAAAGAAACCTTCGGCATAGTTAAAATTTTTTGATATTCTTCGTGAAGAAATAGAAGCTACAAAACTGTTTAAAGTCATGAACCATCGCAACATATACCATGTAAAACGCTTGTAAATAGTTATGTTAGAAAAGTGGTTAGAAAACGTGTTAGATCTAACATGCTAACATAAACATTATTTTTTCTAAACTTTTTATCTTGTATGTAAGAACAGTAATGTTAAAGGTTGAGTTTGAAACAGTTAGAAAGATAGACAATGACACCAAAAGTGGTTAGAATAGGTAATTTAAACGTAAGATACTCAAAGAAATACAACAAATATTCTTTGTCAGACATTATATCTCCATCTGGAAAGAAAAACAAACGACTGGGTTAGAAATGCTTCTACTCAGAAAATTTTGACAAGAAATCCTGAGCTTTATGATATCAGTAAGATTCTATGGAACAAGAGCATATCTTATAGACAAAAGTCTTATACCAATAATTCTTCTATGGATTGACCCAGTTGTTGGATATAACTTCATAACTTATGGTTCATTCGACTCAGAACGTTGCAGTGAAGGCTTACTTTACATCGTTCAGAAACCGAAGGACTTCAATACAAAGAGATATAAGATAGGAAGAACATATAATATAACTCAAAGATATGACAGTACAGTCAATAGAGTCAAGGTTGTGTTCGTTAATGATATGAGAGCTGCAGAAACAGAACTACTTGAAAAGTTTGCGAAAAGGTATGGTGCTCCCATGAAAGGTAAAGAAACGTTTGAAGTAGATGAGATAGATAAAGCTATAAAATTATTTGACGAAGTTGCTGAAAAATACATGTAAAGCGTTTATTTTTGGTCTTTTGTGAAAGTCAGAAAATAAAGTTAGTTTTTTATAAAATATTTTTTTATCCGGAATATAAAGACAGTAATGACAACATCAGAGAGCACAACAACTGCTATCGTTCATGAAGCTATAAATGAAGAATACGAGTACATACAATATAACAAACAGTTACGTCTCATTCGTTCAGTCAAAGATGATATGTACCAAATGCAGAGTATAATGAATGCTCTTCGTTCTACAAAGCAAGCATATCATTGGTTTGAAAACCAACAGACAAAAGAACTTTTAGAAGAATTTCCTCATATGATTGCTTCCCTCGGAAAACCGAGAGAAGAGATTCCGTACGAAAATCGCAAGAATTTGGCTCCTGGTTTGAAAGGTTATTATGTTCATAGACTTTTAGTAAACGCTGTAGCAATGTGGGCTTCACCTCGTTATGCTTGTTATATTTTTCATGATGTTAGATGAACTATATAAAAGCAGAACGTGGAGAGATGGAAAAGAAACTTCAAGCAAAAGATGAAGTCATTGAATCCAAAGACAAAAGCATACAGAAAAGAATACCGCGTTCAGTACCAAAAGGAAGGAAAAGAACTATAAGTATATGATTTTATACTGAAGAGTTGGAGAATGAAGAAGATAAAGATATGGTTATGTGTGCATTTAGTCAGAAGAAAAACAAAAGCTTTTACGACCTTGCTAAAAATATATAAATCTGACAGAAACTGGTTTATCGTGAAAACTTACCGATTTCAATGACACCGAATGAGCAAATAAAAGAAATTGTCAAAAATACTCTTCCTCAAACACACTATGACATCAAAGGTTGCACAATACTTACCTTCAAAGAAGACTTACCATTACTGAAGGAAAAAATAACAGAATATTTCGATAACTTCAAAGAGGAAGAATGAAGTCACGACAACATTAACGAAGAAGTCACGACAACATTAACGAAGAAGTCACGACAACATTAACGAAGAAGTCACGACAACATTAACGAAGAGAGAATGAGGTGAAAAAACAGGTGAAATCTCACCTCTTCACCAAAAATATATTTTTGGTTAAATAGCTTCAGGGTCTATTTCTTCAACCATTTCACTTCCTTCGTCAATGTCAATAGAAGCTTCTTCAACCTTTGGTAAGAACTTTTGTATAACATCTTTGTTCGTTATTGTCTTCAGAGATGAAGGATAATATTTCACATTTGTTTCACCCTTCTTATATTCTTTCTGTTCGGAAAGATTCATAGCAATACTGAAGAAGTCAATGTTAGAGTTCTTTATGACAGTATAATGAGTATCTTTGACATTCACGAAGAAACTCTTTTGTTTCAAAACTACTGCTAACTCTTGTGAAGTATAACGTTTGCGGTCAATGACGATAGCTAATGGTCTGACATACTGACCAAACTTAGATTCTTTCACAAACTTCTTGTTAAAGATAACATTAACATTTGAAGCATTATTGAACTCATTCTTGATGGCAGTAGCGAGAGCATTGTATGAAAAGAACTTGCAATCTTGCATGTGTTTCATTAAAATAAAAATATTAAATTATTTTGAAAAATAACTTAAAAAAATCTAATCTAATTTTTTCAAAAAATATTTTTTTATTTCCTACTAAAGATGTATCGGAAGTTGTCTAAGTTAGAACACTCGGAAATAAAACAACTTCTTACAGAAGCTAATATAGATGTTGCAAAGCATTACGCAACAAACAAAAAGGCACTCGCTGACATCCTCAATGACTATAATGGTGAAATAACTTATGATAGAATTCATGAGTTCATAAAGCCGCAACGCGGCGAGGACGAAGTCCATGCAAGAGCATTTCCTTTAAATGACGTTGCTATTGACTTATATCATAGACGTTCAATACCTCATGAAGTAAGAAGAGAAATGTTTGACATAACAAATGCGAACGTGGTCATACTCGTAAAGCTCTTTCGCATGAAGTAAGAAGAGAAATGTTTGACATAACAAATGCGAACGTTGGTCATACTCGTAAAGCTCTTTCGCATGATGTTCGTCAAGAGATGTTTGACATAACAAATGCAAACGTTGGTGAAACACGAAAGAGAGATGACACACTGAAACAACAGAGAAGAGAGATGTTTAAAAGTGCTATAGAACAAGTTCGCAAAGCTAATAATGTCATTCGTTCCATTGACGACAAACCAAAAGAAGGTGAGAGATGGTTAAAGAAAGATGAAGAAAATAGGAAGAGGAATGTGAAGTCAGGCAATAGACTCATTGACTTTAACATCGAAGCTTTAGATGAACCAAACAGAGACTACTTACACAAACATTTCGGTAAGGTTTTCATGAGACTCTTAGAGAAAATTAAAATAAACTCCCAACAAAGATGGATGGTATGTTATAAACTTGGTGGAAAGTATGAATGTTCTACGTTAAACCTCAATAATATTGGAACATTACTACATCAGCTCTTGAAGGAGAACTTTATATCAGAGATAGAAGCAAATGCTGCAGGTATTGTTGAAATGCACTATGACTTCTTCTTGACAAACATAAAGAATCTTACTGAAATAAAGATGTATGATTTAACAGAATATGAAGGCTTAACGATGTCAGATGTAAAGAAAGGCAAACCAAAAAAGAGACCATATAGAGATGAAAGCACACTGACAAATGACCAGAAAGCCATTTTGGAAGCTCTTAAGCAAACAGGAAACCCAGCACTTATAGAAAGCTTTTGGAAAGATAATGGTGAAAAGAAGTTTTATAAGAAGAGAAGCGGTCAGTTCTGGAAGTATCTTTGCACATTACCTATAAATCTTGAACGCTACCAAATCTTCAATGAACTGAACAAAAGAACTGCAACACTTATGACAGAGGACAATTGTTTCGTTTATGCTTGCATTCAGGCTGGAGTAAATGAAGAAACTATTGACCACATGAGAGAAGTCATTCGTGTTAGAGACTTTCCTCAAAGTAAAGTACAAGAAATTTCTGACGCAACAGGTATAGCATTTAATGTTACCATTGGTTATTTCAATGACTCAAGACATAATGAAATAAAGAGATATACCAAAAGAATGCGAAACTGTTAGAACTATTGACTTACTTCTTGTTGAAGACCACTACATGCTAAATGAAAGACTTCCAATGACAACATATTCATTCGAAACTATAAAGAAATTCTCAAAGCTTGTGGTGGAATGAACATTGAGAAACAGATGAAGATTTATACAAAGAGAGAAGATAAATATGTAGTTCGTTATGATAGAACAACACCGTTATGGGATGTTATGAAAACATTGTGGGAGTGCAAATATTTCGAACCTATTTCTTATGGAGAACTTTTCACATATACTACTGACTTATATAAACAGAACCTTGCACCATTTAAAGATTTGACATATGCTCCAAAGTATTGTGTACAACTGAAGAAGAAAGCAGAGTCAAAAGAAGTAAATAAAGCTAAATGTAAATTCATACCTGAGCACGTTTTCTTTGCTGACTTTGAGTGTAGTACGGATGGCTTTCATAAAGCTTTTAACATCTGTTATGACAGTGAAGATGGTTCAGTTAGTGAAAGCATTTGGGGTCAAAACTGTGCAACAGAATTTTTGGAAAGACTTCCTGACAAGAGTTTAATATATTTCCATAACCTCAGTTATGACATAAACTTCATCTTAAGACACATGACAGAAGTGAAAGGAACTCCCATCATTAAAGGTTCACGAACAATGCAAATAACTGGTTTATATAAAGGACGGGCAATTATTATAAAAGACTCTTACAGTGTTATAAATAAGAAGCTTAAACTATTTCCTGCTATGTTTAACTTACAAACAGGACCGAAAGAAGTATTTCCATATAACTACTACAGCAGTGTTTTGTTAGCAAATGACAACAGAACTGGTGTCATTTCTGAAGCATGTAAGTTTATCCATGATGCAGATACATTTATGAAGAACATAGATTCCATCAAAGGTTGCAGAATAGATGAAAACCACTTCGACTTAGAAAAATATAGCACGTTTTACTGCAAACAAGATGTAAGAATTTTAAGAGAAGGTTTTGTAAAGTTCCGCAATGACTTATTGAAAGAGTTTGATTTAAACGTTTATGACTACGTTAGTATTTGTTCATTGCTAACAAATTGTTTGAGAACAGAGTATACTTCCCGAATGGAAATCTTTATGACCTCTCAAATAAACCAAGAGAATTTATTTCGAGATGCATTCAAGGTGGAAGATGTATGTTGTCAGATAACATGAAACAAAAGAGCAAAAAGAAACTCATTGCTGACTTCGACACTGTTTCATTATATCCTTCAGCTATAGCAAGACTTTATACTTTAGAAGGTATTCCAAAAGTATTGAAGGAAGAAATGTTAAGCACAGAGTATCTCATGAGACATTTATTCGATGATGACCAAAAGGAACCCATTGGTGAAAAGTTTATGTCTGGCTTCTTTGTTCTCATTAAGATAACAGAGATTGGTATACCCAGACACTTTCATTTAATAGTTTGCGACCCTGAACTAAATCCAGAACTTAACGTTCCAAGAAGTTCAAACACTTGCTGTCTCATGTATGTTGACCATATAACATTACAAGACCTCATAAAATATCAAGGTGTCAAATGTGAAGTGTTGCAAGGATACTATTACGATGGAAACAGAGATATGAGAATAAGAGATGAAGTAAAGAAGTTGTTTGAGTTAAGGTTAAAGTATAAGAAAGAAGAAAACCCCTTACAAGAAATTATAAAACTCATTCTGAACAGCATTTATGGCAAAACTATTCTATCTCCTATTGAGTCAAAAATAACCATAGTAGATGACAAAGATGCTATAAGATATGCTATAAGAAATTACAACCATATAGTGAAGTTCGAAGGTTTGGATGGTTCAGATAAAACTATTTTCAAGCTAACGAAAAGCATTTGCAGACACTTTAACTTCTGTCCACTTGGTGTTAATATTCTGTCTATGTCAAAACGTATTATGAATGAAGTATTCTGTACTGCAGAGGACATGGGTCTTCAAATCTTTTACCAGGATACCGACAGTATGCACTTATATAATGAAGACATCCCAAAGCTTGCAGCAGAGTTTAAGAAGAGATATGGTCGCGAACTTATAGGAAAGAACCTTGGTCAATTTCATAGCGACTTTGCAGAAATAACACCTGGAAAACAAAGTTTAGCTTATAAAAGTATTTTCTGTGGAAAGAAGACCTACATAGACTTACTCACTAACGATTTAAATGAAGTTGCATTTCACTGCAGAATGAAAGGCGTGAAGCAAGATGTTATTGCTTTAACCGCTAATGAAATGTTTCCTGAAGCTATACAATGCTATTACAATGAAGATAAGAACATTCACATACCTGTTGGAACATATGACAAAGACTCTGAGTTCAGTTTAATGAAACTTTACAAAGCACTTCATGATGGTCAAGAGATTGCATTCGACTTATGTAAGTCATGTCAACCTTGCTTTGCTGAAAAGTTCAACTTTTCAATAACGACTAAAACAAGCTTTATTCGTAAGTTGAAGTTCTGAGGTCATTTATTTTTGTCAGCAATGAGGTCATGAATGAGGTCATGAATGAGGTCATTCGTGATAAAAATAAAGCTAGCGTAGATTTTACAATACTGCGATGGTAGAGTTTAAGAGTTGTGCTTCAATGTAGAGACAGTCCTTATGGTCTGGAGGCAAGAACACTGGACATTTATGGTCATGAGTGGAGAACATGTCTATCCAAAACTCACGATTGAAGCCAGTTAATTTATAGTATTTAGGGTTAGGAAGTGGTGAAGTTCTTGTATGACCAATGAACTCATTTTCAACTCCTTTGGCTATATTAGAGTAAAGTATTGCTTGCTTTCTATCCCAAATGCCAGGTGTTACAATCTTTGAAAATTCATTTTTCCTCGGAAGCATTGCATCATAATTGAAAACATTCTTGAAATCATCACTTGGTTCAGAGATTTGAAATCTTATACGTAATGGATTTTCTTTCTTTTTAGCGACTTCATTGAATGGTGAAATATAACAAACTGACAGTCATGAGTTCCATCTTCATTTTCATTAAATTCATAATGAAAGTCTATAAGTTGTGGCTGACTACCTTCTTCTTTCAGTTGTGCAAGAAACTCACGTAAAGGCTGTAAAGTTTGTACTTCAATGTTGAACTTTTTCTCGAACATCTCATTAAATGAAATCATACATTGCAACAATGTTGTATCGTCTTTAAAGTATTTGTATATGTGAATGTTTTGGGCGCTTAAAGACTGTTCGTCATTTTCTATCTCGACTTGAAGTATAAAGTCAACCTTTCTGAAAGCACGTGTTATATACATAGATGTTATGCCAATGTACTTCTCTTCATTTATGTTCACAATCCAGTCTGTTGGAAACTTAAACGTTACTCTGTTCCCCTTTATTTTGACGTCAGGGTTTTCACTACTGAACGCAACAGATAAAGGTATTTGTCTATACATTTAGTTCGGATAAAAATAAACCATTTACTCTTTCTTTGCTTCAGCTTCTTCTCTAGCTTTCTTTGCCAGCAAACGTGGGTTCTTTTGTCTTCCAGCAGCTAATGCAGCAAGTTGTTTTTCACTAAGTTTTCTCTTTGGTCTCTCTGGCTTTTGTTCTTGTTTTTGTTCCTTCAGTTCGGATAAAATTTGCTCACGAATTTCTTTCTTCAATGCTTCAACATCTATGACACCTTGGGTCTTGTCCGTAGGGCTTGTCTGAGTCATTTGACTGCAGATAAAAAACAAAATTAAAACTTTAACCGATGTAAAATGAGCTTGTCAAAATCAGAGCGAGAGTCTATTATATTAAATGACGCAAGAGGAATACAACATCCTTTCTATTATGTAAGTCAGAGTAAAGATGGTAAAATATACGTAAGAAAAAGAAAGGTTCCATTAGCGAATGCAGAGAGCGACAACATTAAGGTGCATGGCAAGGGTGAAGTCCACGAAGCCCATATAAAACCTTCTGTTCAAACTGAAAAGTCAATAGAACCAGAAGAAAAGAAGCCAGATGTACTTTCAATAACGAACCAAGAGCTTATTGCAAAGTTCGTGAATTTCATTGAAAAACAAACCGAGTCAAAGAATCCTGACCCGCCAGTGAAAGAAGTTGAGACAAAAGAGAATGTACAGTTCATTGAAAATGTCAAGAAACAACTTCCACCACGAATGCCAAGAAGAAGAGTGAGAATAATGAAGTAAATAGATATTTTTATCCGAAGTAAATACATGCAGAACGAACAGTTAAACGAATTTACTCCAGCAGAGCATATTCATCAGATTCGCTCATATTTCGATATCATAGACAATGCAGTTCAAATTGGTGACACTAATAGAAAATATTCTGACGCAAAGATTCCATCACAACCTGGAACTGCTAAAGATAACACATGGGTAACATTCAATCTCTCACCTCCTGGTGAAAATATGTTGGACCTTTACAATACATTCATTACGTATAAAATGGAAGGTCAATTTATTGTAGATAAAGAAATTGGTTCAGGTTCCAATAAAACAAACCCACCAGGATTTTGGATTGGTTTCGATGACGCTTTCTATGCAGTTGCTGGATATCAAATCCTTGCAAATGGTCGTATCGTATATTCTCAAGACAACGCAAGAGAAGAAGCATATATAACTTCAAACTCACAAACTACCGAACAAATAAAGAAAGTAGATGTTTTCTCAAAGACTCGACATGAAGATGTATGGAGTCATTCGGGAACATGCAGAACAGGACAAATTGTTAGTGGTCCAATTACAGCAGGAAAATCATTTGATTTTAAGCTTCGTTTAAGAATTCCTGTTAGAAGATTCCTTCCATTAGAAGCTATTCGATTTATTCCAGCTTTTGCAGGAAACATTCAGCTTAAAGTAAAGTTCAGTAGCGACGCCTTACAATGCACATCTATATCTGTAAATGATATCATTGCTTTCAATCCAACTCTTAAAGTTGCATTTGCTTCAGATTCAAATCCACCGACAAATAAATTTGTTCCATGGAATGAACCATTCACTATGATAACGAAGGCAGTAGAAGCTAGTGGAACAGTTACTATTACAACTGTAACCCAGCAACTATTTCGAACAAAGATGGATTTTAATGAATGTTTCATTCATCCAAAGTCATTCTCTTTAGACCCTAACATTTATACAGAACTTGTAGAACATTATACAAACGAGGCTTTATGTTTTCCTGTTAAAGTTATGGATTGGATTCCTATGGACGGTTCATTCTCAAAGAATACAGATAGTTCAAGTGCAACATTTACAGCAGCTTATACGCCTATTAATGTTAAAAGTATTTGGGCACTATTTAGAAAGAAAGACAACTATTATGTTAATTTTGAGAACCCTAAGTTTAAATATCTTCAGCTTTCCATGGGAGCTTATGGAAATATGCCTGCAGAACCTGAAAAATCATATGGACCTGTATTTTATGAAATGGTTGCGAACGCTTGCAATACAAACAATGATATGATAGGATTTAATGAAGATGTTATGAGGTCATTGGTGGATGATGGTAGTGTGGAACATAAATGGGATAGCTATGACAACACACATTTCTTATGTGGTTTTCCAACAGAAGTGGACTTTTGCTTCCAACAAGGTCAAACATCTACTGCTCCAATAACATACAAATTGTCTGTTAAAGGACCTATTGAACTAGCAACTGAAAACGTACCAAAGCCACTTATTGGATTTATGAGGGATTGTTGCTTTGCCATTCAGGTGCGTGCTAATGGCATCCCATAATAAGATTAGATGACTATAACTTAGCCACGGACGACAGTGAGGAATAAAGGATGAACGTTTATTTTTAAAGCTTATAAATGAGTTCTTCATCAAGCTCTCGCGAACCTTCACCATCTATGAAACAAACTTTACCAAACGATTATGGAGCACCTATTGAATATTTCTTACGAGCTGCACAATGGCAAAGAGCAGTTTCACCAAGGTTAGGTGTTCCACCAGCTCCTGTCAAAAATAGCATTTGGTCAAGTCCTTATATAAGATATGGTCTCCCACTAGGTTTGCTAGCTACAGCAGGAGCAGTAATGATGTTGAAAAGAAATAAAGCAAATGTTGTAAATAATACTGAAGTAGCTGAAGTTAAACAAACTCCGACACCATCGCCAAAACCAACGCCTTCACAAACAACACCTTCAATGACTCCTGAACCTATGGAATTACAAACTCCTGTTCAAAAGTCAACTCCAAAACCGACTCCAACATTTAAACCAGAACCTACACCACAAATAAATCGTAAAACTCCTGCGTTTCCTTACTGAAAAAATAACGTTATTTTTATTTTATTTGAACATTTTATTTAGAGTAAAATGACGACTAAAGTCACTGAAGCAATGAAACAAAAATTTTTGGTAGAATACATTAAATCAGGAGCGGTTCCAGAAGGTTTTTACGTTCATACTATGAAGGATGGTAGAGTTCAGTTTAGAAAGATAAAGCAACCATTAGATAGAGAAGGTATATTAAGGAAGATTAAACTTCATGAGGACAACATTGCTGAACTTAAGAAGAAGTTAGAAGAGTTGGAGAAAGGAAGAGAGTTATAAAGTAATGAATTCAACGGGTGAAAAAAGAGGTGAAAAAACAGGTGAGATCTCACCACTTCACCTAAATTTATTTTTGCGCTATGTTTTCATACGTGTGAGGGTGGTGATATCATTAATTTTTAAGTTTATTTTTATATAAATGACAGAACAAAAATATAACATATCTACTCAACAGGAATGAGACCCTTACTGACTATGTATTCGTTTAATGCTTGATGAAAACAATGGTACATATTATCGTATGGGTATACACAGCGTCTGTTTCCATCGTCGTCGTATATGTAGAGCTCAAATCCAGTCCAACCTTCTTTTGTACAATATGTAGCTTTATTTAAGTATGCATTTATGTAGATAAGGCAATTTTCTTCATCGCTCCAGAAATAATTTTTGTTCTTTGTTGAAATAGTTTTCGTTCCTCTGCGACCATAAGGAATGTATGCAATGAACTTTGCGTCATAAGGGATTGTAATATATTCAGGGTTTCTTTCATCGTCAATGGGTCTGTCTTTGTTAAAATGCATGTTTCTCAGTTTTACTTGAGTTTTGAATAGTTCACGGAAACGTTCTGGGAAAGAGTCATAGTAAATGTAGTCGGACATGTCTTTGTAATGAAATAAAAAATTTAAAAAAAAATAAAAATAAGGTTATTTTTTATTTAGTGAGGACGGTAGTGAATTCGTTAGTGAGTTCGTTAGTGAAGTCGTTTATGTGTCAGATAGTTTTGTAAATATTTAAGGTTAAGTTGGTGTTTGTGTTTGTGTTGTAAAATATACGTTACCAGTTTCGTAAAGTGTCAAAACCGCTAAGTGGTGTACGGAGGCGCGCAGTGCCACAGTACACGACTTAGGGATACTAACTAAAATGTTGTTTTAAGTTTTAAAATTTGTAATTCAAAATTTTTTTGGAAAGATTTACGATTTTTTAATACTGCGAATGAGTTTTATTTTACATACTCTATTGATAAATCATATTTTTGTCGAGATATAACTTTTTTTAAAAAAATTATATGCAAAGAGTGTTATAGAATTCTAGAAGGTATAGTGCATAATTTGAAGTATACTATCAAATAAAGAAATTTTACAGTTTTTTAGTTATGCTATTTTTTCTATTTATTTTGTTCTAAAATTCTAAATATTTTTTTTTCATAACATAAAATATGATGTCTAGTCTCATTTACATAACAGCATGCCTTAGAATAGGTTTTTTATTCTTTTTGTCACTTTAAATTAAGAATAAAAAGATAATTTAAATTGAATATTTGCGATTATTCTCACTAATGCTGCTTCCTCTTTTATTAGGTAGACAACAAAAAGTTAGCCTTGGACTCCCATATCAGATTTTTGATTGGTTGCGTATATAATGAGCTGGGATTGATAGACGAAAACCCAGTGAGAAAATTTTTGACGCCGAAAATTTTTGTCCATGCCAGAGCACGAAATCTGTACGGAAGTTCTCTACGTATTGAAAATATATCGACCATATCTAAAATCTTAGATTCTCCGAAAATAACTTGTTGGGCTCTGATTACAGCTTTGGATCTGAGATAAGCTGGCTTATTATGCTCCTCTAGAGAATCAATGGTCTTAAGTTTATTTTCAATACATGATTACGGTGTTTGAAGTAGCCGAACAATCTCGTACATCGTTACTGATCATGAAGGCTGATAATGGCATTAGATTGGGCTGTTTTTTGCCACAAGGATTGAAATATAGTTCAAAAGTCTATGGATCTGGAGACATTTTTGTCTTTAACTTTGCACCAGAGCTGAACTGTTTCAAGTGGAGTCGAAAGAACTCCAACTTTATTACTGCTACAAATACTGAAGTTATGATTGGAGCAGGTAAGGAAGGAGGAGCTGCTATCTATTTCACAAAATTTATGGATAATGGATGGTCCGATTTCTGTGAAACATTCTCTTCTCCTCCTTTAGCTTTAAGAGAAGATTTCCATATCTTAGATTTGGAAATTTGGGATATCTCGTATAAGCAAACGAGTATTGTCAAAAAGAATGGTTAATTCTCAATTAGTTATTAAGTTTTATTGTTTGTAAAAAAATTATATAATTCTAACATTCTGAACAGAAGTGTTTCATGAGCTTTTTCATCCAAAGTAACTACTTTTTTCATAGAGTTGTTCTTTTTAGCTCATCAATAAAAATATTTATCAAAAATATCAGAAGTATAACAAATTGATCTTTAAATAAGACTTGTTTGATTGATAAGCATGTAAATACAAACAATTTATTAAGAGTAAAAGAAAATAATAAAGAGTAATATAAACATAATATTATAAGTAACAAAAATATAATATGATCTAAATAAATTATTGATAATTAGGATAGGCTATTACGATTGTAAGAAAATATAAATTTTTTTTCAATCGTATGTTTTCATAAGCCAATATCCTTTTGTAGATTTAAGCGAAGGATTGTCTAAAACTTCATTGATAGGTGGTGGAGCTTGTGGATACTTTGTGACTCCTTGAATAATTTGTGTAGTTTCTTTTGGATGTTTTAATAATTTATGAATTGAATTTAGGTTAGGAATTGGTACTTTTGCTGATACTTTTTTCTCTGTTTTTTTGTAAGGTCTGGATGGATATGAAGCAAAATGAAAAGAAGCATCAATTGGAACTTTATACATTGCAGCTGCAGCACGTGAAGATTTCTTTGCAAGTGGTGGGAGACGAACATTTTCGTCAATATCTGTATTAATTCTTGATACAGCTTTTAAAACTTCATAACTGCGTGCACTTTCTAAAGTTTCGAATTCTAATGTTGATTGTTTTCTTCTTTCTTCGCGTTTCATGCTATCTAGAAGAAGACGGTCAAAGTGTGCCATGGCTTCAAAAAAACGTATGATAAAAATTTTTATTCTGAAAACTAAAAATAATCTTCACAAAAGAACCTTGAAAAAAATTATGTTTTAAGATAATATCATAATGAAACAATTACCAATTAGAAAAACATGTTTTATATAAATTGAATCCACTCTCAAATTAATCATTCTCAAATTGCATCGATACCACGTTCATATGAAGCATTAAGCACCTTTACGCGTTACCTAAAGTCACCCCGGAATAGAAGTCTGCATAATGTAAGCGCCAGTGATGTTTTTCCTGTACCATGCTGACCTTGGAAAATTAAATGTGAATAACTCCTGTTTCAAGTGTTTTTGAATGCTTTAACAGATTCTTCTTGTTGAACAACACCATTAAGGTACTTTTGAAGATATTTTTCAACCCAGGGGAGAGTATCGTCGATTCCAATTTTATAAATATTTTGTTTTATGATACTGATAATTATACATGTGTAAATATTTCTAATGGTACAGAAAAAACTGATAATCTCTTACCTGGCCTTTTGCAACTGCAAGCGGAGTACATCCATATTTATTCTTTGCTTCTTTGTTAGCTCCAATAAAGATGAGATATTTAACAACTTCAAGATTGTCATAATTTGATGCATTATTGAGTGGAGTACATCCATATTTATCCTTTGCTTCTTTGTCGGCTCCAACAGATTTGGTTGTTTTAGTGTATGAAGACACTTTGTTGATAAGATTCATTTGGATTAAATCAAAGATGTAAATTGCCAATATTTTGATGATTAATTGTTTGATATCAAATCCTTCGATCTAGATCTTCAATTTCATATAAGTTAAATATTGCAGAAATTGATACAGCCATAAAAATTAAGTTCTTCAGGCAGTATATTATTTTTCCGTTAACATTCAATTTTTGAATTGAATTGTGAATTGTAAAGGAATAAAAAATGGAAATTTGTTGTAATGACGTCAATTGAAATTTTTCTGAACTTAATGTGATCATGAGTCGAGATTATTTTAAAAAAAATTAATTTGATTTGTAAACTTCAGAATATTCGTTACAAAAATATGAGTTATCAGCCAGCTCCACCACAAGAAGATGATTATACAACCACACCAATAAAGTCTCCACGAAAAAAGCATATGAACAGTCGCGTTCCACCGCCAAGAATTTCTCCTGAACTCGAGTTATTAAAGCAAAAAGCAATTAATGGCGAAGATATCAGCAACTGCGATTCATCGCTGTTCCCAGATCTTATTGTTGCTCTCAAACAGCAGAGAGATTTTCTGATATCATATGACCTTTACGATGATTCTGAAGAATGTGATAAAGCGTTAAAAGAAGTTATGAAATTAAATGATGCGATTATGAAGCAATCCTCGCAAAAGAAAGCTGTCGTTGAATACAAAGCAAGACTTTCTAAAGCAAAGAAAGAATTAATTGAATTACAGCACAGAGCAAACAAATTAGAAAAGGAACTTGAAAAGGATTTAGAAGAGCAAGATAAACAACTAGAAGAAAAGCAAAAGAAAGAAATAGAAGAATACGAAGAAAAATGGAATTCGGAAGGACAATTAAGGCGTTACAATCGTGCATCTGGTACCCTTAGGAATATGAAAACGCAAGCAATTCATTTACTTAACTCTCATCGCTACGAAGAAATGAGAATCGTTGAACAGCAAGCAAATAGCCTTGCTGAAAGCGAAGCAATCAGATCTCATCAGAATATGGAAGCTGACTACTCAAATGGTTACTTATTGCTTGAAAAAAAGCATGAAGCTGAAAGAGCCCAATTAAAGGAAGCCCAAGAAAGGAGAAGGAAGGTTTTTGAGAGCGCTAAAGAAATTGATGAAGATGTCCTCAAAGCAAGAATTAAAAAACTCGAAACTGCTTTGGAAGACGCATCGAATTCAAACAGAACTTACTACATGAATGTTAAGACCGCTCGTGCAAATGGAACAATACTGGCTGTTCAACCTGCAGGAATGGGAAAAAAGAGAGTTGATGTGACCAAATTTAACACATTAAAGCTTCCGGCGCTAAACCATATGCCGGAAATGTTGAGGAGGACAAGATCACCTACTACACCACGCTCTGCAAGGAATCCACCACGTGGAATGTCTTATGATAAATTTAATTTCTCAGAACTGAACTCTCCATCCCCTAATGGTCGTCCATCTCCTATGTCTCCAAGATACCAGAGATCTAACCAGCATAGATCTAATTCTGTTCATTATTATTGAATAATAAAAACCTGTTATTTATTTTTTATTAAAGATTCATACTTTTTACTAATATATAAAACACAAAAAATACAAATTGTATAATTAATTTCCGCAGCATTTTGATTTTGTTTTTGATTCTCGTAATTCTAATTGTTTTTTATTTACAATATGATCATTGATATTTGCTTTCATTATTTCTGTAACTTTGCGAATTACATTGTCAAATAACTCTTCAATCGAAGTACCATCAAGCGCAGAGGTATAAATAAACTCACAATTATACTTCTGGGCTTTTTCGTGGATTTCTTCATATGTTACTGCAGCAGATTCTTTTAAATATTTAAAACATATGTTTTATTTGCTGCAATAAATAATAATTTGCTGTCGGATTGCTTATAATACTCATTAATCCAATAATCAATATTATTGAATGTTTTTATGTTAGTTATATCAAAAACAACAATAGCTGCTGATGTATTTCTATAATAAACTTTACAAATTGAACGAAATGCCTCTTGTCCAGCGGTATCGTAAAAATTAATAGATAAATTTAAGTTATCTTCGACTATTGATTGCGTATAAACTGATGCTCCTATGGTTGGAGGACTGAATTTCGAAAAATCTGAGTTTATATGTCTATTAATAATTGAAGTTTTTCCTGTTTGTGTATCACCTATTAGAACAACACGAGTACAGCATTCCGTCAAGGGAATTGTTGACGTCATGTTGCTACGCAAATTGGGTGTAAGCATTTTGATCCATAAAATGTATCAAAATAATCTCAAAAATCTGTTTTTTATATATATTTCAAAATATTAAATGAATTCATTGAAAAAATTGAGAGAAAGGTATCTTCCGGTTAAGAAAATTTTAGTGAAAAAAACCAAAATCAAAAACCAAAAATCCTCTAGAATGCATATAATGGAACAATCCTACATATGCTATCAAATCAACCATGTGATTCATTAGATTTGTTATTAAAATGATATTCAATATTTTTAAAATATTTTTTTTTAAGTAACAATACAATAAAAAACAAATATATATCTTAATAGCTGAGATCTTGGTACTCACAATTTTTCCTTTTTTTGATTGTTGAAGCTGAGAATGATTCAGATTTTTTTTTTGAAAATGATCTGAAAAATGCCACTTGTTGTCAAAAGCACATTGTTTATATTTATTTTTGACGACCTCTTCTTTCTAATTTTGCAGCAATAGCATCATAATCCAAACCAAGATCTCTTGCCATTTGACGTAATTCTTCCTCAGATTTACCTCTAAACTCGTTTTTATTTCCTTGATTCAACATATCAGAGAACTGGAATGAAGTCTGCATTCTTTCTCTGTCACCTTGTTCTCTCAGTTTCTGTTTCTCTTTTGCCAATTTAGAAGCTCTTATTTCTCTCTTCCTGTTTATTTCTTCCAGTTCTCTCAGTTGCGACAATCTTCTTTTTTCTTGCCTTTCTGCAGCCAATTTTACATCTTCCGCTTTGAGTTTTTCTATTGCGGAATTAATCGAAATTGTTTTATTCTTTTCTTCAGCAACCTGTTGCAAAGTAATGACAGCTTTTGATTCAGCCATTTCCAAGTTCTTTTCTTTGATCTTTTGCTTTTCATAAGCTTTTCTTTCTCTTTCTTTTTTGTGTTCTTCTGATTTCTTTTCATTTATTTCTTTTTGCTGCTGGAGATACTGTATTTTCTCTTCTCTCCGCTGATTGAACAATTCCTCCTTCTTCTGCATGTTCTGGATTGTTGCTTGACGCTTCTTTTCGGTGATTTCTTCCATGTTCTTTTTAATAATTTCGATTCTTCGCTTTTTCTCCTGTTCTTCAGCTGCATTCTTCTCAGCAAGTTCCCTTTGCTTCATATCCTGTGTATATACTAAGAATTCCGCAGTTTCAGCTGCTTTTTGCTCTTCTTCTTGTAATTTCTTTTTAAGGTTTTCCACTTTTTGTGTATGAATTTTTTCAGCGTTTGCGAGCTTTCTTTCTATGTCTAGATTAGTTTCTATTGCTCTTTGGCGACGATTCTCTTCATCTTCTGCACGCTTGTCTGCTAAATATTGCGCTTTTCGCTCTTGATTTTGGAAATAATTATTTACAAATTCATTTTTTTCTTTTTGACGAGTTTCGGCTCGTTGTTGTAATAATTTGTTTCTCTCTGCTTCGTATCTGTGTTTTTCTTCAAGCTCTTTCCTTCTTTCTTCTTCTTTTTGAAGGAATTTTTGATAATCTAATTCTTTTTGCTTCTGATCTTTAAGATCAGCAATTGCTTGTAGTAGTTTTTCTTCTGCTGCATCTTTTGCGATCTTTTGAGCACCTTTTGCCGCTGCAATTGAAAGAGTTGTTAAAGCTTCTCGAGCTTTCATAGAATCAACCTCAATTTGGGATTCTTGGTAGTCTCGTAAACGTATTATTGAATCTCGTTCATCTTTTACTGCTTGAATCGCTGACTCTGCCCTTCGATTTAATCTTTGAGTGGCAACACTTAATAAAGTATCATCATGAGAATATGGAAGTAATTCTTCGTTAGTAGGATAGCATAATTCGCTCATTTGAATACCTAATATATCCATAGCTTGAAGAGATAATTCTTCATTAATTGTTCTTGGTGAATTAGGATCAAACTCGTTAATAGATATGATTTGTTTGGATCGTGATCTAACTGTTGAAGGCTTCATTTGTAGAGAAGGTAGATTTGGTAAAAAGTCATCGTTATTATCTTGAGTATCGTCATCAAATAAAGGTATATCATCGGGATTTTTCTTTTTGGGAGTTCTGTGCACAGGTTGTGAATAAGAAAGTTGATTATTTTTGACTTGTTTTGCTGGAACTGTTAATTCTGTAAGAAATGATTTTTTCTGCATGCTTGATAGGTTCATTGAGTTCATTTGCTTAAGTTCTTGTTTTCTGGTAGAAGAATTTGGATTATTGCCAAAATTTGACTTTTTCATTTGTAATTTTGGAATACAAAACATACTATTATTGCGAGATTGTTTGTTTGATAGCGTGGCATGATCTGGTTCTCCTTTGCCCATCGTGCCACGTAAATTCGTGCTCATTTTTTGCTCTTTGAATTTTTAACATAAATTTTTGTCCGTTTTTATAATTTACATTGAATATTTGCTTGAAAAGGATATCAAAATATTGATGGTGCTGATATGACATTTGAACTTTCTTAATAAACAATAATGAGATCTTGCAACATTGAAGAATTTGCATTCGATAATGATATGGGATTATTGTTTCTTATAGTACATGAATGAGATTTAGTGAACAAATACTTTCTCATACCAATATTCTCGTTTTTATTCTATGTCAAGAAGTTATAAGTGAATTGCTCAAGAAGATAATTATAATGAAATTGACGCTGTTGAAGCATCGGAAAATGTTAATATTCTAATACTGCAAAGTTTCGCATCATATATGATCTTTATTGAATATAAAAAAAGAAATGAACCAATTCTTGGTAAAATTTTGAGAGATGATTTTCTCTATAGATGGTGTTTGATCAATAGAAAATTTCAGTATCAAATATGCCATTCTATATAGGCAAACATCTAATATTAAGATACAAAAAAAAGGCATTTAATATTAGATGCAATCTTTCTCAATCTGAAATATAGAATTGATTATGGAGTGTTATACTTGAAGGTAGGATTTATTGTCTCATAGAGATCATTGTCTCAGCCGTATCAAGTTATTTTGGTAAATTGCATGAGAAAAAATTTTAAAGAAAAATATTGGCATTTTATTTTAAATTAGAAAAATTATTATGAATGGGGAAATATTTTGAACAGGAAAATAAATTCCTGATTTATTTGTGGAACATTTTTTTGCTGAATAAATATATATGATATCTGATGGTTTTAATATTGATAAATAAAAAGAATCGGGGTTAATGCTTGGTTTGTTTTGGTTATAGAATCTATTAACGACAACTTTTTCAAGGCCATTTGATACACCGAAAACAGCGCTTGAAATATAAGTAATAGATTCTGGTAAGACCACATATTTCAGATAAACAAGATTAAAAAAACAAGCATGGCGTAAAGTTTCAACTCCGTATGGGATAATAAAGAATGACTCGTTTTTTGATGCCGGATAATGAATCAAAGTTTTCATATCTTTGGTATAAATTATGCCATCGACGGAACAATAAAGTCTATTTGCAGGATCAACATCAATATGTGATAATTTATAGCTTCCATCAAATGGATTTGCAGAAGTTAGATAATTAACATTAGCAGGGATTTTTAAATATTCAACCTTGGTGTATGATAAAATCTCATCTCCTATGCGTAATAATGACGGTGGAAAGGTTACATTCTTTAAATTGGTGAATTTTTGAAAACAGTAATTCGGAAGAATAGTAAAACCATCTGAAATGGTTATTTCAACATAATTATCATATATTATATCATCTGGAAATGAAACTGTTGCGTTATTATTATACGGTAAAACATAACTTTCACCCAATAAAGGGAAAAATGACAAAAATTCAATGAATAACCTTAAAAATTGAAAGTTATTTTGTTCACTCAAAAAATTCGATACTACTAGAAATTTCGAATGTAATTTGTGGAAGTTTAAGATCAAAGATGTCCTCGATCAGATGACAAATTTTTACGGTTAAGTTTCGCCTATATTGGTTCGATTTATGATTCAAATTGAGAAGTGATATAAAAAAATCATAAAATCATTTATCAAGGGTGGGAAAAAAGTTTTTGGGGGCTTTGAATGGAAATTTCACCTCATCAGAATGATATACTGAATTGCAAGCTTTCAGATTCGATCCAATATGCTATTTGATCTTGAATTTTATCGACGTGAATAATTGATGACTTTCTTGATTTATATTTTGATTCAAACATCTTTAGTGATTAAAAACAATAATAAGAAAATAAAGTTTTTATTTAGAATTTGTGGGATTATTCCTTGGTGACACAAATGAATTTAAAAACATCTTTAGTGATTAAAAACAATGATAAAAAAATAAAGTTTTTTATTTAGAAGCAGGAGGATTATTCCTTGGTGACACAAATGGCTTTCCTGACTCATTCAATGAGTAGTAAAGCTCGTTGTCAGAGCCATAAACGAAAGTTGGTTTTCCTGGTGTTTGTACAACCTGAGAAACAGGAGCAGCACCGAGAATTGCAGCTGTTTCTGGGTCTTGTATTGAACCAGAAACTGTTCTGTAGCCCATTCCGCATGAAAGACATTTTGTGCATCTCCTTGCAGCTGCTGCTTCATCGAATTCTTGTGTCATGTGCTTAATCAACGTTTCAAGTCTCTTCACATCATCAGTAGTTGCAAATTTGCCATCATTTCCTTCTTTTGCCTGAACCATTTGAACAACATTTCCGAGACTTGACTTGAACTTCTCGAAAAGTCTTTCAATCAATGATCTGTCTGGGCGATCATTCAAATATCTTGCCAATTTCTTGAGTTCTTCATTTGTATTGGCATTTTGACTGGAGAGTTGCTGTTCAAGAGCTGCAAGACGTTGTCTGAGTTGAGAAATTGCTTCATTTGGATCTGATGATGGTAAATCTGGTAATGGTTGCAAGTTTGATTGCCTAGGAGATGTCTTTTGTGAAGATGATGGTGGTCTGACTGGTAAATCTTCATTTTCATTGGAGTTTTTGTGATCTGATGATTGAGATTTGTTGTTTGAAGAGTTTGTGTTGTCTTTGGTGGAAATTTGATCTTTAGAGCTTGATTTAGTAACAATGTTACTTGAATTAGCATCAGAGGAACGTGTTTCTGGATTAATATTTGAAATTTGTTTTTGAGTATCTGAATTTCCTGAATTACTATGGATCTGATTGTCATTTGATCTTGAAACGCCTGATTGTGATGGTCCAGAACTCGATTGCTGGCTCTGATTGTTGTTATTTGATGAATTTTGGTTGTTATTGGCATAGTTTTGATTTCCTAAATTATTTACATTTGTTCTATCATTACTTGATGACATTTGTTGTTGATTTACAGAATTTTGAGGTGAATTAATTTGAGATGAGGAATTATCTGAATTTCCTGAAGAAACTTGTGGTGCAACAAAGTTTCTTTCAATAGAAGCTCCACAACGATGATCATGACCAGATGATTGAGAATTGTTATTTTGATTTTGGTTATTCTTAAGATCTCTTAATGCTTTTTCGATATTGGAGATTGATTCTTCAGCTGTATTCAGTCTCCTTCCTAACACTCCGATCTTATCACTGAGATTTGAGTCGAAATTCTGAGAATTATTAGAATTTTGTTTATTTTCTCCATTTTGCACTGTATTAGATGGTGTATTTTGTCCTGAAGTCGACGGAGATTGGAACTGAGCGTTTTCTAAAGCTCTAATACGATCTGTATTATTTTGGATTTTATCTGAATTATTTTGAATCATTTGCTTAAGTTCATTAAGTGTATTAGGATCAAAATTAAATGAATTTGCATTGTTGTTGCTATTTCCTGCATTATTTGAATTAGATTCAATATTTACAGGATTTTCATTATTTTGATTAATTTCCTTGTTTGTGGTGTCTTGGCTATTTGATTGTGAAGCATTTTCTGCTGATGTTATGGTATTTTCTGGATATTTTCTTTGTTCAAGTTCATTTATACGTGTTTCATGGTCTTTTAGTGTATTATCGTGTGCTGAAACCTTATCATTGATGCCTTGTATTTCCTGATTAAGTTTTTCTTCTAAATTCTGTAAATCTTGTGTCAGTTTAGAAATTTGAGCATCATGTGTTTCTATCTTATCATTTGTATCATTGAACTGTGCCTGGACCTTGTCATCATTGTCTTTGATGAGTTGCTGTAATTCTTCTGCTTTCTGATTGAATGATTTTTCTAATGCATCAATTTTAGAATCAGTATCTGCTTTGTTATTTTCAACTGTTTCGCGAAGTGATTCAAGGTCTGTTTTGTCTGTTTTAGAAGGTAACGTTTCGAGGATTGTATTAATACTTTTTTCGTGTTTGCCAATTAAGTCTAAAATATCCTCTAATACTTTCTGAAGAGGACTTATTGAAAATGTCATAGGAATGAGACCTCCTTCATGTATCCGATTTCGAATTTCTTCTTCAGCCATTTTTTTTTATTTTTATCAACGAGAAAAATTGAAACTGATGATATCTTTACATGAGCTGATGTAAAATGATGATCTGATATACATAGCAGCACTGTCATCAAGCCATCCTCCTATAGCATGCATCAGATCATGATGTGTTTGTATGAATAATATCTCACCATTAAAACAAGTAGTTTGACTTTAAAACTAGAATCACAAACTAGTTTCTATGTTATATATTGCTATAATCTATGATAATGTTACATTTTTTGCAAATATATTTCTTATTGAATCAGATTCTATATACTTTTTGTTGTTCTAATTAGAACATGATAAAAAATATGCATGATGTCATGAATTTTAATCTAAATTTATAAAAAATATCCAAAAGAATTCAATCGTTGATAGTTTTCTATCATAATATAGATCATCTTTCTTTGAACGTATCTATAATTAATGTGATATAATGTTAAGATCTGATAATAAAATTTCAATATTTGTTTTTGAGGAAAAATAACAATGAAATATCAATATTTTAATATAATAGTAAAACAGTATTCTCTTTGATTCTTCATTTTTAAGAATGTCTAATGAAGAGCGATCTCAATATGGAAATCCAATTCCAGAAGAATTCTATCATTGTATTAATATTGAAGATGCCGTATATAGTCTTACACCAGAAAACTTAGATCGTCTCGCTAACATTCTTAAAGATAAACCAGAAAGTTATCACGATTACGTATATAGGTGCATTGCATCAGCTACCCGTTGTCATATTTTCAGCATGAAATTATATGGTCAGCTGTGGTTTGCTCTTGGCTGGGAACAAAAATACGTCAGTGATCATAATTTCGATAAATACGTTGCCTTAATATCAGAAAACCCAAAATTTTGCGATAACCCTTCTATAACTTTCGAATCAACTCCTTTACGTTACGAAAGGCCTCCGATGTGTGATTTATTTTTACTAATTTTTAAGAACCAGGTCACCGAAATACAAGAAATCGTTAATAATGATCCCAGTATCGTCAATAAAATGTATTTCTTTGAAGGATATAATGTTAATTCTGTTGATTTCTGTGCATTAATAGGAAACTACTTAATATTCCAGTACTTTGTTAACAAAGGTGGTGAAATTACTGATTCAACTGTCGAATATGCAGTAAGAGGAGGAAATATCAACATTATTCACTTTTTAGTTCAAAATGGCTACATGTTAAACGACTGCGTTGATGTTGCTATTGAATTTCATCATACAAGGATTGCAGAATTACTAATTCGAAACTATCCAAGCGAAGAAATGATTGCAAAATGCTTAAAGGCAGCTTTACGAGGATATAATACTCAAGGCTTATACCTTCTGAAGATATTTGGTCTAGATTTTGATCATGATGACTTTTCTAATCAATTTGTTCCATATTATGCAGCTCAATACGGAAATCTTGTTTTAACAAGGTATATGATAGAAAAGAATGGCTTCTTTATTAATAAAATTAATAGATCTGGGTATTCTGCCCTTCATTACGCTGTCAGATCTGAAAATCTCGAATTAATAAAATATCTTATCACAAAAGGAGCGAATATCAACATCAGAACTGGTATGGGAGAAATTGTTGAACATAAATTTCAGCCCTGGCAGAAAGAAGAAGAAGTTTATGAGATAAAATTCACAAATAAACTTCCATTTGTCACAAATTACAACTTTGACCCATATTCTAGATCACAAGATAAGAATTTTTACGAAAAAAATGGAATGACACCATTAATTCTTGCTGTTCGTGAAAGTTCTCAGTGGGTTAGTGATTATTTGTTAGAAATCGGTGCAGATCCAACAATTAAAGATAACAGAGGCAATGATTACTATTATTATATAAATAGAATCCAACAATTTGCTGAAGAGGAAGAAGATTTTTACGATGAAATATCTTCTTCTTAATATATTTAACTTTTTAATTTGTTTTGTTGCTTTAAACTATATTTGTTGTTGTATAAATACATTTCCTTAAAAATCATCTCCAATTAAATGAATTAAATGAAATCCTCTCACTTTTCTTGCGCGTTTAGGTCATATAGACTAAATTCATGATAAAACTCTTAATATTTTTGTATGGAACTCGTTTTTCTGATTATTTTGTTGTTTCAAACAAAAACTATTACGATATAATGATTTTCATTATTTGTATTTCAGATAATTGCGATATAATTTTAATAAGAGAGACAATGTCAAAGAGATCTGATTAATGCTGTTTGATTACCAATGTTGATGTCTTATATAATAAATTGTGCGCAATTTTGATTCCATTCAACATTTGGACTCCATTTTAAAAGCTTGACTACTTGAAATATTCATTAGTTCATTAACAAGAAATCATTATTTCTAAGTAGAAAACAACATTGTGATTATTATAGCTAATGCATCTAGAACATGTGTATTCTTTTAATATTTTTTGTTGCTAAATGAAGAGGTGTTTTACCTTTTTCTATTCCCATTTGATGAATTAAAATTGAACGAAATTATAATGAAAACATCAAAAAAAAATCAAAATAATTATGAAATTAATATTTAAATTTTAAATCTGTTTAAGGGGCTTCTGCATCATTTCCTTTCTTGGCCTTAAAAACAAAGAGCCAAACAAGAACGCCAACGATAATTCCAACGACAACAATAACGCCAATCACAATTCCGGCTATTGCGCCACCTCCAAGTTTACCATCGGAAGAATCTCCTTCCTTTGAAGAAGAAGCTTCGTTTTTGAGATCACCAAGTGCGAAAAGGTCGGCTTTTTGAGGGATCCAGCCAGCAAAATCAGGGAACCATAATTTGTCGCCTTCTGTTGTACTTTCATATGTGATTGTAGCTTTAACTTCGGCGTTTTCGCCTGCATTTTCATGTAGGCCTCCATATGCTGTACCTGGACCTGTAATTGTGACTTCATTAGGAGCTTTATTTTCATCTTCGGGTTTATCAGCTACATCATGAATTTGTACTTTATCTTTTGGTTCACCAACAACTTTGATGGTATTCTTTGTTAGAAATCCTGGATAAATAATGATTCCACGTTTCAAATCAACTTCAAACTTACCACTCTTTAAGGAAGTAAGATAAAGTCTTTGGTCAATTTTCTCATCTTCATCTTCTATTGCATATGAAGGCATAGCCTCTGTTTTTATTTGGATCTTGCATTCTTTGGAGCTATTAGCGCACTTGACAGTAGCTGTATATCCATCTTCTGATACCATTGATGGATTATTAAAGAAAAATGGGTTCTTTACAGTCTTAATGGGTTTTGAAAGATCCGACATTTTATACTAATCAGCTGTGATTTCAGATTGGCTAGCTAATGAATAAGAATAGGCTGAAATCTCTCGGCATTCACCTGCTTTTAATGTTAACTCTACTATTTCATCTAATGATTTCAACTCATTATCAACGATTGTTGGGCAATCCTTAAAATTGTTTTCATCTAATTTAATCCTCTTATTTCTAAGGCTACTTGCAATGCATAGAAATGCGCTTAACATTAGTAAAAATGAACTGGAAAAAAAATTATGAATGCATTCTCAAATTCCTTACGACTTTAATTCAATTTCTGAAAAAAGTCTCAACACAATTTTCAATGCTCGATTTTTAAAATTTATTTAAAAATGGAGTTTATATTGAAATAGTCTTGAGACACTAAATTTCATCAGACTTTTCAGAGGATTGAGTTGTTACACAATCCTCTGAAAAGTTTGAAGAAATTAACTAATTCTCTTGCATTCAATATACAATTTTCAATTTTTAATTGAAAATTGTATTATTGAAGGCAAGAGGATGCAGTTTTCTTGCACAACATTTGAATTACAATTCAAAATTGAAATTCAAAAAGTGCAAGAAAAGTGCTAAATTTAAACGATTTTTACATGTTTCATCTATTTTTGGAATGAATGATAGTGACTCAAATAGCAAAATAAATTCTTGAAACTATAATTCTGAGTATTTGAATAACGGTCATTTCGTCAACTTTTTATTCTGGACTAAACTACAGTTTGGAAATATCTAAATTTAAATTAAAGAAAATTCAATCATGAATATCTTTAAGACAGTGTGGAAAATAATAATTAATGATATTATTTCTAAAATTCAATGACGCGAAAATCGAATTTTGATTTAATGATATTTTCTTTCAATTAGTATTTTAATAGGTGAAATTTAATTATAAAACATTTTTTAAATAAATTATGAAAATCACAAAAAAAATAAGAAAATTAAGCTTGAATATCTTCAACAACATCAACATCTTGAACATCATCAACAACATCATCAGCCACATCAGCAATAACATTATTTAACGATGTTGGATTTTGATTTTCCTGATTTTGTTGATTTGTTTCTTTTTCATCATCTTTTGGAGCATTTTCGATTTGTTCTTGGTTGTTTTCACCTTGTTTGGCTTCTTGGTCTATTTTTTCATCATTATTTTCATTTTCTTGATTTTCATTGGAATTTTCTTGCTTATTATCTTCTTTGTTATCCTCTTCCTCATTTTCATTATCTTTGTGTTGTTGTGGACCTTCGTACTTTGGTTTTTCGCTTGGATCTGGTAATTCTTTTCCCTGAAGATGATCTGCAATGATAGACCTCTGGTAGTTGATGATTTTATTAAGATAAGCTATGGCGACATCGTATTCTTCGTTTTCTTTTTGACTTAATTCGTTATATTTGTTTAATTTGTTTTGATGACGTTCATTTGCATCTTTGACCTCTTGTATTGAGCACTCTATTGATTCACCATCGTTCTCACGTGTGAGAATTACTGATTCGTTCTTAGTTCTGTAGCATTTTGTTTGATACGCTTTAATTTTATCGATAAGGTTAGTATTTTCTTGTTGTAATTGACTTAATTCGAATTCTTTGTCTTCTATTGATGACTGTGAGGCTTTTTTGTCTGCATTTGTAAAAAGTGTTTGGTAATTTTTGTTTCTTGAGGAAGATTCACCCAAATTGTCTTGTATTCTTTGGTATTCGGCAAACGCAATTAATATTTCTGTGCGAAGCTCTTCAACATAGCAGTTTCTGTCATCTTTCTCCATTTGTTCAAGTTGTTGATTCAATGTGTCAAGTGTATTTTGCGCACTGGTTACACTATGTGAGAGATTGTTGATTGTCGATTGACGTTTGTTCTGGACACCAGAAACGCTTGCTTTTGGTCCTGTAGTGTGAGCAATCACTTTAGATTGCTGGTTGATTCTGTCTTTAGTTCGGCTGAGTTGTGTTTTCAGGATTTTGATTTCCTGATCGAGTTTTGCGTTCTTAATTTTAAGGTCATAAATATCTGATGGTTTTCTTTGAGGTCTCTGCGAAGTAGAAATAGAACCTGTAGAACTCCTTAGAGATGGTCTTCCGCCATATCCATTGTTAGAAAGAAGAGGTGTAATTGGTTTCATTTTTTTTTCCTAAAAAATGTTCGTTATTTTACTCCGATGTCACTTTTGAGCACAATATTTTTCAAGTTTCTAGAACGGATAACAGAAATAACTAAAATATGAATGAATTGTTCGATTTTTTAGCAAGAAATATACTTGGTATACTTACTAGCATTCATTCTTGGAGACCTCAAGGTTCTTTTCGAGTGAAAAGAGAAAATAGTTCATATGACCAAAAAAAAATTAACATCTGATGATTAAATTCCTTTTCAATAGGGTAAAAAATAGCCGAGTCACTTTTTGAATTCTCTAAAAAATTTTATAAAAAAATGCTCATATGATAATAAAAATAGATTTTTACTAGTAAAGTAGGTGAGATAACTCATGAAAATCTCGTAAGTCTGTAGGAGAGCATGAGACAAAGATTTTGGAAGAAGTTCGTGGGGGAACTTTAAGGTAATTAAGGATATTTATTTTGCGATAACCTAAATTGAGCTTTGAATCAAAGGGGAATAGGCCTTGCCTTTGAGTAGAAATGTTGTGTTGGATTTTCCAGAAGAGCAAATCAATCTGTCTTCATAGGTTTAGAGCTCGGGGGCTCCATTTGGAAATAAATTGAGATAAAATTTTGAATAGTTGTAATTTAGATAAAATGTAATTATTATAATCATATGAGTATTTTTTATAAAATTATTTTAGATAATTCAAAACGTGACACAGATATTTTTTTCGACGCCTGCATTGAAAAAGAACTAAAATATCAGAATGTGACTTTTTGACTTTTTGAGCGGAGCGAAGCGGAGCTCAAAAAGTCAAAAAGTCACACGGATATTTTTAATTTATTATGTTAAACTAGAGAAATTTACTGCTTCAACAAATGAAGTTTTATAAACTTTGTTAATAATAATTTTGATGTCTTTCAAATCTAATTCATCTTCTTTAAATTTTTTACGTGAATCTTTTTTATTTTTTCCTAAATTTGCAGCAGGACAATAATACGTCGAATAATGAGATATAAATGAATCTAATGGTTGAATTAATTCATATCTAATTGGATCACCATTTACAGTTTGAGTTACATTGTTTTCATTAAAGTAACAATTATCAACAATATTTGGTCTTGGATAAAATAAATAGTTTCCTTTATTTCCTATGAATGAACAACTTAAAAATGTAGTTGAATGATCAGAACAATAAATTATTGAATAATAATTTCCTGTAAATTCATTGTTTAAATAATTACATTTTGTAATATTACAATCATTATTGAATAGTGAACCAACTTCTGTAGATGATGAATTTGATGCTGTTGTGAAATTAATAATTCCTGTTTCTGTTGGACCTGTAATGATATATGCAGCATAATAAGTAGTTTTGTGATTAGATGTATTCATATTACTTACTTGGATATCTCCATACATATGATAAAGAGAAGCCCTGAATCCACTGCATTGTGAAACTGAACATTCAAACGCATAACTTTTGTTGTAACTATTATAAGCTGATTCAATGAAATATCCACATCCTTTATTGGTACTTTTTGAAAGTAATAAACAAATATGAACTAAGACACAGTCAGATTGGTAGATATAGAATGATCCACCTTTTTCTGGGGAGCTATTATTGTAAAATGTGCATGTTTCGAGTAATACTTTGCTGCTAGAATTAAGGGAAATTGATGTATTTTCGTAATGGAAAGAAAATATTGTATGATGAATGTAATAATTGCCATTTCCAGATATAGTTTCGTTCTCATTTTTATTATTATACTCAACTGTACCGTAATATTCTGAAAAACTTCTTTGAAGTTGTATAAAGTGCTTCTGAGTGATTGATTTTGTTTAATTCGCATTTCTGAGTATTTGTTCATGTGCATAATCTTGGAATTATCGCTAAATATAGTTTTGGTGCTGTCGGGACTCCAAATTTGACTTCCCTATGGAAAATGTTTTTTTTTTACTTTTACCCTCCCGAAATAACTTGTTGATATCGATAGAGCAACACTATGATTGGCCAGATCAAAGGCTACATAGTATCCAAACTAGAAGATAATGATACTTTTGTAATTATTCTCCGAACTTTTAAATGAGATGCATCGCACTCATCAGTCCTTTAAAAAGATATAATATCATTGGCAATAAGTTAATAATATCATATATTTTAATGAACGAAATTGAAATGCAAGATTAGCACAAGACAAAATCAAATTCTAACAAACAATTATGACTGATAAGTCTAAAAAATAATTGTAGATATAAGATATAAAAAAATATATTTAATATAAAAAAAATTATTTCAATCCGAAACCTTCAGTGTGTTCTAAAGCAATCAGTAAGTTCTTCTTCATCTTCTCCTTATCCTTGTAATCAGGGAGTGCGAAGATGTTGAAACAAGTATGGGAAACAGGTAATTTCGTGTCATCAGCTGATCTTTGTATGACTAAGTGAGTTTGGGCCAATCCGCCAACAGGAGCCTTATCAGTACCTGTAGAGAACAGCAAGAACTTGACCTTTTTCTCTTCAGGGAGCTCGTTGAAGATTTCCCAGAACATTTTAACTGATGTCGATGTTTCTTTGTAGCCTTCTATGTACTTTGTGCCGAGTCTGAGGGCATCCCAGTCGAATACGTCCTCGCCTGATACAAGAACTTGTAATTCGTCCGGTGTAAAGATCTTAAATTCAGGGCGATGACATAATTTGTCGAATCCCTTCTTGAAAGCGTCAAACATCTTATCAACTGACTTATTCAAGTACCAGTCGACGTAAAGCTTGACGTAGTTATCGAAGTTCTCGCTTGTAACTGGGATATTTCTACCATCTGTGATTAAATCTTCAGTAACTTGAGCATCGAACTTGTTGTAAGTGACAGAGAATGTTAAGCAGCAATCCTCGATGTCTTCACCTGCGGCAACAAGCTCTTTAAGGCTCATAAGAGATTGATATTCTTGTGGCATGATTTCCTTGAGATCTTCTACGGAAGTTGCGAGTTCTTGAAGCTTCTTGTACATCACACATGGGAATTTGATCGGAAGGATAACGCCATTGTAAATAGCTAAGCCAATGATCGTACCCAGTAAATTGAATAGGTATGTTTGTTCGATGGATGAAATGTTGAACCAATAGAAAGAGTTATCGATAAGGGTGAACATGCCATGGTCGGGATTGAACAATTCGGCAGTAATCAAGTAGAAGAACTCGCGAGAAACACCGCCGGCATCAACGCCAGGCTCATTTTCGAATTTGACCGTAAGACGACGCTGGAGCTGCTTTTGGCTGACTTTGCTGAGCTCACGGATGGAGTCTTCGATAAGATTAGAACGTCTGACGCTGATTACTAACTGGATATCGTTTTCATTGACTCTTCCTCGAAGGAAGCTCTCGAAAAGACTGTCACGAGAGGCCATCTCTTGGTCTGTGCTAAGGACGGCACGGAGGATCTCTGATTTTGTCTCAATATTGATTACGGCTCTTGAAGGTTCAATTGAGTTCAAGTTGAACCTGTGAGTCTCCTTAATATCGTTTATGATCTTCTCTGAGAATGGATCGTTGTAGAAATCTCGTGTTTTGAGGATAGAATTTGGAGAATCACTGGAATCACGTAATCTGATGAGGAAATCGGTTGTTGTACCGTAAATAGATTGTGATTCTGTGAATGTTACTGGTCCTTCGTGAAGAAGAGCCATTAATGTGAGATTATAATGACACATTTGGAGATAATTGTATGCAAGATGTGGGGATGCTCTGAATTGATCGAATAAGTCAAGTCTGGCATCCTTTGGAAGGCTCTTCTGCATTTTATCCATCAATTTTACATATATCTCAGAAACAATTCCGTTTTCATCATCAAAGTAGAATCTGAAAGCACCAATAACAAGAAATGCTCGTAGATAATGGGCTGAATAATCATAAGAACTGACGATTTGATTAATCAAGTTTGTAAACTGAGATGTGAAGGTAATGAAGAAGTCAGAGTATTGATAGAAGAGTTCTGAAACATCTTGAATCAAATCATCGTTGATAGAAAGGTTCTTTCTTGTAATCATTTGGTCATTAACAAGGAAAAGGTATTCGAACTGTTCAACTGATGAGAAGATTGTGTTAAGTAAGGTTGTAAGTTCAGCTTTGACTTCATCAAGGTTTTTCTTGGCAATTAATGTTTTCAAAATTTCTGCAAACTTTTTAGAGACTTCTATGTATTCTGGATGAGCAAAAGCCGGTGGGAGACCCTTGCAAATGTGATTGGTATAGTCTTTTGCAAGAGTGATGGCTGTCTTCGCTGCTTCGTTTGGATTTGCAAAAGAATACATGAAATCCTTGCAGGATCTGCATTCCTTGTTATCACAGTTATACTTGTTGCAACCATTAGTCAATTGATGAAAAAGTGCATGGACAATGGTTTTTGCATTCATTTTGTTTTTTTTTCCAATAAAAAAATTTTTTTAGCTGAACAATTTATCCAGATTTTTGTAAAACGTGAGTTTTTCGATTTCCAATGAAATAGAGAAATAGTTTCTGGCTTTATTTTTACCAACACTCGATATGTAAACCCAAAATTTTCTAAAATTTTTTATTTATTAATGAATTCTGATTTGTCAATGTATGTATAATCCAAATCCTCTTATAACTTTTTCCAAAATTACCAAAATCTTCGATAATTAATTGAAAAATTGTTAAAAAATATTTTAAAAAATCTAAAATGGAAAAAATTTGGAATTTTTGGAAAATTTTAAATCGAGAAAACTATAACTATTTTTGATATAGATTGTAATCATTATATAAAATTTTTTAAACTTCAGATTTTAATTTCAAAATCTTTTGAGCTTACACTTTTCTAAGATTATTTTTAAGTACTTATCATGTACACTTCATGTGCATTATAATCCAATTTCTTTTGTAAAGTTGCAAAAAATTCACTCAATCGAATGCATACGCGCTTCTTCATTCCTACGAAGAAGGAGACTGAGCAAACCCAAGTCACTTTTGATGTAGATGCGAATTACGATGAGAAGCTAACCTTAGATCAATTACTAGAGAAAAAGTCAGTTGATGCACTACTTATGCAATCATTTCAAACAAGCGGACCTTTTGAGAAATTCTTAATGCAAAATTCGCGGTCATATCTTCTTCTTAACCTCCACAACTTTAAAGACGAGAAATTTGATCCATTAACAATTCCAAATTCTTGTTATGATGACATAAAAGCTGCGCTCTTCTACGAATTAAATTATGAAGGCTTTGTGCTATCAACACAGAATGGAGTAATCGGAAATTATCACTATCATCCAAACGTTTTTCCATTATTAGATTCTCTGGAAACTGGCATCGTAACTCCCCTATTTTATGCGTTTTTATCAGAAAACAAGTTTAGTGGTTATAGTGAAGGAAAAATTGTAACGCAAGTAACAGATTATCGATTTACTCAGCCAAGGAAGAGCTTTATCTTTCTAAGTATCGACGAAAAAATCTTCCAACAATACATTGATAGTAAATATCGCCATATGACGAACAATGATAGAATATTAGCGGAACAAAAAACATTATTAATGATGAACCCTGCAATTTGTACAGATCCAAATCCGGATGTCTCAAGGCTATCGTCAATAATGGATGAAAATAAAAAGATTTGGAAAAATACTCGACAAAGAACAGAACGTGAATTTAAGAATATACCGAAGCTACCTGCACCGGCTAGAAGCGTTGTACAGTTCAATAGAGAAAATATGCCAGAGAAAGTTTACGCTATTTCTCAGATTTCTTCGATTATTGCCGCAAATTGTCGTATAATGGGCGACAAATAATATCTTTTGTTATTTATATCTCTTTGTTTCGTAATAAATGTGTTTTATTTAGTTGTATTTCGATTATCTTATTGAAATTTCAGAAATTCAAATTATTTAAATAGTTAAAAGAAATAATTAGTGATTAACTCGTTAACTAATCATAAGTGATCAAATCCTCTGATCAGGTTTCAAAAACATCCATCAAATGCAGATAATTTTTATGTTTTTGTTAATTTTTTTAAATAAAAGATATGCAAACTCATCTTCATGACTTGAGCTTCGGTTTCTTCTGCTTCGCAAACATTAAAAGAATCTAATGTGAAAAAAATTTGAATTTGAGATTTTGTTTGAGAAAATAAGTGTTAACACAAATAATGGTTGCTGTCTATTGATGCTAAATTCAGGACAACTTTTGAGATTTCTAAAAAATTAAGAATTAATTTAAAAAAACTATGAAGTTAAACAATAGAATCAAAATACTACTTTATTAAACACACGAAGAATTAAAAAAAGTTTGAAAGAAAATTCATTCATTATTTTTTTTCAAAATTACCAAGTACTACTATCAAACATTAACACACGGAATATTGATGGTATCAAGAATCCAACAATTGCTATTATAATCGAGAACCAACGAGAATGTGCCAAAGAAATGAAAGAATTATGAATTGCAATGGCTCCGAAATAGAGGAAGCTGCCTAGAAGTAAAGAAGATGAAACAGCGAAGAAGATATCGCATGCCCTTGATGACATAATTGACTTAATTGATCCGAAAACTCCAACACAAATTGCATTGAGTATTGCAACGAAAATATACCAAATATCTGTCATTTGTGTGTCACGTAATATCGTACTGATGCATAGAATCTGGAAGAATCTTACAGGAATGATATAAGGTAATCTATGGTTTAAATCATAGATATTTGTATACATAGATAGTGTTTCACCAAAGGAAATGCATTCAACAGTGGATAAAACGAATAAAATTATTGATACAAAGTTATCCCAAAAGTTAAATTTTGGAGTTTCTTCGATTTCTTGTATTTTATCTTCTGATGAGAGCATCGGGGTGTTGTTTACCATATCGCATTTTACTAAAAGTGAATCATCTAGTAATGCAAGCGAATCATGAAAGAATGAATAAAATGTTAAAGTTGTGAAGGCGAAGAGTGCTAAAAGGAAATTATAAGGATATCCAGAAGTTCCATCTGCTATTGAATCAATTGACATGAATGTTAAGGCATCGGAAATCATTATTGATCCGAAAAATATTTCGGAAAGGTCTTTTCTCTCGAATTTGAGGAAGTAGGAAATCACGTATGCTACTATTGTTGCAAAAGATGCTATACACGAGTATATAATCTTTAAAGTTTGTATATTCATGTGAAATCTAAAAAATTATAATTGTAACGATTATTTTCGATTCAAATGCGGTTCGATAATAAAAGCAAAAAATAATCACTACAATATTGTTTGAGTTCTTATGTTGCATGCTAAGTTCGGTCAACGATAGGAATTGAGGGGAAATTAATCGTCGAGGAAGTACGATTATGTAAAGTAAAAAATGTTGTGGGATTTTTAATATTGTATATAATTTTATAATAAAATTTTTGTGAGACATTTTAAGAAGCACATATAATTTTTTGAATTTAAAAATTAAAGTAGTGTTGAATGAATTTAGTGATTAATTTAATACGGATATTTCTCAAAATTAATCAAAAATAGGTTTTCAGAGAACTTTTGAGATATCTTTTCAAAATGTCTTTTTGAAAATATATAAGTATTATATCAAATTGAAAAAAGGTATTTATCAAAATTCTAAATTCTTAATAAAAAATAACTTTTCAGAGGATTGTGATTTTGAAAGCATGAGTAATAAGTAAAAAATATCTACGATTTTAATGAGGGAATTGTTCCTTATGAGGTATACATTATAACTATATATACCTCATAAGGAACAATTCCCTCTTGATAGCTGGGAAACTTTCTCTGAATAACTTATCATTTGGAGAAAGTTTCCCAGCTATCTATTAGAAACTAAAGGCTGTGAGGCACTAATATATAATCAGTGCCTCATAGCCTTTAGTTTGTTATTAAAAACGAGAAAACTTGTTCGAAATGATAAACAATTGCGAACAAGTTTTCTCGTTTTAAGGAGGGAATTGTTCCTTATGAGGTATACAGTATGAATATATACCTCATAAGGAACAATTCCCTCTTGATAGCTGGGAAACTTTCTCTGAATAACTTATCATTTGGACAGAAAAAGTGACACTTTACATGGCAAAAAATAGAGCCTTACTTTTGAGATACTTGAGATTGAAACTGAATCTTATGAGGCGGTGATCTTGAATCACTACATCATAAGGTTCAGTTTCATATAAAATTTGTTGCAATTTGTTATTCTTTTGCAATTATTTCTTATAAGATTTTACATCTTTTAGCGGGGAATGTTTTTATCATGTATATATTATAAATATCTACACGATAACGAACATTCCTCGCTAAATTGCTGAGAAACTTTGAGGAAATGTCGAACAATTTCCTCAAAGTTTCTCAGATTTATATAGATCACTAGAGTCCCCTAGGCACTGATTCTGGTTCAGTACCTAGGAGGCTCTAGTTCTCTAACGAACTGATAAAATGTTTTTAAATTTTTGGATATTGCTACCTGTGAAGCACTGACTTCAAGTCAGTACCTCACAGGTAGCAATTACATTGAAAGATGGGAGAAACTTTGTCCGAATGTTAAACTATTCGGACAAAGTTTCTCACATTTGTAGTGGAGATGGAAGGCTTTGAGGTATATTGTATTAATATATACCCCAAAGCCTTCCATCTCCACTTGAAAGTGTCCAAACTTTGGGTTAATACTTTGCAATTAACCCAAAGTTTGGACACTTTCTAGAAGGAATTGGAGGGTAAGAGATATACATTCATATGGTATATCTCTTACCCTCCAATTCCTTCTTAAAATGGGAGAAACTTTGTCCGAATGTTAAACTATTCGGACAAAGTTTCTCCCATTTTTTGAAGGAATTGGAGGCTATGAGATACTGATGCAATGTCAGTAACTCATGGCTTCCAATTCCTTCCTAAAACTCATAAAAGTGGACATTACATGCATATAAAATTTGACATGTAAAGTCCACTTTTTGTGAGCGGGGATTTGACTCCGTCAAATCCCTTTTTCGTTTACGAGAAAGCCAAATTCTCTCAAAAAGTTAAGTAGGACCAATTTTTATAAAAAAAATCCAATTTCATTATGAATGTTAATTAATTTATAATTATTGAATAAAAAATTTTCTTTGAGATTATGAAAAGTTCTTTGAAAAGTTATTTTTTCTCATTTTTAAATATTGTATTAGCCTATTTATTTATAATCCAAATTAAATAACTTTAAATTCAATATTTAAAGAATAATTTTGAAGGAATTGAGTTACTTTCCCCGACGATAAAATTGAGAGGTTTACATTTTGACCGAACTTAGCATGCAACACTTATTATATTAATTTTTGGCTCCACGCCTGTAAAATTCTAATCAAAGTGTAAATTTCTCATCAAACGATGAATTTAAGGCTAAATCAAAAAGTGACATCGTAAAACCCTCTAATTTAGGGTCTAAAAATAATCTGATAAATCACTCCCCAGTAATTATAAAAAAAATGAGTGATGAAGAATTTGATAATCAAGTTGAGCAGGCAGTTCAAGTTTTAGAACAGAACAATATAGAGAAAATAGTTATAAATGGCCTGCAGCTATTAGTTTTCATGAAATCCGTATCAGATTCCGTTGTTTTGTCGAAATATTTTTCGAAATTAATGGGTTACTTCACGGCACTTTCAAAATTCCTGAAGAATACAAATATACCACGTGAAGTGATTCAGAAGGGACTCGAGATGTCGCTCTCTTGTAACTTTTTGACGCCAAGATTATACATGGCATATTTTTTTGCAATTGCAGCTGAAGATTATGAATCCCTTGAAGAACTGTCACAAATGATTACCATGGTAGGACATCCGTTGCGTGCAATTTATCTCAGATATACTTATATTTACTTTTATCCTCAAAACTTTGTCACATTTCAAAAATTCCTTACATCCAACTTTACTGAAATGATAAACTTTTATAACGAGATCGATTTCCACGATGATTACTCAAATGAAGCCATAATAAGTTATATCACGACAAACATTTCTCTAGGCTTGTACAACATTACCAACAGATACCAGAAAGCTCAGTTCTTCCTGGAATCCACGATTAATCAAAAAGAAAGGCTTTTAACCGATTCTATTTTTTATATTACGATTACAAATCTATCTGGCGAAGAAATAGAGCCAATATACAATACAATTGAGAAGTACCTTAAAAATACTTCATTATCCAGTGAAAAACTTAAATCTTGTTATTATATCATCCAAACAACGAGTATTCCATCAGAAGTCTACAATTTCCTTTCGTCTACTGAATACATAAACAATTGCCGTGACCAGCTGTTCAAAAGAGCCTTGGAATTGAACGATGAAGAACTTCTTTTGAAAATTGCTAAGAGATGGCAATCAGAAAACATATTACGACCATTGGTTAATCATCTCGGATACAAGAAATTGATTTCTGACGACTTAATTCCTAAAAACAACGCTGAATTTTTGTCATGGTTTATTGATTCGTTCCAAAAGTACATGGAGCCAAAAGAGATACGCCAACTGATAGAGAATTATTTAATATCAAGGCCTGAACAACTAGATAACGCCTTACTTTTAGTTGCAAAGCGAGGATTTGAATTTTCAAATTTAATTTTTTCAAAACCTTTCGTTTTTAGCAGCACTGAGATGCTTAATCTTTGTCTAGATGGCTGCAATGATCGAAAGACCATAGAAGAATACGTAAATCGTTCATCTTCGACGATATCAGCAAAAGAACGTCAGAAAATCAAAGAAAGCCATGGAATAATATCATCAAACTTCGACCCGCAGCTTAGTGATAGTAATTTGTCTCTAATTGATAACGTTGACTTGTATATGAGTTTGCTTTTGAGAAAGGATCCAAATACTAACCAATTGTTGCATTCCATTCGAACTATATTTAATATTGCTAAGGAATATCCTGCTTTCATCCTTACAACTCAAGAAAAAATTATTGAATGGAAATCTATCCTTGAAACACTCAATTTGGAAAACAATGACCTCCTGGATTACATAAATAAGCTGTTGGCATAAGATTCTATTTATTATTCTCAATATTTGTATTTGTTTGTATTATGATTTAAAAAAATTATTTATTTCTAAAGAATTTGCTTTTATTTGTCCATAAAACCAATTGTAAGGAATTATTATATCAAATGAGCGTATAATAATTTAAATTTACAAAGATTTCAAAATAATTCATTGAATGCGACAATAATAAAACTCATTCAACTGTAGTTCAATAAAATCTTGCTCCAGATTGATATAATTTTGCTTTCCAATATTAATACAATAACAAAAAGAAAACAATGAATAAACAACTCTTCATTAGGTAGCAAAACTAATAATGACGATTTAACTTTATTCATTTGATATGCCAACTTATTAAAGTTGATTGCATTGTCAACATATATATAATAATAAATTAATAATGCAAAAAATCAATATCCGGAGAGATAATGTGAATTTCGGATTCTACCAAGTTAGTTGAATTTTTTTACCGAAAAGAATACTCATATCTTTTAAATATTATTGTTTTAAAATTTAATTTTCTTTAATGTTTATTTGAAGACTTCAATAAACGTTCTTATTCTTTGTGTGACATTATGCAGCTTCTTGCAAGAATATCAAACTTATGAATTCTAATGTCATCAATTTTGATCAATTAATTTACAATTTCTGTCCTCTGTTCAATCTTAATGTTCTCTAATTATGCTTTTCATTTAATATCATTAATAAGATAAATTTTGACAATTAAAAATCTGTCCTCTTTGAAAAATTTTGAATATTATTCCGCCAATTTTTTAAATATTTGCTTCTTAGGTTCAAGCATAATGATGATCAAATACATGAAATTATTCTACAGAAAAGAATTGTTATGCTATAATTATAAATGTTTAGATATGTGATTAAAGTTTATATATGTTTGTATGTAACTATTTTTGTTGAGAAATAAAATTATGAACTGGGGAAATTAAGTATGTTCTTAGGCTTCTATGATGTGCCACTTAATCTATATGTTTAAAGGCTGATTTTCGATGATGCTACACACCAGTTGTCATAAATTTGAAAAAAAAAATCAGATTGATACATATTTAAATTGTAATTTTTTCTAAAAATGATAATATTTCATACGTATACGATTTATATTAATATTAATTTGTGTTCAATTCAATTTTGTGAAAGAATTCCAAAATATTTTAAACTCCTTTTCCTTCGTAAAGTCTTTTATTCAAATTTTTGATAGAGGTTCACTCAATATTGAGACAAAAAACGATAGGGAGACTTTACGTAGGAAAATGGGTTTAGATTCTAATTTAATTGTAGCTGCTAAGGATGTCGTTTTGTCCCCCCGGGGGTTGATTGAAGTCAGAGTCTATTTGTAAAGTGTCAAAATAATTATTGATTACTGAAGTTCAAATATTATAATATATACAGCACCTCGTTAATATTTAAAATACATTTATCTAGTTTTTGTTGAATTTTCTTGCATTTTCAGAGAATTGATATTTAATTTTTCTTAAATTTTAGCTCTATGAGCTTTGTAATGACATGATTTTGATTTTTATTAAAGGTAATATATTAATCATTAATAAAATCAGGAAAATAAATTTTCCCCAATCCCCCAATCCCCCATAGGGGACGCGGCCAAATATACATTCAATTTTGAATATCCCCCAGTCCCCCATGGGGGATTGGGGAATTGGGGAACAAAAAGTGACGCTCTATGAAGAGTCGATGAAAGGCCAGGAAGGGGCTCTGTTGTTTCTATTCCAGAATTCAAAACCAATTTACTGTTATTGGTGCTTTCAGCCTGAATATTTACATAATTTAATTTTTGAATCAGATGAAAAACTAAAGCGAATAGTAAATATCAGTACAGTATACATTGTGCGTCGCCTGTAGCCTACAGCTACAGTCACCGACACAATGAAAAAAGTGACAGAAAACTGACACCATACGGGCGCGCATATGTACGCATATATGTGTAAAAATAAACGTTCATATGTAAACTAACCTTTATTCACTAGCAGGGGCTGATAAATCATAATCGTCGAGAAGTACGATAGGTGGTCCCACCTGTTTAATCTGTATGGAGAGGCAAACGTGACGTAAGAAGCATAACACTGGTTTCTCAGTATATTTAATAGACTCTGCTGTTGGCTTAACTGTAAGCTTATATGTAATAGGTGAATTAGATAACTGACCCTGTTGGAATGTATAATCAGTTTCGCAAGGGAATCCACATAGGTAATGACCTAAGTCATTTGACTCGATTCCAAATTGAGGGACTGATGTGGTTGTGATAGACCTCATGACATCATAGTTGAAGCCAACAGTATCGTTATTATTGTTAGTGGCATTTGCCTGCATCTCATAGAAGATTGGATCATTAGATGCTTGAGCCTCAGCGGGTATGTTACCATATGCTCCACAGTTCAATTGAATTTGTTCAAACAATGGATTTTCATAGGTAGTGTTATAATTAGGTGTTTTCTTAAATAGTGTATAAATGGTGTTCACATATAATGGAGTAAATGCTGCCGTGAATGTACAAGGAGTTCCTTCACCTTTAGCCATTGAACCATCCATAGTAATGCAGTCAATTCTTTTGATTGGGAAGTTTAGAGTCTTTGCCGAATATCTTGTCACCAAATCACTATAGATGTTAGGGTCCAAAGAGAATGAGTTACAGTATGTAATCATTTCAAAGAAGTTTGCATTCTTCTTAGTGAACTTAATAAACTTGGTACCAAATGATATCGTACTCTTATCGGCATTCCAAGTTACAGTATCAATAACTTTGATACCTTCATAGATAGGAGGAGTGAAGTGATTAGTGATTGGAATATAGCTTGTAACATTGGCTTGCATGTTCGGTAATGGTAGAATATCCTGATAACTTAATGGTGTCCAAACCATACCAGCAATACTGAACTTAACCTTAAGTTGTAAGTTACCAGCAAACGCTGGAAGGAATCTAATGTTATTAAGTATTAGGAATCTTCTTAGGTCAATCTTGATTGGTATGTGGAACTTTAATGTAGTTGCACCACTAATTGGTTTATTGAACTCAATAATCTGTCCAGAACGAACTGTATCACATCTATTGAAAACATCTTTATGTCTAGCCTTACTAAATACATCAACTTTCTTAATAGCTTCTGTTGTAGATGCAGTAGAAGTAATGTAACCTTCTTCTCTAGCATTATCTTGTGTATAAACACTTTTACCATTAGCGATTAATTGATATGATTCAACAGCATAGAATGAATCAATGTATCCCAACCAAATTGCTGGAAGATGTGCACATGATTTGCCACCAGCATATTTAGTATCAATTGCTTTAATTGCTGTAACATTTGATCCTGTAGGAGCTGTCTCAACAGCTCTTTCTTTATATACTTCACCATCATATTTAGGAACTTTTTCATCAGCTGGTTCAGTTTCTGTTGTAATTATGCACTCACCATCGACATAACCACTAATGAACGTATTATATAAGTCAATCATGTTCTCACCAGGTGGTGATATGTTAAATGTAATATAACCGTTATCAATAGTATTTGTCGGCATAGCTGGCACTTTTGTTGGGACATATCTATGGTTAGTATCTCCAATAGGAACTGCCCCATCAACTTGATCGAAATAATATCTTACTTGTCTGATGGAATCAGCAATACTGTATGTATTGAGGTTATCGTTCAACATCTTTCTCAGCTATAAAAAATTTACAATCTTCTTATTCTTGGGATTATTCGTCTTATTTGTGGCTGAGGTTTAGGAGGTTCTGGTTCAGGCTCTGGTTCATCATCGAAGTGTATTCTTTTCTCTTCCATTGATTGAACATATTCTTGATTCTCTTTAGTTTCCTTCTCACGTTCAATTGGGTCCATGTTTGGTTCATTAACTACACTGTTACGTTCTAATATCTTTGTCATCATCTCTAACAACATTTTATTAGTATATGCTTGTTCTTCTTCTTTCTTCTCATCAACTTTAGGAGCTTCTTGAACAACAGGAGCTGGGGCAGGAGCTGGTGAATTCAATGGTGCCTTTCTCTTTCTAACTTGAACTGAACCATTCTTCATATGACAAACATAATATAATGGATGTTGTATTCCTTTAGCTTCATTCAATATGATTGATTGCTTTTCACTTGGTGAAAGTTTTGACGTCATTTCTATCCTAATAAAATTTTTTACTCCTAACAAAATGACTGAGAATACTTTCGACAGAGAAGCACTCAAGAATGAACTTCGTGAAGAAATACTTAATGAACTCAAACCAAAAGAACAAACACAAGAAGAGAAACCAGCTAAACCAAAGCGTAAACTCACAGAGAAACAATTAGCTGCATTAGCAGCTGGACGCGCAAAGAATCCACGAATGATTGCAAAGAAATTGAGAGAAGAGGAAGAAGCTAAGAAAAATAATAAGTAAGTGTTTAGAACTTTAACTTACGTTCAAAAGATGACTTCGTTGAAATAGTGAAGTCCTTATTTTTGTTGAAGCATGGTTTCGAACCAATGCACAAGTCAAAGGTTATCTCATCACCTTCATAAAGAGATTTGTACAATTCCACGATGCTATATTTTTCCCCAACTTTCTCAGGGAAGAACAAACCTTTCTTCTCGTCATAATGTACTTGTATCGCATCTGGGAACATTTGGTTTGCAGTAAGTGCAATTACGTCCTGTGTGATTCCCTTCATTCGACAGTGGAAAGCAATTTCCTTGAGGTCATTGGTTAATTCGTCGAGGTAAGTCTTCTTTCCAACGAATATAGATCTTTGTGCCTTAGACATATGTCCTGCAGTAATCTCTGCAAAGTCTGAATGAAATTGACCCAGTGCTTTTCCAATGAGTTCTCTGTTATACCTTCTCTTGTATTCTTCTGCTAACTTATCTAAGTCCTTCTCATACAAGTGTAAACTATCTGTATCCTGATAGAACAACTTCAAGCCCAAATCTTCTGCTGTGAAGAATACTTCATTCATGATTCGTTTGGACATAGAAAGGATTGAAACACCTAATGGACAATAGTTAAAGTGACGAACGATAGGTTTAAATGACTTTACACATGAAAGTTCGGAATCGGGGATGAACTCTATTGTCTGTATGTCATTATAGTTCTTAATGATATAGTCAGTGAGCTTATTGTCCTTGATGAAACGAATCTTTTTGTCAATGGGCTTTAATATCGTCTTACCATAGATACTGTTCAAAAGAAGTTTGATGATCTCTTGTATCGGATTACCTTCCTTCTTATACTTAGCACGTAATTCGAAGAGCTTCTTAACTTCATTCCTTATTGTCATGTCCCTTTTTCCATCATAATAGTATCCATCAATGACTTTGCATGAGATCTCTTGGAACTTGATCAGATCTTGAAGCGTAATGTGGTCTACGAACATCTTGCAGCATGTATTGGAACTTCTGGCAACATGTAAGTCAGGGTTGATGTCAGGATTGACGACAATCAATGGGAATGCTGAGTTCTTACCGATCGACAAGATCTCGATCTGACAGTAAAATCCTGAGATGAACTTTTCCTTTGTTGGTTCAGCTTGGTCATCATCAAAGAGATGCTCCAACAAGTATTCACTGCTCTTCATCTCTTCTGTCATAACTTTTGGAATTCCTTCTAAACAGTAAAGTCTAGCAATTGCTGATGGATACAATGATACAGCATCGAAGTCAGTGATGAGTTCTCCTTCATTGTATTGCTTCTTGTTCTCAGCTAGCATGCATCTTCCTCCTTGAATACACTTGGAAATATATTCACGAGGTTTTCCTGCAAGATCAAAGAGATTACCGTTCTTCCAATATACTCTCTTCTCAAAGAGTTTGTTTGAGATAGAACTTATTGAAACATAATCATAAGCATCTATTTCAAACTCAGTCATGAGGTCATTGCGGAACTTAAGAAAGCCATCTCGTAAAATGCGTACATCTTGACCGCAATAGAATGACGAATAAACTTCCATGTCAAAGTGTTCATCATCAATCTTGCAATCTTCAATCTTCTCAATGTTCTCATTAAAAGCTTCAATATCTTTGACATGATTCATGGCATCATCGATGTTACCAACTTTAGTTGTATTAACTAACTCTTCCGTGTAGTAATTATATGGGAAAACTTCTTTTTCACCACTAGTGAGGTGAAACATTTCAGGGAATCTTTCCAACTTAGTTGAGATGATTGCATAAGAGTCTTTGAAGCAGAGAAGTTTTCCTTTGTACTTTCCTTGTATCTGCATCGTTTGTGAACCTTTGATGATTGGAGTTCCTGTAATCTCTTCTAACTGAGACATGAGAAAAGTGACATCGTACGATAAGTTGTGGAAATAAACTAAACTCTTATCTGGTAAAGCTTCGAGGAATTTTGACGCACAGTCACTTCCCCAAATTGATGTATAACCATCATCGTCATCTTCCATGAAACAAATGTTGTATGCTTTGTGAATGTTTCCATCAGTTGATGCTTCGAAGTCAGCAAAGAAAACATGTTCTCTTGGGAACTTCATGTCTTTCTTCGTCTCTGAACTCCAATCTTTCTTCATCCTTGCGCAATAACGCTCATTGTATGTGAGGTCAATCATTTCTTCAAGGTTCTCATTATACATCGTTGTGAAGTATGTGCAAAGTTCTCCTGTTCTAATTGGTTCGAAATAATTGTTAGCAAACAAGAGTTCAATGACTTTTGCAAGTGGTGTAACTAACTTTGAGTTAATTGCATACCTTGTTTCATATCTTCTGTTAACTAACATCTTCTTCTCTAAAGTCCAATCCTTGCACAACTTACAAACATCTTCATAGTTCTTGATGAACATTGAACTTATTGGAAGCTTTTCGTTCAACATGTAGTGGTCATACATTAATAAAAGTTCTACTGTCATCTTTGGTTCTTCATCTGGTTCATAAGTATATGAATGATTTGAATACTTCTCGTTGTATTTGATGACATGGAACCTTATTCCTGTTTCTTTGGCAATAACCTTAATCTTGTTATATACGAAAACGATAAAAACGGTTTGACAGAAAAGTGACAACTTTACGTGTCAAAAATATAAAAAGTGATATTTTATTCATCATTATCTTCTTCATAATTTATTTCATATTCTTCGTCTTACCAACAAAAGATGGGAATGTGAACAATTGCGGGCAATTTTTAGCCATTTTGGCTTGGAACTAGAGCCTGCGAGGTACATGGATAGTATCAGTACCTCACAGGCTCTAGTTCTCTATATGGCGCCGAGAAATTTTGGTGAAATGTGGTCGCATTTCACCAAAATTTTTTCGGCGCCATAGGATGAATTGGAGGGTGAGAGATATTATTTCATACAATACTACTCTCACCCTCCAATTCCCAGCCAAAATGGCTAAAAATTGCCCGCAATGTGAACAATTGCGGGCAATTTTTAGCCATTTTGGCTTGGAACTAGAGCCTGCGAGGTACATGGATAGTATCAGTACCTCACAGGCTCTAGTTCTCTATATGGCGCCGAGAAATTTTGGTGAAATGTGGTCGCATTTCACCAAAATTTTTTCGGCGCCATAGGATGAATTGGAGGGTGAGAGATATTATTTCATACAATACTACTCTCACCCTCAATTTTAATTACTTAAACTCATTCTATTTTTTTGACATGTAAATGTCACTTTTACTGAGATCTGACACAATGTCAGATCTCTTTTTTTCGTATATAAGAATCTTTGACATTGGAAAATCTTTGACACGAATGATTTCCCTCATATGATTAATTGTTGCTTCGTCAACACCAGCTTGAATACAAGCGTAGATGAAACATGAATCTTTCATCATCTTCTTTGCTGTCTCTGCATTAAGTTCGTTGAAGATCTGATACCTCTCTAAGTTAATAGGTAATTTGCATGTCCATGTCCAAAGCTGACCATTACGTGACCTGTTTCTCTTCTTTGAATGGTTTTGTTTGATGATCTTGAGTGCGATCTTTTCTTGACCTGCTGCTCTCATCGTATCTAACATAACTTGTTCTTCAGCTGTGAGTTTATATGGTGTGTACGTTCCTTTTCTCAAAGCAGAAGCATCAACATCTGAATAAGCTGTATAGTCAAAGATCTCGATCTTCCTTAACGAAGGAATACTACAAAGGAAGAAGTCATAGTTTGATTCAAGGACTTTAGATGCTAATTCTTGTACTTCTGCTATTGGAGCTTCATTAAGTAACTGATGAACTAATGATCCCATTGTATTGATGTTCAAATGACGCAAAATGTTTCTCTTCTCATCAAAGTCGTAATAGAATGTCCACTTCTGTTTGAAAAGGTCTATCTGTCCAATGAACTTTGCCATAACTCTTGGAAACATCTTGTTGAAGTAATCTTTTCCTCTTGGACTGTATTGGTCAATGTTAAACATAATGAATCTTTCTCCTGCTTTAGTTATTGGGTCTAACCATTTCTCATCAGGAAGTTTTTGACCATTAATGTTCTTAACAACGTAAAAGGCATTCTGTATTTCTTTGTATGCTAATTCGCTCTCATCAATCTTTGGTGGAGGGTCTGAGTATATTGGTTGCATCTCCATTAACGCTCTATTATGAGATCTCTGATCGTGATCTAAAGCAACTGGGGAATTTGAAGCTGGAACATTCATGATACCATTGTAGTCATCATAGAAGCTCTTAGCATTCTTGAAAATATCTGCTACACTTCCTGTACCTCCTTGATTCTTAATTGCCAGAGCTAATTTATTGGTAATGTCTTTAGCTTTCTTAGGCATTTTGATCCCAAACATATCAAGCATACCTTTCTTATCTTCTGGTGAAAGGTTATTAACTAATCCTTTTATAGCATTGAGCATGTTGGTCTTTTATAACCGATAAAAAAATATACGTTATTTTTTTTTAATCGTCATCGTAATCATAATCGTACGAAGATTCTGTATCATCATCACTGACATCATTGGTTTCTCTAACTTCTGGCTTATCTGGTTTAATCTCTATCACCATAAACATTGGTGACAATAATCGAACAGGCTGATCTTGGAAGTCAACTAAGGTAAACGTAACATTAGTTAGTTCCCATGGAAATGCATCTATCCATGGTGAGGATTCCTTACATATAAGTGGTTTACCAGATATCCAGAACTCATTGATGTTATAACATGTAGATCTGTACATGATCTTTCTTCGATCATCAACTTGGTCAATATTATTGAACCCAGAGATGACAGACATTGATGAACGAAGGTATAACTGATACCCGAAGTTGAGCATAGGTGGTTTTGGCATTTGTAGATAATAATTATGTACAATAGGTAGTTCTATTCCATATGCACCTAAAATAAGATTTGCTCTATGTGAAGCATCTTTTAAATAGACTTTATGTCCTTTGTCCTGTGACGTAAATATAAGTTGATTCGTAGCACTCAGTGAAACTGTTACATTATGTTGACCTTTTTTCTTGTTATAATAATCAAACTGTTTTGTTACAATCTCTTGTAGTTTTGATACAATAGTATCCATATCAAATGAAAGAGCTGACTTAAATGTACACACCTTTTCTTCTCCATCTTCGTCTAACTGTAAGACAAAATAATCTGTTTCGTCACAAACAATAAAGTTCGCCATAGTACTGACACTTTTTACTCTCATCTTTATCTTACTTGGATGCCCCATGTTAGGATCTGCTTGAAACTGTATTGTCCCGTAGTTATTAGGATCAGTCGATTGTAGATAATACATCATTTTTATATGTAGTAAAAGAATGAGTGTTGTTCCATATGCATATGAATGTTATAAGTCTAGCGTACTTCAATATAAAGAATATACTCTCAGAATTACTGATAATGCTTTAGTCATACATAAAGAAGGTGCTGATGAAGACATTACCATCGGTCCTGGTATATTACCTATCGAGCAACCAGATGGTACAATTGTTGAAACAGACTTAAATCAATACCTTCAAGCGTTACAGAATCGTGTGACAAAAGTAGAGAATAATTACTTAGATGCTCCATTCTTCACAACTGATAGAGATTATATGTTTTCATGTATGGCGAGTAATGGTTTGCAAGAAACTCGTGAGGTAAATATTAATGAAGCATTAGAGACTATAATATATCATGTTAAACGGTTATTATCGATTGACCATGGAGTTCATTTTGACCCAAGGTCTACACTGTTCAATATACCAATGATTGAAAACAGTCAATTAACATTTAAAGAAGATACATTGTATAATGCTTTAAACGCAGCATTTGCTTATATATTAGGTCATGAACAAGTACAAAATAGTGGTATTGCAATATACTTAGATAAAGTTATGTTAAAGAAACCATTGACATTCACAGAAGATGGTCCAAAAGCAACTGGTATTGTTGGTGATGGAACATTATTGACGAAAGAATACTTAGCAAGTCATGTCGGAGAATTTTTCTCCACTAATGATAGCATCAGTACAACACCAGAAGTTATTTTATTGAAGAAACCAATCACATTTGATGTTAAAGGAAAGACAAAAGCAACTGGTATAGCTGGCGATGGAGTTCTTCTGACTAAGGAATACTTGAAGAAAAATATCAATGACTTCGTTGAAATTGTCAAAGATAAAGAATCTGGTCTTAAGTTCAACCCTTTATCATTCATCTTTGCCATAGCAAACGCCGGTGCTACTGCAGCCTCATGGATATCACTCCAGAGTCAAATAAATGCTCTTTGGGCTTTTGTTGAAAGTCAAGAAGGTATAGATACTGTTCTTGACACTCTGGGTAATCTTGGTCCAAATCATAAAGGAGGTTTTGTGGATGGAATAAAAAATTTAGTTGAAAAGACTAAAACAAGTTTCCAGAAGATAACTCATATAGAAAGATTCAGAAATGAAGGTTATATGGAACTTGAGAGTTTTGATGTGACTGGACCTTTGGAACCAATTCCAATGCCACGTGATGCTAATGATGAAGAAGAGAAAGATCCTGGACCAAAAACAATCATTTCTACGTTAAGTACTTTGTACCCTGATTTTGTGACCTTAGTGAAAGTTGCTAATACATCAAGAAAGAACAATAATATTAATATGTCTGGTACTGATGACCTTACTGATTATCTTTATCTCATTCTTGCTGAATTAGCGAAGAAAGTTGAGGAGAACAAAAATAATGGAGGAAGAACTGCACTTAAGATTGCAGACAAAGCTGACAAAAGTTATGTTGACGAAGAGATACGTAAAGTTGCATCTAAAGAATATACTTTATCACAGTCTGTCATACTTAAGACAATCAAAGGTCCAGAGAAAGATATGTACCCAGGTGATGGTACAACAGTTAAAGTTAATGAAAGAGTTTCATTCCCATCTGGTATTGATACAAAAGAAGTATATATTAATGGTGAAAACATCAATACAACATTGTTTCCTTTGAAAAATAATGAGTTCACTGAACCTTTGACAGTTAAATCAATTCGTTCAAGAGAAGACAAACCTGTTATAATCAATAAAATAGGAGCTGATAATGACCAACCAGTTCAAATCAAGAAAATAAGAGCTGATGACATTATCTTGAACTATACTTTAGGTTCAAGTGCTCCACAAGAAGATCCAAGCACTAGCGTAAAAGATACTCTTAACAGTTTAGATAGTAAATGTACGAACATTGAAGGTCATGCCAGAAACTTCGAAGTATATGAACTACCAGCAATGTTAGATAAGAAAGCTGACAAGAACCATGTTCATTATATAAGTTCAGATGAACAGATTATAACGGACTACCACGGATATTTAACACAGGGTGAAAAAGTGAATACGAAAAATGTTAATGAAAGAAGATATAAATTCATTCGTGCTAAAGGTTATGACATACACTGTACTGTACAGTATGACACAGGTATAGCACCACAATCATTTGGTTATAACGCTGAAATTTATGCTTCATACTTCTTTGTTAACGGTGTATTAGTTGAGCCAAGATTTAGGTTGAGAGTTAAGGCAAAAATAACCGTTGAAGATGCTATTAAAAGTAAAGCTGACAAAGATGAACTTGACGCAACGAACAAAGTTTTGAAATCTCATAAACACAATATCTCCGACATAAATTCACTTCAAACTTCTTTAGACAACAAAGCAGACAAAACTTATGTTAATGAACAGATCTCAAAGATCTCTAATGCATCTGTAAACAATGGAATACCTGAAAGCATTACAGTTAGCTTTGGTAATAATGATATGGGTAAAGTTGCAATATTTATAAATTATAACATTGGTCCATCAGAAAAAGGTCCAAGTTACTATACATTGAGTCATGGTAAATCTATTGAACTTGTGTTCCACAAAAAAGATGGAACAAACTTAACTATTCATCCTGGAGATACGTTTGAGTTTTATTTGAACGATGTCACCACAGTAGATTATACTTATAGACCTTCTAACATGTTTGACATGATGTATCCAATTGGTTCTATATTTACATCAATGAGCTCAACAAGCCCGCAAACCCTTTATGGAGGTGTTTGGCAACCGATTGTTGATCAGTTTCTTTACTGTTCTAACTCATCAATGGACTTTGGTGGTTCAAAGACTATCAGAGTTGAAAACCTTCCACCACACTCCCATAGGTTCAGTGCAACAACATCTACTAATGGAGAGCATTCACATTCAATGACAAAAAGAGGTTATACAAATCTTGCAGCAGGTTCTGATAGACAAGGTATGAATAGATATGATATCACAGATGACCCTAGAGATGTTAGTACAGGTATTTTCTGCGGATCTGCAGGAAACCATACTCACACAGTAGCTGGAATCACAGATGCAACAGGAAAAGGTCAAGACTTCTTACCACCATTTATGACTGTATTCGCTTGGTTCAGAGCTGCTTAACTCAAGATCACGATCACAAACTGTTTCTCAGTATGAATGAGTAGCTCTATTTTTACATCATTACTGAAGTATTTCTTTTCTTCATCAATGACAGAAAGAATGTTTTCATCATCTTTTAAAGATCTTACCAAAGTTAGATCTTCATCAGAAAATCTCAAAGAAAGACTCATTTATGCACTAATAAAAATATAGCTAATTATTTTTTTATCTGAACTTTTTATCGGGTATATAAAGATGTCTGAACATCATATAAAGTTCTTTAAGATCCAACAGTTTGTAGATGAAGTGAAGAAGCAAAATAAAACAGCAAAGAGACTACTTATATGCTTACCACAAACATTATGTCAAGGAAAGTATGGTTATAGTGCAAGTCCGATCATGATCTTTGTCGATAAGCAGAAATACACAAATGAAGGTTTAGCTAATTTACTCAAGTTTGAAAAGATAGCTATAAACATTCCTGACCATTTCTCAGCGAGAATAAACCTTGACAAGACTAAAAGTTATTGTTTATATGTAGATCTCACGAAATCAACAAAGAGTAAAGACAAAGAATATAACCCAGTTGAACTTAAGACAATGGGTAAGAACTTACTCAAAGCTGCTATCAAACCTGTCGAAGAGATCGACATTGAGGATGAAGCAGAAGAAATAGATGTAGATCCTGAAGTGTTATAAACGATAAAGTTTATTTTTGGAGGAAGATGGTGTCAGACCATTTGATCTGGCATGCTTGTTCTAGGTAATTGCAGAAACCTGGAAAGATTGTTATTGGTCTGAGTTTCATACCTGGTCTCTCATCTCTCCATTGAAGCAAGTAAATTTACATGAAGAGTTCGTCTGGATTCTCAGGCTTTGGTACACACTGATCGAAGATCTGTATGACCTCTTCATGACCGTACTCCCTCTGGTCAGACATGAGTGTTCTGAAGAACTTTTGCATCTTCGGACCAGGTTTAGCATCTATGCAACGAGTGGGTCTCATTGACATTTTTGTCACTTTTATTTGGTCGAATGGAAGGATTCGAGTTCATGCCACTTGACAGCAAAGAAGGTGCAGAAGAGGTTGTTGTTGCTGCATTCTATGCGAGCTCACACGTTGACGCATTCCGAACTTACCAGGATGACCTCGAAAAAGAAGGTCGAAAGCTTGGAAAGATCCAAATGTTGCTTGAGTTCTTCCGTGGAAACCTTGCACAGAAGTATGAGAAGAAAGAATAAACAACTAATTATTACTGAGCTTAGCTCATAAATGTAAGTTTTTACTCTGATCAGATCTTAGATCTCGTCGGGACAAGCGGAAAGGATAAAGTCCATGAGCTGGACTTTTGTCTTAGTGAGCGGTACTGCGGTCATGAGTAGTTCGCGCTTGTTTGAGCCACTTGGAACGCGACCCTTCCAATTCCTCATAGATCTCAAGGCAGAGATCGTGAAGAACTCAAGGACAAAGAGTCTTTGAGACTTGGTAAGGAATCCCTCATCATCTCTTTCATCCTGGAGGGTCTTTGTGGATGCAGTGGACTTGATCTCGTTCTTCCTCGATCGGATCATTCTCATAATCTTCATCACCCTTCTTCCTAAACGTCATCTGCTCTCTCTTGTAGTCGTTCCTGAGAGCATTGAGTCCAGCTTCAAGATCTTGTGAGTTCTTTGCAGGTTTATTGAAAGTTTTCTTTTCCTGCATTTGCTGTATAAGCTGGGTTTGCTGTTGCATCATCTGCATCATCATTGCCATCATATCTAGTGTTGGTGATGCTGGAGCTGGTGTTGTACCATCTTGGGACATTCGGTCGTCGGTTATGTCTTTACAAAAGACTGCTTTACAAAAGACAGCTTTACAAAAGACAGCTTTACAAAAGACAGCTTTACAAAAGACAGCTTTACAAAAGACTGCTTTACAAAAGACAGCTTTACAAAAGACGTCTTGACAAAAGACAGCTTTACAAAAGACTGCTTTACAAAAGCATTTTCTCACAAAATTGAATACTTTTGCTTTACAAAAGACGTCTTGACAAAAGATTGCTTTACAAAAGTCTGCTTTACAAAAGACGTCTTGACAAAAGATTGCTTTACAAAAGTCTGCTTTACAAAAGATTGCTTTACAAAAGATTGCTTTACAAAAGTCTGCTTTACAAAAGACAGCTTTACAAAAGATTGCTTTACAAAAGCCATGACTGATCTTCATCCAATTTGTTTAATCGAACTTAATGAAGTAATTTCTGCATATCTCCTGCATGTATTTGGAAACGAGAGGATAAGACAACTCACCAAGGTTTCCAGACGCCAGATCCAAAGACTTGAATCAACTGCAGGAGTAATCCTAAGCTTTGAAGAAGGATTAACCAATAAGAAAGATGTCATTGACTCCAAGCGTGAAAGCCTTGCTGCTTTCTTACGCAAACACCCATGGGTCGATGTTGATCTCCAAACTCCTTACCAAGGACTCGTTGAAACCTTCACGACCTACAGACAGCTCCTTGACAGACCTGAGCAGAACCTTCTGGTCGAACGTGATGGCACATTAAGCCCTACAGACGAGTCAATCCAGAGAGAAGAAGCTCAAGAGTAAAAATCTGACATTTATACTTTACATGACATTTTTTTCATGAGTGTTCACGTTAAGATCAATGATGAAAACATGACTTCATGGGAAGATATCATTGATGACATAGAGAATGACCTTGATGAAAACATGATGGGAGCTCAAACGTCAGTTAAGGTCAAACTTGGTGAAGTTCAAGAAAAGATCTCCGAGATCAATGCAAAAATATCTGCTCTTACAGAGGTTGACGTTTATTACAGAAGCTTGGAGAGAACTTTAAGCAAACTTGAACGTCAGAACCAAAGTCTCATAGTTGTGCTCCAGAAACTCAGTCTCATGCGTAAAGCATATAATGACTACCTACATGTAAGAGACTTACCTTCTTATTCTACTCCAGATCTCGACTTTTCCGATATAAGTCCAATCCTTATTGATACAACACTTACGATAGCAGGGATGCTTCCTACATATCCAGAATATGATAACTTACCTCAGCTCTTCGAGTATCTCAAGAAAAAGTTCATGATCTTATTATGCGAGACCATGAAAAGACGTCAAAATACCAGAACAGAACGAGAACAGAGCTTACTAATAGACTTATTATATAATACTAAAGAAATAAAGGAGTTTTTATTCTAACTTTGGTATTTTTGGGAAGAACTGATCTGGATCATATTTGTCAACCACAGGTTTTGGTATCAAAAGTCTCTCTGGTTCTTGGACGGCTGGTACTGGAAATGGTTCCTTTGGTTTCCTAGCTTTTGGGAGATCTAAAAATTTTCTTGGTCTCTTTCTTTTGTGTAAGTGTTGTCCATTTTTATCGACAACGAATGTGAGCTTTCCGTCGTCAAAGATGAATGTCGTCGCTTCTTCAGTTCCCTCATCAACTATTATCTTCTTGATCTTTCTCTTCTCCATTAACAGAAAAAGTGACATATATTACTTCATTATTTTTCTGAGTGTTAGGATTAATTAAACCTCTATCTATAACATGCTTTCTCATAGGAAATTTCTCTCCATATCTTTTTGTCAATATCTCTATAAGTTCTTCTGTATAAGATTTATCACTACTGAAGTAAATAGATGGATAATTAAGGACATCAAAGGTTTCTACAGTATCTTTAAGAGTCCATTCATCTCCATACTGTATAGAATAAGTATGGAAGTATGGAGGATCACATATAAAGAAAACATTGGGAAGATCTTTATACTCATTGAAGAGTATTCTCCAATCTTTATGAACAATAGTTAAACCTTCAAGATAGTCATCTATGTTTTCACCAAATAAGTTAGTATATCTGAGGTATAACACTTTCTTCATTAATGTGTCAAGATCATAGTATTTGTATGCTCCAGAATAGAGAAGACGTGAACATAATGTATCCCAGTCTATGTATGGAGCTTTACTTATAACTTCTCTGACGATCTCTTTCTGATCAGTAGGAATTTTCTCATCTGGCTTAACATTTATTCTCTCCTTAAGTTCCTTAAGTATTTCATTCGTGTCATGAATGTGTTTCAGTCTATCAACGTAGTTATCATAGTCGTTAGCTATGATCGTTGCTTTTGGGAACATAATATGCAACAGATGAGAGATATAGAGAGAACCACCAAATAGGTCAACGAAGACATAATCCCCTTTGATGTCTTTGAGTATGTCGATAAGATCTTTCCTGATCTTCGACTTATTACCTATGAAAGGTAAAGGAGGTTTGGTAAAAATCATTTATATGGTAATAAAAATAAGTGTTTACTTGAGACAATAACCTCTGTTGAGTTTGTAGAACAAGATCAGAAGTACGATCAAGTTCAAAACAACACAAATGGCTAGGATTGCGTTACCAACAATCTTTGTCTTTTCCCAGCAAGACTTCTTCTTTGGTTCATGTGCTGCTTCGACATCACTGTATGGCTCGGACATTAACTTAAAAAGTGTCATGACCACTTCATTTTTGATGAAGTCAACAGCTTATGTCCACTTCCTCCCACAAGCACTTGAGGGACAAGAGAAGGTCATCATTGACTACCTTCAAGCCACTGAGAAGCTCCAAAAGCTTCAAGATCTCCGCGAAGAGTTCAAGTCCCGCTTGAAACAGGAGAACTTACTGCAGGAGTACATGCTCATCCTTTATACACTCATTGATGGCTCCCATTTACCATCAGAGTACACTGCAGTTCTTGATGCACTCAAAGATCTTCGCGAACACCAGCCGATCGGTAAAGAAGCCTTCGAGCTCACCATTGAGCAAGCCATCTTCGCCAAGCACAATGCAAAGAAGCAGATGCTCGAAGCTCTTGACAAGATCAAAAAGTACGTCGAAAAGTACTAAAAATAATTACTTGAGTAAACGATAAGTTTTATTCATTGTTTCTCTTTTCAAGATATTCTTTCATCTTGACGTTATATTTTCCTAACTCATACAAGAACGTGTAGTATGAAACTTCAACCTCACGATGCTTTTCATACCATTTCATTATGAACATGGTAAGAATTGCTTCTTCGGGATTTGAGAAGGGATCTTCTTCACCAAATACGTTGTGATGAACTCTCATTGCTTTACCTACAGATATTGGTTCATCTTCCTCAGCAATTAGGTCAAAGAACCTTTGTAGTCTTTGGCTCATTGGAAATGTCACTTTTCGGTTAAACGATCACATACTTAAGACATAAATTATACCTACTTATTAACTCAGTATATTGTGCATTATATGCATACTTAAACTCTTGAGCAATATTGTTCTCATCAATGATTCTGATCTGAGCTATTTTTGAGAAAGGTGGTGGAATACCACAACATGTGATGTCTGGGTCCAGTAGGTCTATTTCACACTTGAACCCAGTCATTCTGTGAACAACTTCTTCCAAGTCTGGCTTAGGTAGTAAGAATCTGATCTTTGCTCACTAAGTTAGAAAAGAGCTCTTTGTCTTGGTCTAGAAGTATCTTCTGGTATATACTAAGTAAATACTCTTCTACACCAATCCTCGATGAAGTCTCCACAGATCTCGATGAGGTCAGGTTGGAAGTTAATGGACTTAAAGGAGGAGGATACATTGGTGCTTCTGAGTTCGTAGTTGTTTCCTCTTTTTTTATCTCTGTTGGAGCATCACTTACTGTACCAGATGGATAGTTCTTTATCACAATGTTATTAGTTGTTCTTGAATCAACATTGCTTGTTGGTTCAATTGGAAGATTAGCTGCACCATAAAGAATTGACTTCGATCTCATTTGTTATGAGTAAAAATTGTTTTATTCTCATATAAATGACGAACATTAACCCAGAGAACAACACAGAATATACTGCAACAGGAGTTGTTTACAATGATCTAGATCAGATCGTCCAACTCAAAGCCCCAAGAGGAAGGAATTTAATAAGACAACCTCCACCAAAGATATATGTTGATGATGGTAGTAATGGGTTCAACTTAGTGTATCATTACTCATATCCTCAATATGCAAAAATTGGGTCTACCCCAAACGTGACAAACCATTATATGAACCTTTATGATGAAGCAAGGTTTCATGCACCAACGAAGAAAGAACCTGATGCATCAAGATTACATGAATTCGCAGACCATGATGGTTATAGCGATTACTCAATGCCTGTAAGACTTTAACGTTAATAAAAAAATGACTGTTGGTAAACAAGAAAAAACTTTAATACAAGAGGATTTGATGCTACCAATATATTCAACTGATATGGGAGCTTATCAATTCGATACATTTGAGAATCCTGGTGGAACACCACCATATTTTCTTTTGTTCATCAATGTAAACAGTAGAAAAGGTTATGCGTTCCCAATGAGTGAAAAGAACTCAAACAATGTTCTAAGTGCAATGCAGAAGTTCATTTCACAAGCTACAGGTGAAATGAAGCCTACAATACTTACTAGTGATGAAGACCCAGCTTATACGACACAAAATGTTCGAGATCTGTTGGTCAGTCATAACATTGAGCACATGACGACACAGAAATACAATCATAACATACTAGGTATTATTAATAGGTTCTGTAGAACTATTAGAACTATGTTACATATGAAGTTAAACCTCAAAGAAGGTGATAAAACACCACCTTTCACTGCAGATACAATGAGACAAATTATTAATGACTACAACACTGAATATCATTCAAGCACACAACAAAAGCCTGATGATTTCACAGAAAAGGATAATGAGGAATATATAAAGAAGCAAAGATTGAAAGAAGAGTATGTCAGAAAAAATAACCTTTATAACTTAAGACCTGGTCAAAAAGTTCAAGTCATAGTTGAACCAAGAACATGGGGTAAAGGTAACCAACAAAGAAGACATCTTGATCCTTCTTATTATACAGTTGATTCAGTTGATACAAGTGCATACTTGTTAAGAGCAAAAGATGGAAGTGTTGCAAGATATCCACGTTATCAGATATGGACAAAAATAGAGCATGGATTAAAGCAAGGAGAAACTTTAGATCAAGGAAGACACGGTGCTGTTAAAAGTATTGATGGTCATGAACTTGTCGGTAATGATGTAAAGTATGATGTTACGTTTGAGAACGAAAATACAGGAAAAGTGACAGGTAGAGGTATGCGTGAAGGTAATCCAAACAGGTTGTCACAAATGGAAGTACAGTATTGGAGGAAAAATATTAATGAAGGTCATGTTAAAGATATGCCTAGTTTTCTTGAGAAGTATCGTGGGTTTCGAGTTTAGCTTGTAAGTCCTTTATTTTTGTTTCATACAATGAGATCTTCCTTCTGATCTGTTCATCATTGAGAGGTTGCTTGACTTTACGGAACTGTACACGTCCGTCTTTCATTGTATGTACATAATATCCATCAGGAACCTTACCATCTTTTATATATTCAGTTAACCACTTTTGTTTAGTTGATGCTTTAATGACTTGACTCATTTCTTACTGGATAAATTTTTATGTTTTTTATCTTTTGACGATTTTTTCTTATCCTTATCTTTCTTCTTGTCCTTGTCCTTCTTTGATTTATCCTTCTTCTTGTCCTTGTCCTTCTTGGACTTCTCTGCTGCAGGTGGTGTTGGATTCTGTTTGACTTTAGCACTTGGGTCAGGACCTTGTCTTTGAGACTTAGATATAGATTGTTTAGGAGCTGCTGCTTGTTTAGTTGCTTCAGCTTGTTGTTTAGCTAATTCAGCAGCTTGTTTATCATTCTCTTCTATTTCCTTTGCACCAGTTGCGACTTCATTCTTGAACTTTTGGAGATTCTCAGCAGCATCCATTACCTTATTCGCTCCTTTAAACAATCCATAAAATTTCTGCCATGGTGATACTGAAGGTATATTTCCACCAATTGCTGGAGGAACTGATGCTTCAGGAGTTGGAGATGGTGTTTTGTCTGAATTGAGATGCTTTTCTGCTTCAAGAACTTGTGTAGTATTTTTCTCCAGGTATGCTTTTGCAACCTCCTTAACTTCTGGACGTTCATTATTTACATCCTGTCTTGGTGTTGATGTTTCAGTAGCGTTTTCCTGAGTTACATTAACAACAGGTTGCTCAACTGCTGAAACATTAGCTGCTTCAGTAATGTTATGAGTAGTTGAAACATTTCCTGATATACCTTCTCCTGTTGGAACTCTTGGAGCAATTGTTGTGATGTTCGCCATTGCAGGAGTTGGAGTAGGAGTGTCATCAATCTTTCTGTCAGCTTTCGTCGTTTGCGTTGTAGTATTTGTTGTTTCATTACCATATTTTGATCTTAGTCTGGTAAGCTCTAACTTCATATGTTCTTCAGGATATGCATACTTATTATATTCACCCTTAATATTCTTTTTCCATTCATCGTATTTATCTTCTGCTGATTTCTTAATTGATGCTAGTCCGTTTACAGCCAATTCATCAGTACCGTTATCAGTAGTCTGGTTATATAAAAGATTAGCAGCTGATCTAATTGTGTAATCCGTAAGATTACCAAAACGCTCTATTGTACCTAATGTTGTGTTCTTCAGTTCCTTTCCAATTCCTTGTGCAGCATCTTTGACTAAATCAGCACCCCATGCACCAAATTGTCTCACAGGAGCCGCTATTGATGGTGAAGGAGATGGAGATGGCGATGGAGTTGGTGATGGTGAAGGAGATGGAGATGGTGAAGGAGATGGAGTTGGCGATGGTGTTGCTGCTTTCGCCTTTCTATCAGCTTCTTCCTTAGCCTTTCTATCTGCTTCTTCTTTCGCCTTTCTATCTGCTTCTTCCTTAGCCTTACGAGCTTTTTCTTTCTTCTTAAGTTCCTCTAGTTCTTTACGTTCAGCTTCTTCTTTCGCCTTTCGTTCAGCTTCTTCCTTAGCCTTACGAGCTTTTTCTTTCTTCTTAAGCTCCTCTAGTTCTTTACGTTCAGCTTCTTCTTTCGCCTTTCGTTCAGCTTCTTCCTTAGCCTTACGAGCTTTTTCTTTCTTCTTAAGCTCCTCTAGTTCTTTACGTTCAGCTTCTTCTTTCGCCTTTCGTTCAGCTTCTTCCTTAGCCTTACGAGCTTTTTCTTTCTTCTTAAGCTCCTCTAGTTCTTTACGTTCAGCTTCTTCTTTCGCCTTTCGTTCAGCTTCTTCCTTAGCCTTACGAGCTTTTTCTTCATAATATTTTGTATACTTATCATCAGCCCAATTACCAAGTGATTTGGCACCTGTTAGTATTCCATTTGCGGTTGATGTTGCTGTTCTTCCGAGCCATCCCCCTACCGCTGAAGCACCATTGCCAATAGCACTACCAGCATTTAAAATTCCACGACCAATCCATATCCCTGGTTTTGCCTTTGTATTAAGAGTAAGAAATTCTTCCTTCCTATCTTCAGGTGTAGGATTTGTAACAGTTCTTACAGTATCAACAACAGTGTCAACACTGGTTCCAATAGCACTACCAACAGCTGTTGCACCAGTTAGAATACCATGGGTAACTAAATCAGTAGCTCTTGAGACAACATTATCACTCGAGGCTTTCTCTGCTGGATAGTTTGATCCTTTGTAAGTTCCTGGACCACCTCTATTTGAAGCTTCTCCTTCAACTATTTTCTTCTCTTCTTGTGCTTGTTCTCTGGCAACACTCAATGCACGTTCTTGTCTTTGAATGTTGTCTTTCTTTAACATGTAACCACCAAGTGTCTGTGGTGGTGTGTTTTTATCTAGTGCAGCATCAATTGCAGCCTTTTCTTTTCGCTTTTCTTCGTCTAACCAATTTTGAATAGATTCTGCATCAGTTGGTTCAGCTGGAGTTGGAGACGGTGTTGGAGCTTTAGTTGGTGTTGGAGACGGTGTCGGAGCTTTAGTCGGAGTTGGAGATGGAGTAGGTGCTTTTGTAGGTGTCGGTGATGGAGTTGGAGATGGAGTTGGAGGTACTGTTGGTTCTGGAGTTGGTTCAACAGTCGGTGAAGGTGTTGGCGCCTTTGTGATTCTTGGAGTTGGCTCTGGTGTTCTAATAGGGGAAGCAGTTGGTGTATTAGCTCTTTTAAGAACCTGTGATCTTTCCGCTTGATTTGAATCAGATACTGGGTTAGTTGTACTAGGATGTGATACAGGAGTTATTTTTGGTGTAGGTGTTGGTTTATTTAATGTTATACCATGACTACTCGACATTGGTGGAGGACCTGCGTGAGCAGTTGGTGTCAGAGTTGGCGTTGGAGCTACTGTTGGTTCAGGAGTGGGAGTTGGTGTTGGAGCTACTGTAGGAGTAGGTGTAGGAGTTGGTGTTGGAGTCGACATTTGTTTTAACCTCTCATTATACCAATTCTCCAAATAATAAGCCTCACCCATTAAGTTACTCTGTCTTTGTTTTATAGAAAATTCACCTAACAGTAATTCATCATGAATCATTTTCTGCAGCTTTGTCGTGTTTTCTACTTCCTTTATTAGAACGCTCGATGTATTCGCCAATCCTCTATATTCCTTAATCATCTTATCTAGTTTGTTCATATTTGGTACTTCCTTTTTCTTCTCAGCGTTAATCTCATTAGATCGTTTCTCCAATTCTTCAACTACTTTGTAAAGCTTATTTATCTTGACATGTGATTCCTTTACTTCTCCAGTCCTTGGATCCTTAGGTTCCTTGTATTTAGCTAATTTCGTCTCTATATATCTTCGTTTAGCGTCATATCCAGGATCACTGGTTCGTAAAGGATGCGAAGGTGGACGAAAATAAGGTATGTAGAAATCTGGATCATCATTAATAGAAGAACGTGCTTTAAAGTTACGAACCGCGTCTGTAAAAGGGTCTCTACCACGTGCTGTATATGTTGATGTAATCAAAAAGCCTTCTCTTCTCATTGGGAAATTAATACGACCTTTTTGAACATATTCTTTCTCAAAGTATTGCCTAGCATTGTAATCAAAAGCAAGATCATTATATATATCGCGCAAAAAATCAAATGTATGCTGCTTGAACTTTTGATCGCTAATTATGGTACGAATTATCGGACGTTCATTCTCCCATTTCTTAACTCGTTCATCAATGAGTTTCCTCTCTTGTTCACTCATTTAAACCTCATAAAAATATATTATCTGCGTATAGTGCCACTAATAGCATTAATCCATGGCATGTCTGATAGTACACGTACTGACTGAACTAATGGCTTATGATTGTTCCAAATAGCTCCTCCAATGTATGCGTTATACTTATTGTTGTCAATAGTTTGTTGAGGTTGAACTATAGGTGTTTCAACAGGCTTGTCTCTACTGAAGTCACCACCAAGAGCTTTATTGAATGCTTTAAGATTCTTCGTTAATGCATTATCTTCACCTAATGTAGTTTTTGCAATTCTTTCACCAAGACTACCGATAACACCACCGACTTGACCAACTTGAGGGAAAAGTTTGTTAGCAATGTTAAATCCAGCACCTATTACAAGACCAGGATTTTTTTTCACCATACCCCATCCAGCTTTAACATAATCGCCAAAACCCATTTATTTCTTCTTAAAATAATGTCATCTTTTGTTGCTTAACTTCTTTAAAGTCCGTCTTTCCTGCAACTATATGAACTTCCATATATGAACGAGGTGTTGGTAGCTCTTTGTATTTGTTCCATAACTCTTCCCAATCTTCTGTTGCTCCTGACTGTTCAATCATTGACTGAAAGTCTCTCATAGAATAACCTTGAAAGATAACGAAGTCAGTGCATAGTCTCTTAATGTTTAAACATATATGTCTCCATGTTTGACACATGATGACAACAGTATAGTTATAATGTCTGACCTTAGTGATGAAGTTCGCTAATGGTGAACGTGGGTCATTCAATAAGTCATGACCACCATAATCGTCTAACACTAATAGAGAATTACTGGGATACTTTGTGAAAGGATATTTGTTCAACTTCTTTACAACATATATTGCAATCTTCTTATACTCAAACTTTCCATCAGGTTTCCTTAGTTGATGCTTTGTTAAGATGTGTTCCATCTCCTCTGAAATTTTTTCGAACTTACTTTGAACGAACTCAACAATAGCGTAATACTTTGCTTTCATCTTAACGTTCTTCATTAAATAAGGCATAAGTTCTTTATCATCCTTTTTCAGTACTGGTGCTTTAACTTGACTCATAAATGTCTTCGCTGTTTTATCCATTGTTCCTGATGTTGCTGAGATAACTATTGAGTCATAATATGGAGTATTAGTGAAGCGGTCTGTTATCATTATATGACGAATAACACCATATGTCTTACCTGAACCCATCTTACCGCAGTAGAAATAAACACCATTAGTACAAAATGGATAATCATCAGAAAATGGCATAATGAGTGCATTGTTTAGTTCTTTACTATTCTTACGTGCTCCATCATGAAGAATCTTATCTACTTGATTAATAACTTTCTCCATCTTTTAGTTACATATAAAATGTCTAAATATGATGGATTATACTATGAACATGTTATGAATGATGGCACGATAAGTGGTAATACAGTCTCATATAAATTACCGAGAGACTTCATTGAATATCCTGCGTCAAAAGCTCTTGAGATAAGAAAGATAAGTCTTGAGCATCCAGACTTTGAGTTTCTTGCTATTCCATTAGAAATGACAGATTCATCAAAATCAGTGAAAAAAAGGTTTGACATGAGATATTACATAAAACCCAACATGACTACACAGGAGTTGAATGAAGGTCTTATGGAAAAAATGACTGAGGCAAGTAGAGAATTTGTTGATTGTTACTATGATTCAAATGAAAATAAATTGAATGTATTAAGAAAAGGTACATCACCAATCATAACATTACCTTCATACAGTAGTATAGAAAAAAATGCCTTGAATTATAAATATGACATGTCCCTAGGAGATGTGTTGGATTTCATCACTGCGTTATTAGAAACCACTGAAACAGACACAACATCAAGAAAACCAGAGCTTGTTTGGGAAGATGACCATGGTAGAACATTCACGCAAAAAGTAATTCCATCGAAAGCAAAATTTTTAGACTTATGGGAAAAAAAATATATCTCGCGAATGCATGTATATTATAGTTTTACCATAGCAGATTTCACTGACGAAAATGATAAAGATAAAAAAACATATAAGTACTTTGATGAGCTTTTCATAACTATAGCGAATATCAGGTTTATCCTTGAGCGAAAGGGCAAACCAACATATAAATTTGTCGGTTATCAGATAAGAATAAATCCTCTCCTTGAGCCTTTAGTAACGTTGAGTAATATTGCTCATGATAACAAACAATTTATATGTAATGTGAATGAACAGCTTGTGCCACCAAAATTTTACGATATCACTGGTTATAAAGATGCACTCGTGTTTGAGTTTTATAAGCGCTTTTCATTCAAAAGAGTTGAAGAATCAACTGATGGTCAAAAAAAGGAATATTATGTAAAAGAACCATATGAAATTCCTAAAGACTCTAATATAATGGTTGAACTTATATTAGAGTCTGGTACTCAATCTCAACATAAATAGTTTACGTGACAGAATTTTTTTGACACGTAAAGTTTACATTTTAATGGAAGCGAACAACAAAGCTCCTGCTAAGGCTCTTGCCATCCAGAAGCCAGAGGTGACTGAAGAACAGTCCTCTGGCGACGAGGAAATATTGATGGGTGGCGAGAGTCCGAAGACCGAGATCAAGATCCCAGATCTCGATCACAAGCAAACGGCAAAGAAAACGGGTCCACGAGCTACTCCTCGAGAGCTACGTTTAATCAAGACCAGCCACAAGTATTTGAAGCAGCTGGAGGAGTCAAACGTAGCTCTCGAGGAACTAAAGCTCAAGCTGGCTGAAAAAGTAGAGGAAGCGAAAGGTAAAGAGCTCTACATCAGCCAGCTTGAGTATAAAGTTGACTCTTATGCCAACGAGATCTGCGATCTTCGATCTCGTCTCAACCGTGTGGGACATGAGTCAGACAGCTGGCATGAAAGGTTCCTTAAGGCTGACACATCCTACCATGAATTAAAGCGCGCCATAAGGAACTTAGCCACTGACTTCTGATCCCTCCTCTAAACCACGAATAAACACCTAATTTTACTACTATAACTCTTTTTTTATACTCACATTACTCACATATATCCTCATATAACTTATAGTTCATTGTCACTCAGATCACGATCTTTGTGATCACGATCAACTTAGGAAAAGAGAAAAAGTATAAAAGTTAGTATAATTAATTGTTTAGTCTTAAGTAAGCTTATTGTTCATCAAGGAGTTGATGTAAGCGTTTCTTTGCCTCCGTGATCTGCTTCTTTTATAAGCTTACAGTTAAGCCAACAGCAGAGTCTATTAAATATACTGAGAAACCAGTGTTATGCTTCTTACGTCACGTTTGCCTCTCCATACAGATTAAACAGGTGGGACCACCTATCGTACTTCTCGACGATTATGATTTATCAGCCCCTGCTAGTGAATAAAGGTTAGTTTACATATGAACGTTTATTTTTACACATATATGCGTACATATGCGCGCCCGTATGGTGTCAGTTTTCTGTCACTTTTTTCATTGTGTCGGTGACTGTAGCTGTAGGCTACAGGCGACGCACAATGTATACTGTACTAATATCAGTATACATTATTAAGATTTATAAAAACAATACATAATTAATGCATAAATTATAAATTGCATTTTTCAAAATTGGCTTAGATATATCATTTTCATTAAAATATGAACAGCCTAAGTCATGATTAAAGAGTTATCCATTTATCAGACACAATAATAAATTATCTTCATACATTTATATTTTTTGACACTTTACAAATCATTTTTGACGCTTTACATGTCCCCCAGAGTTCGAAAATTATTTGGTCGAGTCCCAAAATGTCCCCCAAGCGACATCCTTATTAGCTGCATTTGATCTATAAAAAATATATTTCTAATATTTAATGTTATTTTGTCAGAATCGTAGCAGCTCTTGTTTTTTTTTAATATAAATTAAACCAATTTCTCGATATATTTCTAAAATTCAATGATTCTTTTACATATTGGATACTTATTAAGATATAACAGCATTTCAGGTCTTGAAATTTTGTTTAATTAATGCTTTGAAATTTCATAATAAATAAGAATACCAGTCACCTCAAATATGAAAATCTATATCAAATTGAAGGAAGCAAAAAAATTATTAAAAAATTTTATTGAAATTAAAAATATATTTTTTTCCCATCATTATGTTTGCACACAAATGTCTTAATCTTGCATTGTCTTTTGATGATACAGATATCATATTTCTTTATGTTTTTTTTATATATCGAAGGAAATTTAGTTTATAAAGTAGATAAATGTGCAAAACAATTAATTTGGACAGTAAATTGATACATCAAAAAAATTTAATGTCATATGATAGTCATTAATCTGATTAAATTTTTGAATTCAATTATTTTAAAATATTTGAATTACAAATGATCGTTCACTCACAAAATTATCGTATTGAATTTAGAGCTCATTCAATTATTTTTAAATAATGCATGTTTTCCATAGTAGTAGGATAGGATGGGTTATGTGACTTTTTTTGTAAACGTAAGAATTCATACAATATTGAACGATTTTGTATCATTATTTTTAACATTAATTTTAAACATAATTTATTTTTTATTCTTACATAAATGACTCAACAAGTAAAACTAGATAAAATAGATTATCGAATTTTAGAGGATGGTGTTCCTGTTTATATTCAAAGATTTAAAGGGAAGCAATATTGTATGAATTCTTAATCCTGAATACATAATACATTTATTTAAAAAGGAAGACTGTGAATTATTGGAAGTGATGAAAGATGCAAAGATAAATATAAAGTTTATACAGTTTCATATAATGAATGGAAAACATTTAGGAGATTATGGGAAATGTTCTGAATTCTTCAAATCTAGTATGTACGAGAGAGTAAAAGAAATTAGAATTCATACAATATTGAACGATTTTGTATCATTTTTTTGACATATGAAGTAAAAAATGTATGATTCTTACGTTTTAGAATAAATCAAGATTTAAAAATGTTCAAAATTGTAAGACATTTACACTCAACCCATACATGATGTAATGAAAAATAAAAGAAGCTATATATATAGATGATGCCAAATATTCCGCGATTAATTAAAACAAGTGTTTAAATCATGAATGGAATCAATGGAGTCATAATCAAAGACCTCATAAACGAGAAAAAGAAATTAGAAGCTAATGATTATTTGAATTTATGAAATCAATTATTTGATTTATTCTTTCTTCAATCTCTTCTATTCTTTTTGTTAAATCATCTATTTTCATTAATGAGGTGATTCTTGATTGAGGAATAGATTTCAAACTAACCACCCCCTTTATTTTTGAAATTTTGAATCCATCAACTTTAAACATTTTATTCAATTTACATGTTGTCAATTCTTCAAATAATTTTTTATTATTAGCATAATAGTCATTAAATTCTTCAACAGATGAAAAAATTTTTATTTCAGTAATTGGTTTAACAACGTTTATTTTTTGTTGAACATTTTCACTTTCATTTATTTCTTCCTCCTCTGTTTCATTTATTTTTAAAATCGGTTTCATTTATCATTAAATAAAAATTAGAATATAAGTGATGAAATATATTTTTTAATTAATATTAAATCAGAAATGGCGGCAGGATTCTTTAAAAAATTATGGGATGGAATTAAGAAAGCTGCAGGTTGGGTTTATAAAAAGGTTATTAAACCTGTTGCAAACTTTTTGGCACCAGTAGCGAAAACGGCAGGAACTATCATAGGTGGAGTATTAGGTACAAAAGCAGGTAATCCGGCAATGGGAGCACAAGCAGGTAACGCAATTGGTGGAATAGCTGAAGGAATACTTAATAAAATAGGGGGTAGATAGTGGAAAAATAAATTATTTTAAAATTATTTTTATCTTAGTATCGGTTGTAGTCTTTGATAAACTTTTTCTCCTTTATTTAAAATTTCTCTTATTGGGGCAGCTTTTGGCGTTATTGATTCAGCAATGTCACTAATTGCTTCTTTATTCTTAAATATCCAATTTGCTCCTTTCTTCATTGTTTCCCAAACTTTATGCGCTCCTCTTTTTACTTTATCCCACAGTTTCTTAAATATACCTGCAGCCATAGTTGATTATTTCATTAAAATTAAAAATTCATTTTCATCTTTTAATTTTGATTTTTTATTTATTAATAAATGACGACTAACTATTTGGTGCCAAACACTAAACCGATTAATGGAAATGTGTTTCATTCATTCGAAAAGATAAATGAAATATTCGCGAAGAATGACGGTAGAAGATATTATAGAGAACTTGAAAGTTCATGCTATGACTCTGATGCTCCATATTTTGATGATAAACAAACTCATTTAAGAATTACAAATCCGGCTCATGATGTGAACCAATTAGGTGACACATATATTAAACGCAAAGTTAAAGCAACTCTAGTTTCAAATAAAGCTTTCACATGCGATGCCGCTTTTAAATGCATGCGTTTATTCGTTGGTTACAAATCATCAAATCAAAGCTTTAAACAATTAGAAGTAGAAACTGAAAGAGGTGATGCTGGTTATCTTCAAATGGATTGCGCCCGTGAATCTTTCGCATTTGCAACATATAAACCAAAATCAGAAAGGAAAGTTAAAAAGTTTGTTCATTCGTTATATAATAATGTTCAAAAATATGATAACTCAGTATGTGGTAAATATATTGACCCTTCAGAAGTTTTCAAGAAAGCAAATGAAGAAGTTGATATCACTTTTGATATGATTATTCCGGTAAATGATTTGTTAGCATTTCAAGCGTTCGATGATTATCCTAAATCATTTGGTGAAATCATTCTTAAATATTATGTTTTCAGGGATACTTTAGTATTTTGTCAGGTTGACCCGTTAAGAGTTGCTGATTTACAAAATTACGTTTATGAAAAGATAACTGATGAAAATTATGAAAAGATTATGAATCATGTTTATAAATATGATCGCAAATTCCAACAAATCGGACTTCCTGCCAAATTAATTACAAGCTTAGCCGCTACATCTGCTGACGCAACAGTTGATGACGTTATTATTTCATGCACAAAGATGGAAGTTTTAGAGGATAAATGTATTACACCAGGATACGGTTTAATTGAAGAATCAGTTAAAGCAATACCACGTTTATTCAGTAAGGAAGATCCATTCATGATTCCAGCTCAACATATTGACGTTCGTTCACTAAATGGAGGTTGCATCACTCCTGAAGGTATCAGCTCAGATTTCTCATACGCTCTTCATAATGTTACAGATGTTGTGTTAACATTTCCGAAGAATGCAATGCAAAGAACAGTTTTAGAAAATCCAATGCTTCGAGGTCTTCAGGTCACTATAGATTCCAGAAACTTCCCCGATCAAGCGATGACCACAGTGGGTGATATATTCTTTACACGTATGCTTCAAGCTTCTGATTTAGATGGAGTGAATGAATGCACAGAAGAATACGAGGACTCATTAACTAGACCACTGAATGATGATAATGGCGCACCATTAGCTAGAACATGGAAAGACCAAACTTCATTCTTATGCACTATTCCAGTTCAACGTGATGGAGCGGGTATATTCTTTGATGGATTAGAAACTTTCAATTCACAAGTTACAGTACAAGTGAAAGCTTATCCAATCATTCAAGGTGAAAATGACACTTACTGTTCAAAAGTGACAAATCCTCCTCAGGTTTGGTTTACTAGGACTACGTATTGGACATGGACACCGGACGAAGGTTTGAAATATCATCCAACAGGTACACCACCACAGTATAGAAGTTCATATGATGAAATATTGATGAATAGAAATGTTTAAAATTATAAATTTATTTTTGATTAAATGGATTTCAATTCTGAAGAATTAACAGATGTATATAATACCTACATAGATGATATGATTAATGAAGCATTGAGTGATAATAGAAATGCTCTATCTAAGGAAAAATTAATGAAAATTCCATATTCTGAATGTTACTTAAATTCAATCACTGCAGCAATTGGTAAACAAAATAAAGGTAAAACATTAACGATATTAAAACAAATTATCATTATTGCTAACACTTCCCCCCATTCACATGTGTTAATTTATATCAACCGTTCAGGTTCACCTTCAGATGATACATTTGAATCTTTAAAGCATTTAATCAAAATTCCAATTATTTATTTATCACAAGAAGAAGCAGAAGATTATTTAAAAAACTTTTTAATGTATAAAGAATTATATAATACAATCAAGAAGCAAGGATTAGAGGATAAAATTATTGATAAACAACAGGATGAATTATTTGAAACACTTTCTATTTCAAATTTTGATAGAGAATTTTTGCATTCACTCATTTTTCTAGATGATGCAGTGAAATCAAAACTAATAACAAATGAGAAATCATATTTTAATCAGTTATTAACTCAATGTCGACATATTCAATGTTCATTCTTTATGGCTGTTCAATACTTTAAAGCATTAAGCAAACATTAAATCAAACCTGTCCACCCTTTTCATTTTCAGTGGTTTTAGTCGTCAACAGTTGAACGTTATGCTTTATCAAGTGAATTTACCAATGAGCATTAATGAACTTTACACACAATATCAGCAATTAGGTGAACATGGAAAAATAATAGTTGATTTAAATAAAGGAGGTGTTAAATTTGATTAACTTTTTATAATTATTTTTTATTTTTTATTTATAATTAAACATGACAGAAATAGCAAATCTTCTACAGGTTCCATTAAAACAAGGGACAAACAAAAAGGGTGCATATAATAGAACTATGAAAGTTCCTGATGGAATGAAAGAATTAGTTCATATTGTTGCTGGTCTTCAAAAAGATGTTAAACAAATGAGAAACGTTTTAACATTACCAGAAGCTCAAGCATATGCCAAACGTCATGGACCAAATTGGGAAGCACATGAAGCAGACATTACAGGACCAAATGGAAAACCTGATGGTATAAATGAAGTTTTCGTTACTGATGGTCAAGGTAATATTAAAGTCATAAATGGGTATAAATTAACTGTATCTGATTATCCTAAACGTAAAGCATATAATGAACGTTATCCTATGCAATTTGATGAAAATGGAAAAGCTGTTAAACAATACATTGGAGAAGGTGAACATGGTCCAATTAATTCATACCGTCATAATCCATATTCTTATTTCAATGCAGAATTAAATGCTATTGAAGAGGGACCGGATGGATTACCACGATATGTTAATCAGTTTGATGGTCAATATGCAAATATTAGACCTGAAATTCCAGCTAAGAAATTCTTTAAAGTTGCTTTATTCGATCCAGTGTTCAATGAACAGAAAGAAGCAATGAAAGTAGAATTTAAACCAATTCAAGTGGCAAGAATTTCTTCATCTTCACTTTCAGAAGCGTTCAAGGAATTGATAAAGAAACCACTTTATTCTCAACAAGGTTATAACTTCGATTTAATTAAAGAAAGTGATAGACGTAAATTAGAAAAATCAGATGGTTTTAAGAATGCATGTAATGAAATGATTAAAGATATTGTAAATGATAAAATAAGACTGGAAGAAACTCAAAGCAATATCAATAACATAATTGGTGCAGTTACAAAGAAAGTATAAGCAAACAATGATGAACCTTGGGATATTACCGTAACAACTATATAAAACTTTAAATATATTTTTCTTTTTTTTATTCAATTATAAATGAGAAGACGTTTCACTAGTCAAAAGAACACTAACGCAAAAGCAGAGATTACGGTTGGTTATAACGTAAATGATGATAAATCACGAATTATTCAAAATGTTAAAGTTAATGTTAGCCCCGAATTAACAAGGTCAGCAACTCAGTCCAATTTATTAACTCATGACTTACCGAAAAAGGAGGAGCAAAATAAAGAAGATGGAGACCCAATCATTTTATCTGAACCCGGTAAAGAACCTGTTGAAATCCCCACATATCCAACATACCCCCCACCTCTTTCATCAAACATCGAGAACCCAGGAATCTACGATTCCAGTCGCAATGCGCCATATAAAATAGACATTAATTCTGAATTAATGAAAATTTACCGTGATATAATAATTAATAATTATGATTCAATAATAAATTTAATTGACCAATCTGGTTTAATTATTTTACCTTATGAATCATTAATTCACATTATCGCCATTCTTTGTGATGTTCAAGATTCAGACGTTAAGATTCAATTTTTCATAGATGATGAGGTTTCATGCTGCGGAACAGTTGCAAAAATAAATCCTATAAAGGATATTAGCACAATTAAGATATCAAAGAACGGAACAACAACTGAACTTCATTTAACATATAATGATATTTATAATAAAATAGTTGATGAATATAAAATATCACTTGAAAAATTCTTTGTTAAGGCCATTTAATATTCAAGCATTAACATTATCGAATAATAATCCTTTGAATCATAATCAATAATAATTGACCTTTCACCAGTTTCTATCGTTTGTTTTATTTCTTTTTGTTCCCCACTATCCGGATCGGTCATTGTAATTGTTTTTGTTATAGTATCAGCTTTATCTTTAACTTCAATCTTTTTTCCATCGGGATATTTAAACCAAAATTCCAAAAATTCGATATTGTCAATCTGTTCATATTTTAATCTATCAATTACATTTTTAATACCATCTGAAAATCTTATGAAATGGTCATTATATGGGTTTGATTGAACTAAATTTGAATGAAGTGAAATATAACCCGATGATGAATATGACATTGACTCATATTTTCTGAAAACACTAAAATTTATAACATGAATGAATTTCTTATTCGTTGAATTTATGAATTCTTGAGGTAATCTTATTCTAGTTTTATTTATCACTGGAAAATAACGCTTTACCATATTTTTAATCGTAATAAAAAATGTCAATTATCAATATTATTTCGAATAATAGCTGTGAATTAAATTTAACAGTTAGCGGAATTTATAATGTTACTCTCGTTTCTGTGAGTGGTAAATTTAATCCCATTCTTTTAGACCCTTCAGATTATATATCATTTATTAAAGATGACCTTGAAAAAACGTATGATATGTATATAAATAACGTGATAACGAAATGGGATATTAACATGATTTTAAGTTATTTAAATGAATCATTTATCGTATGGTATGAAGAAAATTTTAAATCAAAACCTGATAAACTTTTTGAACTTGATGAAATAAATAACCTTATTAAATTTCCGCTGAAAATTAAATTTTGTACTCCTCATCTTCGTTCATTGTTGGGGATATTAAATTTTGAAAAAGATGTTGGGGATGTTTTGTATTCTGACACTGGTTCCAATTTCATTTTAATCAAATGTGATAAAGTTAATACCCCAATGAGATTTTCACATCAAACATTAGACCCTAACTCTTACCCATCAATACAAAACATTTTATCCATCAACTTAAACATATTTTCTTTATCATATCCGTTTCAATTATCCGGGAATTCATTTATTCTTCATTCAAAAGATTTATCAAATATTAAATTTAGAATAACCGACCTATTTGATTGTGATTTAGAATTCATGAATGAAATATTATGGCAATTTCAAATAGAAAAAATAGGTGATGAGATAACAGATTAAATATTTATTTTTTAATCATAATAAATGATTAAACAACAACAACCACGACAACTTAAGGCGCAAAGCACCCAGGCCCTTCAAACCATTACATACGCCACATATGCATATAATTCAAAGACGGCAGAACAAACGCAAAGGTTGAAATATGGAGATTTGGAGATAGTATTGAAAAATGACCATTTCGAATTCGTTTGCAAGGGTGGTGCAGTGATATCAAATATAAAAGAAATTTTATTTATGAATTCAAAAATTAAAGGTATAACGGATGATATAACATCAATTCCACCAGAAGAACAAAGATATTACGCATTAAATGCATTTCCTAAAGTTTTGAAGATTGGAAGATTTAATTTAAATGAGGAATTCATAAAAGGTTTCCTAAATGACATAATGAAGAAAGCAGATAAGGAATATGTGGCTAGTGAGTTAATGAAGAAGGCAGATAAGGAATATGTCAACAGTGAGTTAGAGAAGAAGGTAGATAAGGGACTTATGGCTAGTGAATTAATGAAGAAAGCAGATAAGGAATATGTTAATGAAAAAGATAATGAAATTAAAGAAATGGTTGAATGGTATCATGAATGGACATCAAAGATTTTAAAAACTAAAGCTGATACAGGATGGGTTTCAGGATGTTTAGACCTTAAAGCGGATAAAACTTATGTTAACGATGAGTTAAATAAGAAAGCAGATAAGGAATATGTGGATAGTGAGTTAATGAAGAAAGCTAATATATCATTTGTTAATGAAGAAATAAAACAATCAGAGGTCTATTTTACTCCACCATTTTTAAATTTTATGAAATCATCAGATAAAACCTTTGATATAGATTCTTTTGAATGGATATGTTTCGATGGAGTGACCATGTATTTATTTTATACAGCTGGAGTGCTTTATTATTTTAAAACAAATGATTTTAAAAACTATGAATCATTTACTCCATCTGTTTTGAATCCTGATACACGAAAGCCAATCATTAATCCAAGAATTTTATATGTTGAATATAATAACGGTAAATTTATGGGAATGATAACGGTTGAAGATGATTTTTGCCCTTGTTATTCATTCGATTGTATCCAATGGTTCAAATGTAATTTAAATCAAGATGCTAAATTTAAATATTCAAATAATCCTATTAGATGTGTTAATAATAAATGGGTACTAATTTATGAAGTCAATCAAATTTTCATTAGTGAGGATGGGATAAATTATTATATGTTTAGTATGATGTCATCAGATTTGGAAATTGATTATACAAGTAAGTGGTATTACATTAACAACATGTATTTTATCCTACAAAATGATAAAATTTATAGATCATCTTCAATACCACAAGGTCAATTTGAACAAATTTTTCAAGCTGATGGAGACATTGAAGCTTTATGTTATGGATCAAATGTTTATGTTCTCGTTTCAGATGAAATGGTCTATTCATATCCTGTAAGTTATAACAGACATATTTATTTATCACAGGATTTATCAAATTGGGAATTGGTTTATTCATTCACTCCAAAATTTACTCAAAATTATAGATTTACAAATTTATTTTATATTGATGGGTATTTCATTGCTTTAGGATGTGGTGATTTAGTAAATATCAGTAGTGATGGAAGAAACTGGTCTGAAATCACAAAATTTCAAGATGTTAGAAAAGCAATTTTCAAAAATAATACGTTAATATTGATAACAAGACCAGTTTTAAATACTCACCCAAATTCAATATTATATAATAAATTCAATATTCATAATGGATTAAATACAATTCTTGAGATGATTTACCCCATTGGTTCTATTTATACGTCAATGAACTCAACAAATCCAGCAACAGTTCTGGGTTTCGGTACGTGGAAGCAGATTGTAGATAAATTCCTCTATTGTGCTAACAGTTCAAAGGAAACAGGAGGTTCAAAGAAAATAAATATTGAAAACCTTCCACCGCACACTCATACAGGAACTACAAACTTTTCTGGCGACCATAGTCACTCATTAAGAGACCACCCATTATACAACTCAGAATATTATGCTGGCAATGACGTTTTATCTCCAGATTATAACCATTCGGCAAAAAAGACTTTTCGACCAACTGAACCAGGAGGAAATCATTCACACACTTTCACAACAAATCCAACAGGCTTGGGTAAAGATTATATGCCTCCATTTATGACTGTATTCGCATGGTATAGAGTTCAATGAACGCTCGTCGACATAAGATTTTATAAATTGCACATTTGACGTAAATTCATTTTCCCAGTTATTCAATAATTAATTATTTTTGAATAACTGATGAGGTCACCGGGTCACCAGGTGGTCACCAGGTAATTTAACTTCTATGAAAAAATGTGACAACATGACATTTAGACAACAGCGTCGGAAATATGATGCAGTCCAAAAATAAAGTTAGTTTTAAAATTATTTTTATTTATTTTTTTTATTTTGTATGTAAGAACAGAAATGTCAGTCGAAGCAAAAACATTCACGAACAAATCTAATGGTGAAACATTCATAAAAGGCACTTATAATGATATTGAAGTCTTACGTAGAGACAAGGATGGTTACATTAATGCAACAAAGATGTGTCAGCAGTTTAGGAAAGACTTTAGAAAGTTGTTGGAAAATAAGTCCTGGGAAGAGTATTATAAGGCATTTTGTGAAGAATATAGCAACCGCCGGAATTCCGACGGTTGCTTTTTATACAAAATTCATGCAGGAATTCCTGATGAAATCAAACAGGTTAGAGGAACGTATGTAGACCCAAGACTTATAAACTATATAGCAATGTGGGCTTCTCCAAAATATTGCATAGCAGTTGGAAAAATTATGGACTCCATAGACAAGAAAGTTCATGAGAAGTTAGATGAAGAAGAACTCGAAGATATAGGGTGTCCAAAGGTGTGTTTAGCACAAACCTGAATACTGCGAATAGAAATAAACAAGTTACATATATATAAAGTTTATTTAAATATAATCACCATTGGATTCAATCACGCGTTCGCAGCGATCGATCCAGGCTTGAAAGACACGCTTTAAATCATCATGAGAAAATTGCTCAAATTGCTCTCTTACAAAATTTTCAAGATCATCTGGACTCGCGAATTCGCGTCCTTCAGCTCTCTTTTTTAGCGTGCCGAATAAATAAAAGTCAGAGGGTGCAATATCAGGTGAATAAATTGGGTTTGGAACAACTTTGACATTGTTTTCCACCAAGTAATTCATTACCTTATGACTTTTGTGAACTCTTGAATTATCAAAATGAATTGCAAACTTTTGTTTTTGTTGTTTGGATTTCTCAAACTCATCAGAATTGATAATTTGAGTAAGAACATTGTCAAATAGATACTGAGCATTCATCGTATTAGGTTTTTGAAGAATATCAATTGCGATGATGCCATTCACGCCCCAAAAAACTGACAACATCATCATTGGTGTGTCAATTTTTTTCTTCGGGAATGTTTGCGGATTTTCATCCTTCGGGATCCACATGATTTTGGCTTCTGTTGCATATTGAAACCAAGACTCGTCCCCTGTTACTAAAAAGCGAAACTTCTTGGATTGATACGCACCCAATATAGAGAGGAGCTCTTTCGAAGATTGGACTCTAGATTTTTTTTGAACTGAATTAAGGTTGTGCGGAACCCAACGTGTATACGCTAGTATGTAGTTCAAATAATTGTGCAGATAATAACTGACTGTTGTACGTGGTATCTTTGTCATCTCCTCTATCCTTCTGAGTGATGCTCTTGGGTCTTCATCTAGCGCTTGAAGAATTGCTTTGATTTTTCTTTGATCCGGCGATTTTTTGTCAATTTTTATGATGGGCGCCTTTTTGTTCATGAAGTGATACATCCTAACATGATACGTTACAGTGGAATAGCTAGAAGCATCCATACCGAAGCATTTTACCAATGTCTCGTAGATTTTTTTACAGTCTTTGCATTTTTTTGCAAGAGCGAGGATGTTTTCTTTATGATTCATTAAAAAAATGAAAAAAATCCCGCCAAAATTTCCCGCGAAACCGCCTCTTGTCTCAAAATTCATTTTATATCCCGGCATGGCGCCAAAATACAACATACTCATCATATACATATATTCATATTTTTTATTATATATTTATAATCAGCATATATCTCCTTTAATAGTCTCATATAGAGCGCTGTGCTAAACGCACCTTTGGACACCCTATACAGTGGAGAATGCTAAACCTTTGTTTGAAGAAGAAGTTGGAAAAATGTGTGAAAAACAATTAGAACATGAATGTGAGAAATGTTATGGTTATAGAGATTCTCCATACGAACTAGACCAATGGGAACAAGAAGATTTAAAGAGAGAATTTAGAGAATATGAACTCGCTAAGATAGCATTTGAAGCTGCAGAAAAGAAGTTAAAAGTTTGGGGTCGTTTTGTAAAAAAATATTGTGAGTAAATGAACCATTTATTTTTATCGTTAATGTTTACGTTAATGTTTTTAGGTTATTCAATAATTAATTATTTTTGAATAACTGATGAGGTCACCGGGTCACCAGGTGGTCACCAGGTAATTTAACTTCTATGAAAAAATGTGACAACATGACATTTTGACAACATTTACGAAAATTTGATGTAGTCCAAAAATAAAGTTAGTTTTAAAATTATATTTTTATTTTTTTATTCCTATATAAATGACAGCAACAAACAACAGCAACAGCAACAGCAACTTTATCATTTCTGATGAACAAGTTATTGATTCATTAGCTGAGGAATTAGTTGTGGCAGAAACTAAAATCCTCAACGAAAGAATTGGTGAAAACAAGATTGATTTACATAACTACCTCAAACATGATGGAGGAAGAGGAAGGAAAACTGGTACAGCTTTATTAGTAAATAAAATTTCGAATTTAACGATTATAGATGTTGATATCAATAAATCATACAATGATGAACTTAAAGAAACAGTTAGAAAAGACATTTTATCAAAACTTTCGGATAAAGATGTTATCGTTAAAACCGCTTCAGGAGGTCTTCACATTTATTGCAACACTAATTTCTTCTATTCAACCTCGAACAGAATGATTAAATGTTATTCCTGCAATGATTATGATATTGATATCATGACTTCTATGGATGATTCAAAGCGTTCATTAGTGGTTATGGCTGATTCAAGAGTTCGAAAGAATGCAACAGAACCAATCAATACATACTCATTCATTCGTGGAAGTTATGATTCAACATTAACCAGAACAGTGAATGATATATTAAATGATTTGAATATTAAGGTAAGAGTTGAACAGAAGAACGAAGAAATAAAGAATATCATGAATGAAAACAAAGATGTAAACATTGACGATAAACTTGCCCAGAGCATAGTTGATGGCATCTGTGATTTTGAAGTACATAATGACGGTGGAAACATGAATTTAGAAAAAGAAGTTACATTATTCACACTGTTTCAAGCTATTAATTCGTTACCTAATCATTTAATTAATGAAGCATACGATAACGTTTATAACTTCTGCAATTTAACTGAAAATGCAAAAAGTAATTTTGAAAAAGCACGTAGTAGATATGCACATTTAATGACTTCTCCATTTGTTTTGGTGAAGATTCTAAAACTATATCAAAAGGAATATTATGATGAATACGTTTTGCCTTTATTACGTAAGCCAAAAATAACATTTGATATCAAACTTGATGACTCGTTTTTGATAACAGATATTAGACGCAAGGCTGAAAATCATCAGTATAAAAACAGTTCTGAAGTAATTGAGGATTTATCACGTGTAATCCGTTTTGTAGATTGTGGAAACAAATATTTCATTCAAAAGGACTATAATATCCACGACAAAATGAATCAAATATCATTTGTTCTTCAATCAAACATGAAAGAGTCACTCAAAATGATTAAATTATTTAAAGAAGAAGGTAAAACAATAACAGCATGGGATGTACTATTAAATCAATTGTCTTCATTAACCGTTAAGGGTGTTTGCTTTAAATCTGATTCCCCCGATGTTTTCTCAACGTTTCAAGGTTATAAATACAACATTCTTGAAAAGCCTGATTACTCAAAAATTGAGATGTTTATGGATTTCATTAAAGAAGCCATTTGTGATAATAACGATGAAGTGTATAAATACCTTCTCGGGTGGATTGCATCAATGATTCAACATCCTGGAATCAAGAATGAAACAGCAATTATTTTGAAAGGACTTCAGGGAACAGGTAAAAACAGATTCACAGACATTATTTCGGAACTTCTCGCTGGTTATTCATGTAAAAACATTACCGAAATAAGTGAGCTAACGGGTAATTTCAACTCAGTAGTTGAAAATAAAATGTTTCTTGTACTTAATGAACTCAAGAATGTAGGTGAAGACAGACTTGCAAACTTCAACGCTTTGAAATCAATTATTACGGATAATGAGATTAGAATTAATGAAAAGAATCAACCCAGAAGAACTGCTCAGAATGTTGCAAACTTCATTTTCGTAACTAACAACGTTTACCCTGTCAAAATTGAAGTTGGAGACAGAAGATACGTAGTTTTAAGGGTTAATGGTAAATTCAAGGGTCAATTTGATTACTTCAAGAATTTAATGGATTCATGCACAAAGGAATTTTATGATAATTTACTGACGTATTTTATGCAATATGACATTTCATCATTTAATGTACGAATCATACCGATGACTGAAGCCAAACAAGATTTAATTGAATTATCATCAAATCCTTTAGATGTATGGATAAATACACATTATGATGAATTGTGTGCAGGTATGACGTGTAAAAATGCTCTATTCTGCAAACCATCAGACATGAAAGACAAGAATTTCCAAATGAGCATTAAGGATAAATGTGAAAGGAAACAAAGAAAAATAGATGGTAAACAAACATGGTATTATGTTTTGAAAGAAGAAATGAAAGGATTATATAAACAAATTGAACCAAACGATAATGAGGATTCATTTACTGACGATGAAATACCTGTAAATGAAGCTTTATAAAGTATGATTGGAATTTATTTTTACATTAATCCTTTCATGACTGTTGTCAAAATGTCATGTTGTCACATTTTTTCATAGAAGTTAAATTACCTGGTGACCACCTGGTGACCTGGTGACCCCTTCAGTTCTTCAAAAATAATTAATTATTGAATAACCCATGACTGTTGTCAAAATGTCATGTTGTCACATTTTTTCATAGAAGTTAAATTACCTGGTGACCACCTGGTGACCTGGTGACCCCTTCAGTTATTCAAAAATAAGTCATAACCACCTTCCTCCTGTGTTGTTGTCAAAATGTCATGTTGTCACATTTTTTCATAGAAGTTAAATTACCTGGTGACCACCTGGTGACCTGGTGACCCCTTCAGTTATTCAAAAATAAGTCATAACCACCTTCCTCCTGTGTTGTTGTCAAAATGTCATGTTGTCACATTTTTTCATAGAAGTTAAATTACCTGGTGACCACCTGGTGACCTGGTGACCCCTTCAGTTATTCAAAAATAAGTCATAACCACCTTCCTCCTGTGTTGTTGTCAAAATGTCATGTTGTCACAAACTTTAGAACGGCATAATTTAAATTTTTATTTTTATCATAAATGAATACCCCACAAGCTCAAAATTTACCACGAATCATAACAAGGGAGGAAATGATAAAAATGATGCAAGAACATGTTAAAAATAACAAACCACTAAAATTGAGAAAATGTGGTTATGCAGTAATGATGGAAAGAGAGATGTTGTCGAAGAGGAATAAAAATTAAATTTGGATAGAGTTTAAAAATTCATCTTTAATAAATTCATCTCTTCCAACCAATTTATTTATTCTATTAAATTCTTTTATTTTTGCTTCACTCAGTTTAATGATTGAACGGTAAGTTTCTAATTTTTCGATTATTTCTTTATCGTTTTCAACCCCACCGCATTGTGGCTTCTTTTTGTAATAGCATATTTTTGATTTAATTCTGTTTAGTTTCTTTTTATATTCATCGTCTGGACTCTTGACTGCTTCGTTGTCACTCATTTCTTACGAAATAAAAAATTAAATATTATTTAAATATAATGGAGTAATAAAATAAATCGGAATTTCTATTAATTTATTGTCAACTTCAACTAATGCATTGCCGTTAATATATCTAACAAATTCAGCTATTGTGTCAAATCTTCGTCTTCTTTTTGTCATTGATTTATCAGTTTTTCCATAATCGAGATGAATTAAAACTTTATTTCCTTGTTTAAAATTCATGAGCCCCGAATTAATTTGTTCACGTTTAACATCATTTAACCTTTCCATTTGCTTTCTAATATATCCCCATTCTTTTGAAATATCATTTTTCATTTCCACCGGTTTCATGTTTATAGTTCTATGCCATGTATTATTATAATAATATACTAACTGCTGTATGATGGAGTCATGATTTCCATCCCAGTATATCTGACCGTTAACCCCTAACGCATCTCTAAGAGTTCTCATTACCGCATCAACTATTTTATTATGAAACGTATATGGAGAGGATGAGAAGTAAAAATTAATTTGTGGGAAATAATGAGCCATAGCTGCCTGAAATCCTTTATCACCATCACCCCTGATATTATCTACTCTTTCATGATCTAGTAAGTATTGAATAGCTCTTCTTGTTTCCTGTTCTGTTTTCCCTTTCACCGGAATGCAATATAAATATCTAGTGTTAATGTTAATGGCAAATAAATAAGTAACGTTTCCTTTTGAATATTCCAGATGATCGATTTCGTATGAATATGGATATGGAGCAAATGAAGGTCGACTAAATTTTTCCTTTAACGGTTGAATTTTTGGGTCAATTGGTTTATTTAATATCTTGAAATCCTTTTTAAAATCTTTTTGCTTCTTTAATGTTTGAAATGGATATAATAAAGTGAATGATGAAGGATTAACTGAAGGAGGAGGAGGTACTGTCGTTGGAGGTTTTGGTGTTGTAAGTGGTTTAATTTTATCTGCTTTGATTTTGGATTTCATTCCTTCCTTCATTAATTCTGGATGTATTCTATTCATTTGTTTTAAATATGCTGTATATAAAGGTTTGATATACTTTCCTGCTTCGAGTTTATGTTGAAGGATGAATTCCAAAAGTTGATCTTCATTTAAAAGTCGGGCTGAATATGGTTTAACTAATGAATCATAAATTAAAGCTTGTGCTTCATTTATGGTCTGAAGGACCTGGGTGTTTTGTACCATTTGTTTTTGTTCCTTTGGTTTTTGTGGCTCAGGATTATATAATTTATATAATTCATCAATATCTTCTTCTGTTAATACTTTATTTTTGAAATCTTTCAATTGTTTAAGTTGCGATTTAGTTTTTCCCTTTGCATATTCATTATTTTTAATTTTGTCTTTAATTTTAGAAATTATTTTATCATGATATTTCAAAATTTCATTTTTATAATATGGATAATAATATTCCATATCATCACCCGTTATATTGTTATCATATTTTTGGAGATATGCTTTTAAATCATAATAATTAAGAAAATTTTGATTAAATATTAAATCATCAATTAAATTTTTTAAATCTGTGTTATCCATTTATATAAAAATAAAATCAATGTTTTAAGGGTGCCCACCTCTTTGTCTCTTCTGTGGTATTTTATTAAATAAATGGCATACAACATCCATTTTCACAACATACAGCCTTAGTGTGTGCTCCTGTTAATGCAGTCTTACCGATTGTTAAGCGAGTCATTACCCCGTTTTTAAGTTGTAAATTAATATTCTGACCATCAAATATCAATTTATCATTTATTATATCCAAATATTTTTTAGGTGTTAATTGTTTATTTTGTCTTAAACTAACACCTTTCATTTTTTGTGCAATCTTTTTAAAATCACTTCCATCAATTGAACCGTTGAATGATGTATAACACTTAGGACATAAAGCAACCATGTTATCACCTTGTTTCTCAATTGCTAAACCCAATAATTTTTTCTCATGTGCTTTTTCTTCAGCTTTATTCTTTAATTTAGGTTTAAATTTCTCATCAAAACAGAAGAAATCAAAAGGTGCGAATTTGAAAATGTTTTTATCATAAAATTGTTTATCGGTTATAATCACTTGAAATGCTTGAGTGTTAGGAAGATTTGGATCGCCAGCGATTGCCCAATAAGATGAATCAGTATCACCTTCAATGAAATGAAAACGATTAACATCCATGCATTTATACATAAAATCATAAATGAAAACCAAATACCAGTATTTAGCATTATCTAAAGTGAAGAATGCCTCTTGTAAACATGTATCACATCTATAAAATCTATCTTTAAGCATCACTTGATATGTATCCTCTCCTATTTCTCTTATGTTTTTAAACTTATTTGACATACATGCAACGCGTGACTTCTGTGCATTCATTATTTTAGTCTTTGCGTAATTTTGTGTATTCATTGCATCGTAACCATATGATCCATTAAGTGAAATCTTGCAAAATAAACTTTTTCCTTTATTTCCTTCTAATTCAGCCTTTTGTCTTTCGTTCATAAATTTGTTCGCAAATTCATTAAAACAAGTGTTTTTAGTAAATGTTAAAATTGATTGAATATCATCGATGATAAAATGAAATTTGTCTATTAGATACCAAAGATAATAAGAAGAAAATGGTTGATATTGGTTGTGTGTTGATGCTAACTGAGTTAATTTTCTCTGTTTCTGGTCAACTGGTAGATTGTTTGATTTCATGTAATTATACATAAAACTGCCAATTGTTTTTTCATCTGTGATAATATCTAAGTTTCTTATTATCGGTAAAAAGTTTATGTAATCATTAATGTATTTTTCATCAATGTGACCCTTTACTTCAGCCACGAATAAAGTATTTTTCTTCTTAATAATTCCAGTGCTTTTGCTTTCTTTGTTGCTGTATCACAAATGATAACACCATTCAATCTTCCCGGCATATACATTTTATGGTCAGTATATTGAATGAAATCATGAGGATTAGATGAAAATGATGAAGGATATAATGAATTAAAGTCAACTCCAACGAAATGAGTCATAATGTTGGTGGTGTCCTCATTTGATACAGTTTTAGTTTCTGGATTATATGAAAGTTTATTAATGTGCGTGATTCCTTTAAGATTAACACGATGTTGAACATTTGATAGACCACCAGTAATTCCATTACGGAGAATGTGATAAGCTTCAACTGAATCTAAAGTCATTGGTAAATTATTTTTTAATGCGTAATTTCTTAAATTGATTCTTAAACGTTGAACATCTTCATCTTTATTTGATTTTACGACATTGCAATAACAACACATTAACTGACAATTTTCTTTGGTATGTGGTTTTTCATTATCGATTCTATCTAATGTTGGTTTATTTGCATATGTAAACGCTTTACCACACATTTTGCATTTAGATGAAAGGATTAAATCGTGATAGTATTGAAAATCATCCATTGAAACATTGTTTTTAGTATCCCTTTCTGCTTTTTCATCTTGTTTCTTATATGATTCAATTTTATATTTCCAATACTTTTTCGTTAATTCAAAACTTGATTCTATCTCTTCCTCAGGATATTTTTCATTAGGATTAAAGTCTTTATATGCTAAAGCGTAACGAATCATTGAAGCATTCGATGATAAAGAAAGATTATGAAGCATATCAATTTTATAAACAAATGTTTCTTCAATAATTTTATCAATTGGGTCAATCATAATTTCAACATCTTTATTGCAATAATGAATAAAATATTCTAATCTATTCTTAAAGTTTTTAGCATCATTGAGATATATTTGATAATCACTATCTGATATAGTTTCTTGAGTTAATGCTGAATAAAATGAATCTTTCGTGAATGGTTCCTCTTTATATAATTCTTCTTCGGAATTCTCCCATGTGATAAATTGATAAGGGAAAAAGGATTTAACACGTGATTTATTGTTTCCGAAATCTTGAGTGAATTGGTCTAATGTCCCACCCGCTATATAATTTCTGATGTCAATAAATCTCAATTCATATGGAACGTTTGTTTTCTTTACTATGACTTGCTTAAATTGAGAAGAAGAACCCAGCATTGATTTTATTTTCCATTTTGCAGTGTTTAAATCACGAAGAATTAAATTTAAATCAAACTTTCCCGAATTAAAACCTATGATATTCACTTTATTAAATTCTTCATCTAGAAGTTCTTTAAATGCTTCCTTCTGTTTTTCATTTAATGTTTGCGACTTCAATAATTCATTGTATTGACTCATATTTGATTTAGCAACTAATGAACAGGTTGAAAATAAAAACTCAATCCAATCAGAAATAAAAGAATCACTCGAAGTTAAGCAAAAATTCCTCGTATATGTTTTATCATTTAATTTAACCGTTGATGATACCATAAATGGTTTTAAGTAAGCGTTCAAAGTTGCACATTCAGAAAGTTGAAGTTCTTCTTTAGTCTCTAATGTTTCGAAGTCAAAAGTAATATAATATCTTGTTGGTTTATAATATTCCTGCAAATTATGTGCTAATAGCCATTGATATATCTTCTGTTTCGTGATATGTGGTGCATATGGTTGTTGTGTCTTTTGCAATTGAACGTCTTGAATTAATCTTCCATTATTTTCTTTACATTTCTCACAATGTTTTAAAAATCTTCTTTGGTTTTTCCTTTCTGGATCATCACGGATAGAATAAACTTCTTCTTTACAATATGGGCAAACTTTATATCCTGTGAGTGCTTCAATGTCTGTAATTCTGTCAGCGTGAAGTTTTCCACATGGACTCTGTGTTAATAAAATATTTACTGTTTCAAATTCTGGATCTATCATTATTGTTTCCACTAATGGAAAGTCTACCTTGTTAATGTCTACGTCTTCTGGTTGAGGGTCACAATAATAAAAATCAATATTAACGTTTAACATTCTTGCTAACCTCTCACTTTCTGATGAAATGTCAAATCCTTCATATGCATCTATGGCTTCATTTAAATAACTTCTACGAGTTTTAGGATTAACACCATCAGGAATGTTATAGAAGCGTTTAAATAACCTTCTACCTTCGGCTCTTATTTGATTATCATTCATTTTAGCTGTTCCATTTTTGTTCATTTATGTAAGAAAAAAAATTAAAAAATAAATAAAAATAAAGTTTATTTTTTTTAAAGTCCGAGACTCAGAGAGTCCAGGGCTAAAGTCCATAAAATGAATTAAGAACACATAAATTTTTATCATCTGCGACGTGACGAATACATTTTAATTTACTCAAGAATGCGTACCCTGATACATTAAATCTAATTCCTGTCTTATTTAATTTCACAACTTTGAAAAGGAATGTATGAATAGCTATAAAATGATGAGATGATGTTTTATGGGTTGCTTCCATTTTTTCTGAAATAAATGAATAAATATAATGTTTATAAGTTTTCATATCTTTTATGTTCTTAATAACGAATGGTATAGACCTTTCAACTTCGTCTTCCTTCGGTGCTGTTCTTTCATATGAAACATTATTGGTATCTTCAATAATGAAACCACAATCACACAAAATTTTATATGTACCAATTATTTCTTTTGATATTTTATCTAACAAATCAAAAACTTTATCAACACCTGTACATTTATTTAAATAATAATTTGTGTAAATATCATGGTCTTCTTTCTTAATCGTATTTGTTGCATATGTTACATTTTTCACTGCTTTTTTGAATTTTTCAGAATCAAGAGGAGGTGAAAGTAATATACATGGATAATCTCCATCGTCAATAAACTGAAGCTTATGTTTATGAATAAATTTTGTGCCTTCTTCTGAAAGTGTTTCGTCAATATCACCATCTAATAAATTTTTAGTAGATTCCAAAAAGTAATTTTTATATCTTTCCTCATGTGATTTTTGAACTTCTGATTCTGAAGCTGGGATATTCATTAAACCCTCTACTTCATTCTCATTATATTTTTCAACTTCTCTTAATTCCTTAATTTTTTCATCTATTTCATCTCTTATTTTTTTCAGTCTTTCAATTTCATCATATTCATCATCTTTAATTCGTTCTTCATAATATTCAGGGAAAACATCAGGTTCTTTTGGTTTTTCTTCTTTAGATGTGGGATATAAGAAATTTATAACATCATCTTTATTCATTTTTCCATCATAATCAAACTCATTTAAAAACTCCGCGAATTTTTTACAATTTCTTAAGTAATATTTATCAACTTCATAACCTGCCTCCTCTAATATATCCTTTATTTCCTCATTTGTGAATCCCAATTTTTTAACGTTGTTAGTTTTGACGCTCATTTTCATACAAATTAAAAAATAAATTATTCAAAAATGTAAGACATGAAAATAATTATTTCTAATTTCTTTTACTCTCTCGTACATACTAGATTTGAAGAATTCAGAACATTTCCCATAATCTCCTAAATGTTTTCCATTCATTATATGAAACTGTATAAACTTTATATTTATCTTTGCATCTTTCATCACTTCCAATAATTCACAGTCTTCCTTTTTAAATAAATGTATTATGTATTCAGGATTAAGAATTCATACAATATTGCTTCCCTTTAAATCTTTGAATATAAACAGGAACACCATCCTCTAAAATTCGATAATCTATTTTATCTAGTTTTACTTGTTGAGTCATTTATGTAAGAATAAAAAATAAATTATGTTTAAAATTAATGTTAAAAATAATGATACAAAATCGTTCAATATTGTATGAATTCTTACGTTTACAAAAAAAGTCACATAACCCATCCTATCCTACTACTTTCCATGCTGTCTTAAAGATATTCATGATTGAATTTTCGATGACTTTTTTTCCAACTAGTTTTGACTTTGACTTAAGTTATGTATTGAATTTTCTTTTCTTTAAATTTAAATATTTCCAAACTACAGTTTAGTCCAGAATAAAAAGTTGACGAAATGACCGTTATTCAAATACTCAGAATTATAGTTTCAAGAATTTATTTTGCTATTTGAGTCACCATCATACATTCCAGAAATATATGAAACATGTAAAAATCGTTTAAATTTTTTTTAGAAATTGAATTAAAGTCAAAAGGAATTTGAGAATGTATTCATAATTTTTTTCCAGTTCATTTTTACTAATGTTGAGCGCATTTCTATGCATTGCAAGTAGCCTTAGAAATAAGAGGCTTAAATTAGATGAAAACAATTTTAAGGATTGCCCAACAATCGTTGATAATGAGTTGAAATCATTAGATGAAATAGTAGAGTTAACATTAAAAGCAGGTGAATGCCGAGAGATTTCAGCCTATTCTTATTCATTAGCTAGCCAATCTGAAATCACAGCTGATTAGTATAAAATGTCGGATCTTTCAAAACCCATTAAGACTGTAAAGAACCCATTTTTCTTTAATAATCCATCAATAGTATCAGAAGATGGATATACAGCTACTGTCAAGTGCGCTGATAGCTCCAAAGAATGTAAGATCCAAATAAAAACAGAGGCTATGCCTTCATATGCAATAGAAGATGAAGATGGGAAAACTGACTATAGACTTTATCTTACTTCCTTAAAGAGTGGTAAGTTTGAAGTTGATTTGAAACGTGGAATCATTATTTATCCAGGATTTCTAACAAAGAATACCATCAAAGTTGTTGGTGAACCAAAAGATAAAGTACAAATTCATGATGTAGCTGATAAACCCGAAGATGAAAATAAAGCTCCTAATGAAGTCACAATTACAGGTCCAGGTACAGCATATGGAGGCCTACATGAAAATGCAGGCGAAAACGCCGAAGTTAAAGCTACAATCACATATGAAAGTACAACAGAAGGCGACAAATTATGGTTCCCTGATTTTGCTGGCTGGATCCCTCAAAAAGCCGACCTTTTCACACTTGGTGATCTCAAAAACGAAACTTCTTCTTCAAAGGAAGGAGATTCTTCCGATGGTAAACTTGGAGGTGGCGCAATAGCCGGAATTGTGATTGGCGTTATTGTTGTCGTCGGAATTATCGTTGGCGTTCTTGTTTGGCTCTTTGTTTTTAAGGCCAAGAAAGGAAATGATGCAGAAGCTCCTTAAACAGTTTTAACGTTTAAACATTAATTTTATTATAATTTTCATTTTTTTTTCATTATAATTTCGTACAATTTTAATTCATCAAATGGGAATAGAAAAAGGTAAAACACCTCTTCATTTAGCAACAAAAAATATGAAAAGAATACACATGTTCTAGATGCATTAGCTAGAACTAATGATTTCTTGATAATGAACTAATGAATATTTCAAGTAGTCAAGCTTTTAAAATGGAGTCCAAATGTTGAATGGAATCAAAATTGCGCACAATTTATTATATAAGACATCAACATTGGTAATCAAACAGCATTAATCAGATCTCTTTGACATTGTCTCTCTTATTAAAATTATATCGCAATTATCTGAAATACAAATAATGAAAATCATTATATCGTAATAGTTTTTGTTTGAAACAACAAAATAATCAGAAAAACGAGTTCCATACAAAAATATTAAGAGTTTTATCATGAATTTAGTTTATATGACCTAAACGCGCAAGAAAAGTGAGAGGATTTCATTTAATTCATTTAATTGGAGATGATTTTTAAGGAAATGGATTTATACAACAACAAATATAGTTTAAAGCAACAAAACAAATTAAAAAGTTAAATATATTAACCAGAAGATATTTCATCGTAAAAATCTTCTTCCTCTTCAGCAAATTGTTGGATTCTATTTATATAATAATAGTAATCATTGCCTCTGTTATCTTTAATTGTTGGATCTGCACCGATTTCTAACAAATAATCACAACCCCACTGAGAACTTTCACGAACAGCAAGAATTAATGGTGTCATTCCATTTTCTAGGTAAAAATTCTTATCTTGTCATTATTTCGAATTTATTTTTGAAATTATCAAAACTTCTAACATAATTTATGCTGAAACTCATGTTGATAATCTACAGACAATTTAATTTCAAGAAACACCTTCTAAAAAGTTCTAAAGGACTTATAACAATTTGATTAAGTCAATTATCTATATTTGAACCATATAAAGAATACTATATCCATGGATAGATCTTCTTCGAGTATGGTTTAATCAGATAATATAAGAAATGCTGCAAACTTTTTTTTAAATTTGTTGCACAATGTAGGGCTGATCGACCAATATATTATCATTATATTTCCACTTTTCTGATGGAATCAGAAAAATGTGCAGATATAATGTCATTCTTTATGCATTTGTTCAATAAAATTATGCATTATTATTTTGAATATTATTCAAAAATTTTGTGAATTATTGAAAAAGTTTTAAAGAAGTTTTTTTTATTTGATAAATGCACTTATATTCAACCAGTCCTTTTATTGAATAGTTATAAAAATTCAATAAAAGAGTCAAATTTAACTTCTCAACAACTTCTAAACAATACTTAACTATACTTTCAAGATATCTCACATGAACCGATACCCAGAAATAAATATTAAACAAGATCAATCACCCAGCAGCGCTTTATCCAACTTCAACGAAGTTTTTCAAAATATTACGGCTCTGTTGAGCCTATTAATGATAAATATGAGAACGAAACTATATCAGGAAGTGGCAATTATTACATTCATAATGCAATATTTTCTTTCCATCACGAAAATACAGCAGTTTATCTTGATTCAAGAAGCAAAGTATTGCTCGAAACATGCACATTTTACAATAACAGCTCCACAGGAAATGATGGATCATTCTATATCTACAAATCTAACTGTGTCTTAGTGCATATTTGTTTGTTACTTTCAAAAAGTAATAGTGATGGATGTGCATATTACATTTATTCAGTTCCAAACTACAAAAGTTATGCATTTGAATGTTCAGTTTCAGAATGCAGCGGAAACCTTGGTTCTCTTTATCATGAGAATGGAGATATCCAAGTAAGTAATATGAATACATCACAAAATTACTTATTATGCTGGATATGCCATTAACACTCCTACTACAACAGGAATAATGAAATTCACAACAGCATCAAATACATCAACTACAAAAGGTGTTGGAATGTACAATTGGGATTGTAATATTAAAAGATGTAATTATTTAAAAAATGAAGTCGCAGAAAATGAGGGCTCAGTAATTTCGTGTGCTGGATCAAATACATTTACAAGTTGTTCATTTATCGGAAATAAAGGAAGTTATTTATTTAGCTCAGAACAAACTATTGATAATTATTACTTTAGCAAAAACAATGTCAATCATACTGTAGCTGGTAAATCAACTATATTTTAAATCAATTGAACCATTCGATTTTCATATATCTCATTATTCAACATATAATTGTCATGCGACATATTTTTATTATTTAATATTTAATAAAAAAAATTCACTTAAAACATATAAAGTAGATGAAATTGATTTGAAAGGCATCAAAATTATTGCCAAGGGATCTTATAAAACTTCATTTGTTGGGGCATTAAATATCTCTACTTAAAAATAGTAAACATGATTTTTTTTCGAACAATGGCTTATCTTTGGGTACATTATGCTAGAATGCTAAAGAACAGCATTAAAACAACTCAAAGCTCTGGCAACAAGATGAGATTATGATAAACTATGTATTTGAATTCAGTACTACCCTTCTAGTTCACCTAACCTATAATATTTAAAACGAAAAATACGATGCCATCAAATAAATTATCAACTATTCGAGTAATATCATTTCGAATCATCTTTAGGGAAAATAATTTACAGATTAAAGTGAAAAACCAAAGAATGAAGTGTCGCAACAACGATAAGATCAAGTGTAAAAGAAGATATTTATTCGTTGAATTGAAGAATATCATTGATTATTTTAATTTATTTATTATGAACAATAATTAATGCTAACGCAATAATGGCCTTTGATAAATTCTAAATGATTTTTTCATTATGCAATAACATGAATATATTAGAGCATTGATTATGGATGCTTGCATAAAACATATTTCATGTTTCAAGAAATTTAAGATTTGGAAAACATAATCATTTGTCTGTATTTAGATATAATGTAGTTGGTTGATTTAAGTCATCACAATGAACTCCAACTAAAGGATTATGGTATTTTTTTAAAGAATATCTGATGATTTTTCAACATAAACATTGAAATGATAACCAAATAAAAAACAATGAATTTATTTAAGATTGAATAAATATCTCGTTGAATTGGATTACATGCTATTATAACAAATCTGCATATTCTAGCACATATAGGCAACATACTATCTCGTAGAAGTCCTTATCTAAACTGTCTGAAGTAAGGAAATATTGAACTATTCAAGATTATGACAAAAAACCAAGTGTATAAGGAAACTTCCTTTACGAAATATATTTACATTTTTTTATCAAAAACACATAATATACATTTATTCTATAAAAATTAAGGGTGCACCCGCATGTACGTTTATTTGAGAGGAGGAGGATTACCCTCTCAATTTTGAAAGCTTCGTTAACTTAATATCTCGATGAATATTGGATTAAAATTGAATTTGTCCATACCAATATATCTGATACAATATCCTTAAGTTTTACTAAAAAGAATTTTTTAAAATCCCTGCAGATTCGGGGATTTTTAAATTTTTTGATTTTTTTCGAAAATTTTTCGGAAAAAAAAATATTTTCAGAAGAGCCTTAACGGCTAAGTTTTATGTTTAATGTTGAGTATCAAAAAGAATGGGCATCTGATATAGCCATCATATATCCCAGAAGCAAATAAAAATTCTGACTTTTTAAGCATAAAAAATGAAATTTTATTTTTTTGCAAAAAACAGGCCACCCGGATGTACGTTTATTTGAGAGGAGGAGGATTAAATTTGTGAAAGCACTAAAATTTGTAAATATGCTAGTTATATAATAATATGCATTATTTTAAAAAATAAAAATTAAAGCACGTTAAAATCTTTTTTGATGAATTTTTACAAAAGCTACTCAGGATAATGCAAGATATGAGTAGTTAAACATAAATTTCAAATCAGATTTTACTTATAATAAATATTTTAAATTTCCGAAAATTAAGTTCAGATCGACTCTATACGTAGTAAATACTAAATAAGGTGCCAAAAACCTATTAAACAGTATCAAAACTATCAAGATTGTAATGTTTTTGAAGAAAAATTTATAGAATTATGGACTTCAAACAGATATTATGTAAATAAAAATAATATAATGAATTTATTTATTCGTATAATAGCAGTAATAAGTCGATTATTCACTTCTACTTCTGAGATTTGAATTTAATTTCGACAGAAAAAGAGATTCAAGAGGAAAATACTAGGTGATACAAACAGCCACCATGACAGGATTATTATGGAGCCAAGTTGTATTTTTTGATATTTTTAGAGTTTTCCTACCTATTTAGGTACCAAGTTATTGCTTAAAAATAAGGTTCTAAATTCTGAAGTTTACATGATCCTCCCGGGCGCACCCTTAAAATAAAAAAATTAAGAAAAAAGTTTGTCATTTTCTTTGATATTTATATATTTGAAATCTACCTTATAAATATATCATTAATTTTAATCTTATTTTCTTTTCGTTTCTTTGTTGCGTGTATGGACTCTTCCGTACATAACATATCGAGAAGGTGGAATTAAGTCAACAAAATAAGGAGAATTTCCGAAATAATCTTGAAGTTTCGGAAAAATGCCATCAATTGAGTATTTCGAGAACTTCAGGGCATATTCAATGACTGTTGTGCAATTTTCATATTCTCCACTGAAAATTCGCTTCTTTACTTTGTTCATATTAAAATTAATAAAAGATATCGAATTTTCTTTCTCTTTTGGCCATTCTCCTTTATACGCTGCAGTTAGTACCATATACAATGTCTTATTAAACACGTTTTTATCTAAATCTCCGCCTCTACGACCATCTCTTTTGATATTTGGCGAAGCACAGTAATAAAACCAAATATCCAGAGTGTGGGCGATCGCTATGCACGGGCAATTGCATATTGTGGAGTCAATAAGCAGTACTCCGCAGTTGGGATGAAGGAAAATCATATTAAATGAACAAGAACCAGTCGCACTGACAAAAATCTTGGTCCTTGCGAATAGTTTCATGGTTTCTGAAACGTTGAACACAAAATTTGGCGAAATTTGGATCCATTCATATTGTGGATAAATTTTTTTCGAAAGATTGAAGAGTTCATCCATATTTTTAACGTAGCCCCAGTTCATATTATTTTTGTTAATGAAAATATGGACCGTTGGCTTGATATTTGTCAAATTATTGTTTCTATAAATTATATCATGCATTTCTTTAAAAGAAACTTGTAATCCTGATACTCCGTACGCTGTAACAGATACGTATAAGTCTCTTACGAAGATCCATTCTTCTTTTAACGCATGAACTCTTTCTGGTTCGAATCCTAAAATTTTCATGAATTGTTTGATCTGATTTTCCTCAGATCTGACAAAGATATGAGCATCTTTGATGATTTCTGTAGGAACAGCGATAATGGCGCCAATCATATCTTGAAGAACGTGTCCAAACTGAGGATGGTAGCAAAATCCAACAACAGCCTTATCGTAGCGCTCAAGGGTATGGGAAACATTCAAGTACATGTCGAAATCCCAGTACATTTTGCATGGCTGATGAAAAAATCCTCCAAAAGTACAAACTCCTTGGCGGCTAACATCACAAAAGATGTAATGTTGCAATATAGAGTGCTGATATACAAGTGACGCTGGGTCATATCGAATAATATCATTAAAATCAGTAATATTTGATAATAGTATCTTGTTTTGATGACAATATTTGTTTATAGTATAGTTATGAATGATTTCTGTCATTGGAAGAAATAAATTGTGCTCTACTTTGTGTTGATAAATATAAAATTTCGTTGTTGGATAAATATCTATATAATATCCAACCGATAGTATAATCACTATGATGAGGAAAGATAACATCTGAAAAAAACTCATTGTACATAAGGGTTCTGATGATTTTGACCCATCTGCATTCATTATTCAAAACTGCAGGACAACTCAAAAAACCATTTATCCAAGCCTCCAAACATACACCTCAACATGTAATCTAGCTATGATAGAGTATATTGCAGAATTTATTGTTAAAACATGAAATTATTTCACCAATCTTTAGATCTTTTAACATATACCTTGTTATTTGGGCATTGACATTGTAAAGATGTACTCATTATATTGACAAGCGTTCAACTCCGCTTTTCATTATTAAAATTTGAGAAGTCAACAAGTATTCATATTATTACTCAGCACTCATATATCGAATGACAAAACAGATTTGTTGATTATTATTGTTCGAATCAATAATTTCTTTCCTGACTATATTTTTATAAACTATACCTATCTATATTTATTAGCTCATATTTTTTGAATCAAAATTATTTCGCAGCAAGAGGCATCTAGATTACAAAATAAACTAGGTAATATGCTTTACATACCGATTGTTTGCTTAGAATGCAGTCTAAGCAAGTATTTGTGATAGAATTTTAGAATATTCAACTCATGATTGAACAAAAACAACTATTCCGGACTTCATACTATGAGGTAATAATGCCCTACATATGAACATTTAATAGAACTCAAGTTGTATTTTTAAGAAACTTTTCAAGTTCGAAGTGAAGAAACGTTTGGTTGGAAAGAAGTCATAACTATTTTATTTTCTCTTTTTTATTCTAATGAAATTCATCTTGAGAGAGGGTCAAAGTTGCTATTTGTCACTTTTCCACAAGAATATAATGGGAAAAAAGTTATCATAGAGTTGATCTCATTGACTGAGGTGAGAGATGCATGTAGTGTAATGTGATAAACAGTGGGATTGCTGCTTTAAGTCCTAGGCTCGAGACACATTGGCTTCATTTTTCTCTTTTTTATTGACGTAAACTATTCAATTTTTGTGTTCTCCATTCAAATTTCAGAATTTTTTTTGCAGATTTCACGCTACATTCGAAGTTACCTTTTGTAACAACCACCACTGCCTACGAAAGACGAAAGTGTGTCACGATTTCACCCGGAAATCCGACGGTTGTTTAAGAGTAAGCACTTTTGGCACCTACTCTATCGAAAAATCAACATTTAAGGTTAATTTAAGAGTATGCACTTTTGTCACATACTCTTCGAAGTGAAGAAACGTTTGGTTGGAAAGAAGTCATAACTATTTTATTTTCTCTTTTTTATTCTAATGAAATTCATCTTCGAATATACCAGAATAAGAATAGTATCTTATGTCAGAACATTATTTCGCACCATGTGAAATGAGAACTTCGGCAATTTCTGCATTATCAAACAGTGCTGCAATATGAAGTGCTGTTTCTCCATCTTTATTTGTTTCATTGATGTTTGCACCATGTGAAATGAGAACTTCGGCAATTTCTTTACAATTATACCGTGCTGCAATATGAAGTGCTGTTTCTCCATCTTTATTTGTTTCATTGATGTTTGCACCATGTGAAATGAGAACTTCGGCAATTTCTTTACAATTATACCGTGCTGCAATATGAAGTGCTGTTTCTCCATCTTTATTTGTTTCATTGATGTTTGCACCATGTGAAATGAGAACTTCGGCAATTTCTTTACAATTATACCGTGCTGCAATATGAAGTGCTGTTTCTCCATCTTTATTTGTTTCATTGATGTTTGCACCATGTGAAATGAGAACTTCGGCAATTTCTTTACAATTATACCGTGCTGCAATATGAAGTGCTGTTTCTCCATCTTTATTTGTTTCATTGATGTTTGCACCATGTGAAATGAGAACTTCGGCAATTTCTTTACAATTATACCGTGCTGCAATATGAAGTGCTGTTTCTCCATCTTTATTTGTTTTATTGATGTTTGCACCATGTGAAAGGAAGTATTCGATAAGGGATGGAATATTAAACATCGGTGAATAAACAAGGCACTTGCCAAAATCATTAGTTTGATTGAAATAAACTAAAAAAGATTCAAGATTTTTGAAAAGTGCACAATATTTTAAATCGATCTCTATATTGTATTCATTCATCAAGAAAGTAACAAAATCAATGTTGCGTGAAATAATTGCATATTCCATGCATGTTTTATTTGGTTTTTGATATTTCAAGCATTCACTCATGATCTCTGGATTTCCACCTAAAAATGAAACCTCGAGACATCTTTGAGTTATTTCTGAGTTAAATTTCGTTCTTAATAACTTGAAACAATCAACTGCTCCATGGTAACAACATATTTCAAGCAGTGAATATCCTTTGAAAGAATTTGGATATAAATAGCATTTAAGTGTTTGATCTTTATCAAATCCATCTCTTTCCGTGAATATGATGAATCTTTCTTTGTCGTTATTCATAATCGCTCTGTATATTGTATTCTCTGTATGAATATCGAGATAATTAAAATCATCTTTTTCGAAGTTATCAGATTTGTCTAATTTAATTCCATATTCTTTAAAAAACAGGATGTTTGAAATAAATATGATACAATCAACCTCTTTGACATGATATTCATCAAATATGAGTTTGGCAAGATATAAATATGACTTTGCATAGCGATTATTAAACGGAATGAAATTTAAAATGTCTTTTATCATATTTTCGGGAGGATATTTATTTGAATCAATCAATTCTGTTTTGATCATTCTGTAAATCGAGTTTAATTCTTCTTTTTCCTTTCTCGACTGATACAACGCATTATATATATCTATATAGTACTTATAAGTACTTCGCAATTTGCAGTATTTGTTTGGATGAACGTCTTGGTGGGACATTAGTAATTTTTATAATGAACGTATTTTGGTTTCACTATAAAAATACTACTTAAATTTATTAGAAGAAAAAAATCCTATGTTATGCATGCGGAAAACAGTGTCCACATTATAATTTATGAATTATGATTAAGTCTATTGATGAGAAATGACGTAATAACAATAGAAAAATCTGGAGCAATAGGGCTTCATCAGGATGCTTATAATTTAAAAAAATTTTTATGCCAATTTCTCTATGTCATGTTTAAAAAATTGAGTACTTTCTGGCACAGAAACACACAATGTCAAAGACTTTGAAAGCCTAAAAATTTTTGAGTCAGAAAGTTTACAAGTGTTCTCAATAAGTGGTTTTTAATTTCCGCACTTTTTTTGTCGACCTTAATTTCGAGTGACAAAGTGCTGCCAAATGATATGAAGAATATATTATCAAATTACATAGGTGGTTTTATCTCAGATACTTATGAATTACAATGTTAACAGTATTCATTGTAAAAAAATCTATTTTTTTAAAGGGTGCACTAACCACTTTCAGACATGCTCCAATAATATCAATATATTTTTATTGTGATTGCAAAAAAGTATAGCATTAATATAAGGTACTAAGTAGTGATTTAAAATAACTTCTTCCCGAACAAAGTTAATGACTTTTTACATTAGAAAAATTGGATAAAAAACTAGAATGTAAAAAAAATTGAGAGAATGTCAGATAGTTTTTTTTATTCAGTCGCTTTCAAGATAAGAACAAACAGTATCGCGTAGTTCAGACAATTCTTCATTCAGAGTATCTAATTCTTCAAGGATGTCACATAAATTTTCGTTCATTATTCCTTTGAAAGAATCATCCAATTTTTCACTTTCCTGCAGAAATGCAATAAATCCTTTGAAAATATGAAACATCACCAATTTATTGCGAGTTTCAAGCATGTCAGAGGCAAACTGAATGATCCTATCGAACTGGGCAATATCACTAACAAACAATGAAGGGAAATTGGCCATTATATCAGACAGAAGAATGATTGCATGACATTTCACGTGAAAACTGGATTCTTCAAACAAAAGAAGCTTATTTATTAAATCGTATTCACCAAGGAATATGTTTTCGAACCTAACAGGGTGATGTGACAAAATTATTGATAAAATTTCGAAGATTTTAGCATGATCTACATCAGGGCTTGTGGAAATAAGTGTTTCTTTGATATATCTTATATTATTCTCTTTGAAAATTTCATTTTTGCTGTTATCTGCTATGATTAATAAAATTTTTGGTTTTCTTACATGATCTTCATATTTTGAGTATACTATTTTTAATAATTCTTTCATAGTTTTGTTGTTTCTTTCACTCAAATTGTATTGTAAGATCAAACAAACTGCTTTAAAAAGAATTTGCGATTTTTCATTGTTTTCTCTCAAAATTAGTTGGATAATGAAGTTTATAGCATCTTTGTTTCTTGATTTCAAGTAATCATGATCAAATATTTCGCAAAGTAAGCCAAGAATTTCATTATATATTGGTTTAAGTTCATTGTACAACAATTCAATGTCAAGATGTATTATGAACATGAAAAGATATTCATTTTCTTTCTGAGATGGCCAGCATGTACTCACATATAAAGAAAAAATTCTAAAAGTTGAAATAACAAATTGATAATTATTGCATTTCAGCTCTGTTTCAAGTATTTCTACAACATGGTCAAGAAGGAAATGGAAAAAATTCTGAGTTCTAGAGGTTTCATGAAATGTAAGTATTTTTTCGATTATTATGAGAGATAATGTACGAATTTCGGAGTCAGTATCTGAAAGGAACTGAGCAATATTATCAAAATAGTCTGTTCCCATAGTATTTTTAAATTCTGATTCATTAATTTTTGAAATTTCTTGCAAAATTGAATACGATTCTTGTTGATTAGGTGAATTTTCAAGTTGGTGAAGTAAATTCTCAAGGTAGCTTTCGCACTCTTTATCTTGTTCAAAGTGCGATTCTTTATAATCTTGTAAATCCATAAATGATCAATTTAATGATTTTCATGATTCATGATTCATGAATGATATTATGGAGTTACCCTGAATAATCAGATCATGCGAGATAATTTACAACCAAAAAAATTCAACTCGTTGTAACCGAAAACACGTGATTTATATTTGTCATTTGATGATTAGTTTATTTTATGATAAAAATTTATAAAATTTTTCGAGATTTTTTTTGAAAAATCTGATGATTAGATCACATATCATAACATAAGAATATCAGATTTCTCATTTTTTGACGGATAATTTCAGATCCCATTGAAAATAATATAATAGCTAAAATATTTTGGACTTATAGTATATATTATTTCTGAAAGTTATTGATTTGTTCGATTGAAATTGTGAAATTTACATTTAGAAATGTCGATTTTCAACCAATTCTTATCTTTTCCTGAATGGAGAGAAGCGAGTGCCAATTTAGAAGAAGCTATAAAGAATAACAAAAAGAAGCAAGAATATTTTATTCGATCAACTGAAGATTGTTTTACCGAATTCGTTAGAAAACAGCCAGAACAGATAAATGATATCCTATTCAAGATAAATGAAAAGTATGGATTAGTTAAACAATGCAATGAATCTGATTTCTCAGCACAAAACAAATTATATGACGATATTTCGAAACTCAAACCCACATACGACGACATTGTTGCCAAAAAGAAGAATCACGAGAAAATAAAATCCAACTTCGAAAAGAGCAAATCCGTCACTGATAAGGCTGAACAGAGATTAACAGCTGCTAGAGCCAAAGGATCAGGCTCACCGGATTTACGAAAGGCAGAAGAAGCATTTGAAACTGCCACACGCCAGAAACAAATAGATACAGCAAATTATGAAGAATCAGAAAGTAAAATAGTGATTGAAGTCAAAGAATATAAAATCCGTTTATTCCAACAATTATTACAGTCTATTAGCAATTTCGCTTCGAATTGTTCTCAGAATTCTTCAACATTAACACAAATCGGAAATGAGATACACCAACTCGGTGAATCAATTCCAAATCCAGAAGATCAGTCTGTTATCAAGTTAAAGACTCGACTTCAAACTCTTCGTGCTGAACCAATTGATAGTTAAAATAAAAAAACTTTTTCTATTTAAAAAAATATTTTTACAGATGATATCTCAATGAGCTACAGGTAAAGATTATCTAATAAGAGATCTTGTATAAGCTTCACAAACAACGGACAGTGCAATATCTTCTAATTATTACTAAATAACTTATTTGAAGACAGTAATTATTTTCGATATATTAAATTTGCTGTAAAACCTATGCAAACTTTATGACCTTTCTAAATGTAGGCTTGGAATTACTCAAAAAATTGTATTCGTATGCATATCATATATATGTATTCAAAGGAGGAATACAATTGAAAAAAAAATTGAGAAGGATTATTTTTTAAAGTTAAAAGAAAGGTAGTCTCACGAGAAAACTGACGGTAAAAATTCGATGAAACCAGGTGCATTGTATAGTACATATATGTGGTAAATAAATGTCGATTAGCTTTGTAAAAAATATCCCACAGTTTTTGAGATCTTGAAAACGGCCATTCAAAAAGTCGAAAATTTTCGCGAGATGTTAATGGGCAAGACAGTTTTTCGACAAATAAATCGTAAACATGGGAATTAAAATAAGGCGTTATATTACATATATGGTAAAGAATATGGATGTGAAGAGCGTTAGTAGAATGGAAAGACTTTGAAATTTTAAAAAATTTATCTGGACTAAAAAATTATTTGATTATAAAAAACATATTATATATCAATTGCTATATAGAACTATCATAACAGATTTTGGAAAAGCCGCAAATCCCCAAGTTGGAGAATTCATTAAATACTAATTATTCAGCCTTTTATCAGAAAGGAAGGTAGTGTAGTGATTGGGAACACTATGCTCTTTTTGAATCTAAAAGGCAACTGTTCAAATCATAACATCTTTGTTTTTTTTTCTTATTCTGCCATTATTGTTTTTCCTTGTTATGATTCAAATTAAAAATATTTTAGTAAAGGTATTTTGGACATCATTTTTTCACATTGTCTCAATGCAAATGTTTGAAAATTTTGTAGGCAATATGACAACTCTTTCAACATTTGTTCTCTTTTATTAACTCAAACAGATTTAGGATCTAATTTCATGCCTTCGAAGACATTTAAACCATCTTCAACATAATTTATTGACAAATTGATAACAATTACTCATGAATGTCGTAGATTTAATATCCTGTCACTCAGCAACAAATTCGGGTTCAATAACAAAGCTCAGTAAAAACTTTACAGAAATTCTCCAATTTATTTTAGTGTCTTTTTGCGTCATTACGGCTGCATTTTCTTCTGCATCTGAACGCTGTGTTTGGAAGAAGACGAAATACAGAAACTTTCAACACAAGTAATCAGATTTTCTTGTCTTTCATGTTAAAATGCTTCATCTCGCTAGGTATACGTCATTTATTGGATGGATTGTTAGCTTTGTGTCCAAATAGCAAAAAAAAAGTATTAATTTAAATTTCGCATTTTGCATAAGTATACGCTTTAATTTATATCAAAACAGATTTAGATAGCTTAAAACAATATAGTTTACTCATAAAATACATCTTGATAATTCACTTCTTCAATTTTCATAATCTTATATCCTGACCTATATCCTCTTATAAACCATATTTCTACTGAGATCTTCTTAAAGCATCTTTTTATCCCTATCTACGCCTCGAAACCCTATTTTTCCGGCGGAATATGAATCTTCGGGTCTCGCTGATTCGATTTCTGCAGTCAGATCGTAAAAATACCACTACATAGCCTGATAATCTCAATTTAAGTTCCTTAATTTTTTTGAAAAAAAAATAAAAACTCCCTTATCAAACATCATGCTCATTTTTACGAATTTCATTTTTCCTTTAAGTTTAAAATATACGCTTTTTAGCATGTTTATAATACATTTTCAATTTACATTTACATTTTTATTTTTGAATTGTTTATTTATATTTCCGTTTGAACAATAATATTTATTGAAAATTGTGAGAGAAACGGATATAATAAAAAAACACCATACAACAAAATTCACTTTTTTTCATACTTACGCGGATCACTCCTTTTCGGCCCAATATGCCGGAAATGATAAAACTCTCAGATCTAGTTGCTAAGATCCAAACTCTCGACTCTCAAATCTACTTCCTCAGATCTTGTTGCTAAGATCCAAACTCTCGACTCTCAAATCTACTTCCTCAGATATTGTTGCTAAGATCTACTTCCTCAGATCTTGTTGCTAAGATCTAAACTCTCGACTCTCAAATCTACTTCCTCAGATCTTGTTGCTAAGATCCAAACTCTCGACTCTCAAATCTACTTCCTCAGATCTTGTTGCTAAGATCTAAACTCTCGACTCTCAAATCTACTTCCTCAGATCTTGTTGCTAAGATCTAAACTCTCGACTCTCAAATCTATTTCCTCAGATCTTGTTGCTAAGATCTAAACTCTCGACTCTCAAATCTACTTCCTCAGATCTTGTTGCTAAGATCGATCTATTATACTCAATTTTACTTAAGCAATATAGATCACCTTTATTATGATTCTCTTTATCTGTACTTGTTTAAAATTAAATTACATCATAAAGATCTAATTACAAATTATTTAGAATTTTGAAATAAAACCAGTATTTTATCAAATGCTTTGAGATTAATGCATTCAAACTTAAAAAAAAAGATATATTCAGATCAATTTCAATATTATTGATTTTTTAATGTAAAAACTATGTCTACATAGATCTCAAACAATTTTATTAGATACTCTTTTTCCCAATTTTTTTCAAAATCTCTTTTTACATATCAAAAATTGTATTTTTCAATTTCATTTTTATTTTTTCCATATTTTTTTTGGAATTTGGATATGCGTCCAAAGTAGTTATGTCATTAGAAAAATATTAGATATCTGAAGAGAAAATGATAACTTAGAGAGTTTTAAAGATTTTATTTTCGAATACAAATATAGACCTCAGAGGAATACATTCTAAATAAATTTGTATCTGAGGGTGAATAAATAAGAACAAAATTTAAAGGGTTAGCATAAATAATGTAGAAATTAAGATTGGAATTTAAATTTAATACAAAATTAAAGGGAATGAATTTGCGATTAGTAGGGTATGGCAAATGGATTGGGAAACATTGGTTACACATGAAAATTATCAGATGTAAGAATTTGGTGCAGATATTTTAAAAATGAGATCTGAGTGCTTAAACAATATCTCAAAATTCAAATTTTCCAAATGAAAATTTGGAAAATTCCCAAAATGCAGAATCAACTGATGATTTTCAATCATTAATAACGCCAATACAAGAAGATCATTTTCCTTCTGCCAACGAACTAAAACAATGGTTTGATATTGCCCATGATGTTTTAATTAGTCCGCCACCTGAGAATCAACATCCAGAAATTGATGAAGAAGAGACACAAAAAGCAATTTATCTATTACAAAACTTAGACTTTCCTAAGAAATAAAATTATTTAATTTATTCTTGTTTGTTTTTTAATTAAACATGTATATTTATTAACATTTCCTTTTTTAATACCTTTCCAACTTCTATTAGTAACAAACACATAACTAATTTGAAGATTTAGCGTTATGAAGAAGTATCCAAGTAATAACGTCAATAATGCATTTGCGATAGGATATAATTGCACCAAAGGTTAAAACTTGTATAAAGAATGAAAAATGAAATTTAATACAATTTTTTTTCGAAAAAAATCCATGCTTGGCTAGATTTTCATAGTTATTGAATATGCATTACTGACATCTTGTAAAAGATGCCGATCAAGGCTTTCAAGATTGCTAAATTTCTCGATTAAAATTTACATTTTTTTTTATTTGTGTTTAATTACATTTTACAGTTTGCAGACTTACATAAAATCCGCAACATAGTGGTTATTTAATATTTGCCCCACAGTATTGTAGTTTGAAATTTACGATAAGATTATAATTGATAAAGTAAGGTTTTGTCATTAATGCATCTTATAAACTTTCATTGATAAATATGGATAGATAAGTTCTGTGTTCAAAAGTAAGCATTTTTTAAAACGCGCAATTATATCAAGAACGACTATCATAAATTCATGAGTATCGATGATTTTCGTTTAGGATGGACTTAATCGGCTTGATTGATATACATATTTTAAAATGGCATAGCTTTGTGCATGTTATGTCAAGCATTGTGCCAAACCAATTTAAAATGAAACAAATTATTTTAAAGAAACTATATATGAACTATTCGAACACTTTATATTAATGTAGGGAGCTATAAATTTAAATATTCTAAAAATTTATTTATTTGTTAAGAGTTCGGAACAAATTTATTATTGAATATATAGGAAATCAAATAATTATGCATAATCGCATAAAAAAATGCTGAAACAATGAAAAGAAAAAAATAGTTGCCCAATAGAAAAAGTCGAACCCATACCCCTACCCATTGAGTTATCCTCACTTTCAAGTTTCGATCGAAAAAAAGGTATTTAACCGCGTAACTCGCACCTTTTAGTCGTATTTCGAAGTTCTATATAGTATTAAAGATTAAGTTACATTATGTACAAAATAACTTTTTATTGTTATTTGATTTTGATAGCATTATTAGCTGAATATGCAAAATCTCGTAGAAATAATCATTTCATTCAGACATAAGTATTGGATTGTTTCCCAACAAGCATAATAACACACGTTTCATATTATAATTTATTTCATTTCTGTACAAAATTTAGATAACGATATCAAATAAAAAAAACTGTGGCATTTTTTTACTTCAAACTATCATGAAGTGTAACCAAATTGGGTGAGTATTCTTGCTATCAGTATGACATGAAAAAGTGAACGACAAAAATTGAAGATATTGTAGTTAACTCGGATTTTTTTAATTGCAAACACATCTATAATTTGTTTAAATATCATTTATTATATCAAAATCGAAAAATTCGTTTTTGGAAATCTTTGAATTTATGAGAAGTTCTACAAAGACACTTACAAATATAGCGTTTGCAATAAAAAGGCTCTTTAATCTTCTTCATCCTTGCTCAGAAACTTCTACTGGTTACCTTACGGGTAACCTGCAAAGCTGCTTCCAAGGCATCGGGAAAATAACGTATTTTCGTGAGACTACCTTTGTTAAAAGTAATATTTTTTGTCATTATCTGAGGAAACATTACTCAATGGCATAACAAAAAAGCTGAAACAGCGTTGAGCGTCATTGGATTTAGGTCCGACTTTGAATTAATGTTTTATTCAAGATTGAGAAAAAAAGTAAAAAAGACGATCAAAGTTCACTCAAATTTCCACTTTTAATTCAGCCTTATTTTATCTTATACATATATTATTGTTTGAAAAGTAATTCAGAAATAGAAATTTTTCAACAATCATCACTATTTATTCTGCTAAACTAGAGAAATCTGGAGCTTCAACAAATGAAGTTTTATAAACTTTGTTAATAATAATTTTGATGTCTTTCAAATCTAATTCATCTCCTTTAAATTTTTTTACGTGAATCTTTTTTATTTTTTTTATTTTTTTCTAAATTATGATAGGGATATGTAGCAGAACATTTATCTGTTGTATAATGAGATATAAATGAATCTAATGGTTGAATTGAATCATAACTAACTGGATTATTTCTTACAGTTTGAGTTACAGTATTTTCATTAAAGTAACATGTATGAACAAGATAAGAAATGTCTGTGAGATTGACATCTTATTCATGGCTAAAGTTTTAGAAACTTTGAAGCCTAAATTGATATGGAAATTTGGTTCGACGGTTCACTGAAAAAAATGGTTCTGGTGTTCAGGGGGAAAATTGGCAGAAAAATTAAATTTATTATGTTAAAGTAGAGAAATTTACTGCTTCAACAAATGAAGTTTTATAAACTTTATTAATAATAATTTTGATGTCTTTCAAATCTAATTCATCTTCTTTAAATTTTTTACGTGAATCTTTTTTATTTTTTTCTAAATTATGATAGGGATATGTAGCAGAACATTTATCTGTTGTATAATGAGATATAAATGAATCTAATGGTTGAATTGAATCATAACTAACTGGATTATTTCTTACAGTTTGAGTTACAGTATTTTCATTAAAGTAACATGTATGAACAAGATAAGAAATGTCTGTGAGATTGACATCTTATTCATGGCTAAAGTTTTAGAAACTTTGAAGCCTAAATTGATATGGAAATTTGGTTCGACGGTTCACTGAAAAAAATGGTTCTGGTGTTCAGGGGGAAAATTGGCAGAAAAATTAAATTTATTATGTTAAAGTAGAGAAATTTACTGCTTCAACAAATGAAGTTTTATAAACTTTATTAATAATAATTTTGATGTCTTTCAAATCTAATTCATCTTCTTTAAATTTTTTACGTGAATCTTTTTTATTTTTTCTAAATTATGATAGGGATATGTAGCAGAACATTTATCTGTTGTATAATGAGATATAAATGAATCTAATGGTTGAATTGAATCATAACTAACTGGATTATTTCTTACAGTTTGAGTTACAGTATTTTCATTAAAGTAACATGTATGAACAAGATAAGAAATGTCTGTGAGATTGACATCTTATTCATGGCTAAAGTTTTAGAAACTTTGAAGCCTAAATTGATATGGAAATTTGGTTCGACGGTTCACTGAAAAAAATGGTTCTGGTGTTCAGGGGGAAAATTGGCAGAAAAATTAAATTTATTATGTTAAAGTAGAGAAATTTACTGCTTCAACAAATGAAGTTTTATAAACTTTATTAATAATAATTTTGATGTCTTTCAAATCTAATTCATCTCCTTTAAATTTTTTACGTGAATCTTTTTTATTTTTTTCTAAATTATGATAGGGATATGTAGCAGAACATTTATCTGTTGTATAATGAGATATAAATGAATCTAATGGTTGAATTAATTCATATCTAATTGGATCACCATTTACAGTTTGAGTGACATTGTTTTCATTAAAGTAACAATTATCAACAATATTTGGTCTTGGATAAAATAAATAGTTTCCTTTATTTCCTATGAATGAACAACTTAAAAATGTAGTTGAATGATCATAACAATTAATTATTGAATAATAATTTCCTGTAAATTCATTGTTTAAATAATTACATTTTGTAATATTACAATCATTATTGAATAGTGAACCAACTCCTATAGATGATGAATTTGATGCTGTTGTGAAATTAATAATTCCTGTTTCTGTTGGACCTGTAATGATATATGCAGCATAATAAGTAGTTTTGTGATTAGATGTATTCATATTACTTACTTGGATATCTCCCCAAGCATGTTCAAGAGAAGAGTCAGTTCCACTACATTCTGAAACTGAACATTCAAATGCATAACTTTTATTTTTACTATGATAATATGATTCAATGTAATATCCACATCCTTCACTAGTACTTTTTGAAAGTAATAAACAAATATGAACTAAGACACATTCAGACTTTTGGATAAAGAATGATCCACCATTTTCTGTAGAACTATTATTGTAAAATGTGCATGTTTCGAGTAATACTTTGCTGTTGGAATTAAGGTAAATTGCTGTTTTTTCGTAATGGAAAGAAAATATTGCATCATGAATGTAATAATTGCCATTTCCAGATATTGTTTCATTCTCTGTTTTACTGTTAGGTTCGGTAGAGCTATAATATTCTGAAAAACTTCTTTGAAGTTGTATAATGTATTATTGCATGATTGATTTTGTTTGATTCACATTTCGGATTGTTTGTTCATGTGAATAATCTTGAAATGATAGTTAAATATAGTTTAGATGTAACTGACTAATCAATTAGATGCAAAAATTATTCCGACCAAACTTTTCCTATCGCCGTTTCTTAAACAATTCTTATGTCAAAATCAACTTTTAAGGGTGCGCTGGAGACAATATGTCACCCCCAGAAAAGCACTTTTAAAGTTAATATATTTCATCTTTCGAAACTTTCCATTCCACACATTGCAACATGATTAAGGTTAATTTTGAGTAATTGACCTATCGTCGCCTGGGCACTCTTAAGGTTTGGAAAATCTTTATTGGAAGAAATATTAATAAAAACACTTTACCATTTCACTTCCACAAGTAATGGCGGATCATTCTATATCCAAAAACACGAATTATAAGCCATTTCGCATAATATCATATATGAAACCATTAACATATAGGAATGTGGTGTTAAGTACAAACTATTATTAAATACACTGTGTGGTATTTAAAAAATCATTGTTTGAGAGGAAATTTTAGTACACAATGCTAAAAATTTTGATGGTGTCAGAAAGCTTACAAATATATATTCTCATACATACGATTATTTTTGATTCAAATGCTGTTCGGCATTAAAAGCAAAAATAATCATATATCTGAGAATTACACTTTTCCGACATTTTTGGATCGCTTCACACCCCTGACAAAACGTCGGAAAAGTGTAAATTTTCTGACAAACAGAGTTTCAGAACGTACTCAAACTGCGCTTTGTAATTTCTTCACTTTGTATGTGAAATATTAAATAGAAAGGGTATAGTTCAGAGGACATTTTTTGACAAATTACTAAAGAAGGATAAAATGTCTAATTGTGCTAGATATGAACCAAATTAGAGAATATTATAACAAAACTTTATTAAAAATAACAAAATAAATTATAAATAATCTAAGCATTTATCAAGGTTGTCAATTTCGAATTCTGAAATGCCAAGTAATGTTTGTGAGACAATAAGAACAGAAAATAGATTTGTCATTGATGAATTAGGGAGATAACATCGAATTTCTCTTGATTTATATGCAATTTCTAAGAAATATTCATGTGATTTATGTTCAACTGTTGTTTTGACAAAATATTCCGCAATTCGATATTTACCGGTATATTTAGAGTCAATTTCAACAATATCTTGATGTGGGAAAATACAAAACGAATCAAACATTTCGCTTGAATTCCCACAAATAAAACCATCATCAACAAAATCGGACAAAAGAAGGAAATATTCTGAAAATAAACGCATGTCATAGTTATTATATGAGATCTTTGTTTCCAATCGTTTGTATAATTGCCAGATAGAATTTGTAGAATTGTTTGGAATTGAAATATCTTCGAAGTCATTAAAATCAAATCGAATGGAAAAGACGTGTTTTTCGAAGTTTGTGATGATTCGAATGAATTCGCAGATGAATGATGGTGAATGCAACAATGAAAATGGATGATATGTAATTTTAAGAAATTCTGATGATGATGACAAAAAAGAAAGGAAATTAGAAAGATGTTTCTTCTCAATCAATCGTGAATAAAAGACTTTAAGACGATCGTTGACATCAAATGGAATACAATATAAAAATTGTTGATCAATTTCTGAAATATGTGTTGCAAAATCAAAAATGGAATTAACACTGACGTATTCCCTCAAAATACAATAACAAACTGTGAAAATACAATTTAACAATTCTTCGTTAGTTTTAACACTAAAATCTAATTCTGAAACTTTCTCAGCAAGAAAAGCAAGAACTTTCTGTTCTGGAAATCCATCGTTTTCCATATTTTCTGGGAGATTTAACGAATTAGACTTTTCAATGATTCTTTCATCAATATTCGGAAAACTAATATAATCCATCAACAGTTCTTCACCTGATTTGTAACAATAGTTAGGTAATTTCATCTGATCTTCAACTAATCCTTCAGGAATTAAAGAATCAAAATCAATTAAAGGTAAATCGATCTGTTCTTTAACATTTTGTAGTTCATCTGATATTATCTTGTTTCTGTCTTCTTTTTGAACATCTTGTGGCAGATTTAGTCGAAATGGAAGTTGAATTTTCGGAAATAGGGAATTTGCAAAGAAAATTGTTCTGTTAATAGGTTTTGTATAATCAATTAATTTGACTCTTGACGTTGCTACTTCAGGAACTTCAATATTTGCTTTGAAATTTAATTTTGTAATAAATTTTTCAGATTTTGATGTAGGAACGTTAATGTTTGACTCAAAAACAGTAGAATTGGGCCATATACAGCGGATAGAAGGTATTGGAAATGGATCTGCAAATCGATTTTGTTCAATTTTGTTCAAAAATATTGGTTTGTGCATAATTCTTAGTAAATTATCAATAAATATGAATGAAGTGTAGAAGTCATCGTTGTTTTCGCATACAAAAAAGACAGATTGGCCTTCAATTTCATGAATGCCAAATATAAAAGGAAATTGAGTAGAAGGGAACCAACTTTCATCACAAATAGTATTTATTGATGTATCTATGACAATATTAAACTCTGTTTTCCCATTTATCTTTTTTTGACTTTTATAATTTAAAAGAAGCTTTCCAAAGTTCTGCTGTATGCTTAGTTGGAGTATGGCTGGTACTGGTGTAAGATTATCTGGACTTATTACTGATCCATTAAGTAGATATTTAGTTGATATTGATTCGTCTGGATAAAATTTCGTAGAATCCCTTGATTTATTTAATATGTTGCTCATAACAGTTTTTTGAACTTCATTTAAGAAAGTGATGAGTATTTTATTGTGTAAATGTGGATTAAATGGAAGTAATTCAATTGTAGGCGACAGAGGAACGAGTCTTACGATATAATGTGGCATATAAAACATTTTTGCAAATTTTCTATCAATTGAAATAGTAAATAGGAAAGGTCCAATAATTTCGACAACACAATCATATGTTTTGCCTTCAAAATGCAGCATAAATTGCGAACCATACTTGATTGCAGCTACTTTTGGGTAAAAGTTTCTAAGGTTTTGGAAGTAACTTTGTCCAAAGCTATAATTTTCAACCATTTACCCAAAATGAATTCTTTGATATACTACAACCTGGCATGACAGTAAATAAGTTATAACTTTTCTGATTTCTGAAGATAAGACTCTAAAAATTTTTATAAATCAGATTATTCATAATCAAAGCATGACACTCCAATTTTGATTTTTTCTCACGGATTACTTACTATTTCACATGTTATGGTAGTTTTGATCAAAATCATTTTTCCAAATGGATTCAAGAACAGGAATTATGCACTTTTATTCGAATATATGAATATACATACTTAATTCATTAACCCGATCACTTAAAATCATTTGGTAAACAAATTGGTTGAATCAAATTCCATCAAAAGTTTATATTTCTTCGATTTTATTCAATTTTTACTCTACACAATAGAGAAACAATATTAGACTTTTTTTATTCCTAAAAATTTTCCGGAAAAATTTTGTTGGAATTTGTCACTTTTTTGATGTGAAATTACCAAAATGTTTTGTGGCAATAACAATTAGAATACGGATTTCACATAAAAATCATTATTCGAAATTATTAAACGTTCGTACGATTACATAGAAAAGTGAACATGCCTTTACTAAAATTTTTTTTTATTTTTTTGAAAGATGAATTTTAATGAAGCTTTTACTGTATTTCAAAATCCTAATATAGTGGGACAAGAACAGGAGTATGCCAACCAGATGCTCACCAGCATGATGGAAGAATCTCCTATAAATTTCATAGAAAATATTTTGAATTTAATCAATGACGATCAAATTCAAGATCGAGTTCGAATAAACGGCATAAAATTTCTTACTGTACCCCTCAAATCAGGCCAATCAACATTTACTTACAAATCCAAAATAAATATTCCGGAAGAAGTGATTCAGAACACGATAAACGCGATTGGTTCATTTCTTACATATCCCAAAGAGGTCAGCAGCGAAGCCGCCAAAGTATTTTGCTTTTATATCCGAAATACTTACAATGATCAAATAATTCTTTCGAGTTTAACGACATTACTACAAATAGTCACACCGGAGAAGAAGCCAGAAGAGAACGAACTCATACTCAACCTGTTTCGGCAGTCAACAAAAGAAAGATGGCACGGATTTGACACATTAGAGCTTATCGGCACTTTAATCAATATTTTATCGATCGAAACTCTTACGAAAGACTCAATCTCATCAATTCTGAGGTCCATTTGTCAAATTTACAGGGAACCGTTTTTAATTGACGAAAATACAAATTTAGATTTTGTTTCAACACTATTAGACCTTGGCTGGCATTATTCCGAAGATTTTCCCAAAGAATGTTCCGATCTTTTAACGAAACTCTCAACATCTTTTGCAATTATTTTGAATTATCCTGAATTTCCAGAAAATTCATTCCAATGTCTCCAGAAGTCTCCCTATTTCATCAAACTGTATAGAGGAAGGTACATGGAAGAGTATTTCAAGTTTATGTATGATAATCATTTAAATGAAATCCTTGGAATTATTTTTCAAATACTTTCGGAAGAAATAAATGAAGAAATAAACGACGAAAACAATCATGACAGATGGGATGATCCTATACAAGTATGTCGTAATTTAATATATGAAATATATCAGCAAAGACGTGAATTACTACAAGAACTGTTTGAACAATATGTTTTAGAACATATAAATGAAGAATCAACAGGAGAAAAATATGTTGCAAGTTTAATTAATTTTACTTTGTATACTGATACTTTTAATATGACTGATAATGATTCACAACAAAAGATTGATCAAAGTATTATCACTTCTCTGTTATTAAATGATCCAAATCCTTATATTCATAGAGAAGGATTGAGTTTGATGCAAAATAGAATTGTAAATAAACAAGTAAATCTAACAAACGAAGATTGTCAATTATTTTTGGAAGATTACATGTCAGATTTAAAGCCGATATCAAATGGAGGCTGCCAGTGTTTGAATGCGATGTGTATGAATGGAGATCCTGATGTTTCAAATCAAATTATATGTTTGTTGTTGCAACAAGCACAGAGTTCTACAAATACTGATAAAGTACAAAATATTTTGTTTGATGTAGCGAATTTGGTAACAAATGTACCTTTGGAAGTTGCGCAATCATTCATTTCTGATGTATTAAATTTAGTTTTGAATTTGGAAAATGATTCTGAATATTATGGTGCTTACGTCAAAATATTATATAAATTAATTATAAAATGCGGGCAAACAGTGGAACCAATTTATAATGAACTTGTTCAATTGATTGATGCATTGTTAAATAACGAAAGAGAAGATGATGCAATGTATATAATGGCAAGTTTGATTGAATCTTTCGGTGAAAATGTCCCTGATTTGATAAATTTGAGTATAAATAAATGTCTTGAAAGAATTCCTAATGCTGATAACTTCCAGAACCTCAGCGCTATTTGTACTTTGTTGTATAATGTTATAACAAATATTACTGATGAAAATAATCTTAATATAATCATTGAATCAGTAATGAGATACATAGATGAAGATGTAAAAGGTGACAATTTGTCACGTTTATATTCATTGATTTATTCAATTGCAAGCATCAATGGAGACGTGATAAAGAATCACGCGAATGAGTTATTCAGACTCAAAACAAATAATTACTTTGATTATATAACGAGAAGCAAAATTGATGTCGCAAGATTTGTTATAATTATGTGTCAATGCGTTGATATAAATAATATTCCTTCTTCTTTGCCGCAGTGGTTGAATATTGGAATTGATGCATGTATAAATATTGTGAAGTACTCAGGTACAAATACATCTGAAGAACAAAAAGTAGAAGCTGTCAATGGATTGATTGATATTTATGAAGCTGCAAATACATTCGGATTGATGGAAAATGTCACTACTATTTTCTTCTATATTTACAAGGATTTCGAGGACAGAGTTCCAGAAGAAAGAAAAGAAAGATTCCACATGTTATGTCCTCCTCCTGATGAACAGAAAACTCAGGCATTCGGTCAGTTTAAGGTATCTATTCTCCAATCATTTGCTCAGAAATAATCATTCTCTATATAATATTATTATGTATATAAAACAATTATTTATTATAGAAAAAAATTTTTTTTTCATATTCTATCTAGACTAAAATCATGCGAATAGTTATTCGACTAAAATCTGAGAATGTGACAATTTTAAGATCAAAATGATTCAAATCTTTCATTACGGCTCCCAAAAAACAATGACATTATTAAAAAATTATAGTGATGATTGAGCAAAATCAAAAATGATCCCCAGCATAGTATTTTTTCAATTAATAATTTTTCCTTTTGATATGAATTTCTAGTCATTATTTTCTTTGGCTTTGAAGGTTTTGGGTAGCTGAATCCTTTCATCAACATGCAGGAATCAGTTTGAATAGTCCAATACTGCTCAGGTCTGATTTATTGACACTCAAGTTTGTCAAGAAAGATTTTTTTGCCATTTTTCACAAATCACAAAAATTTTATGGCAAATTTAATACTTTCCCTGTAATTTTGAATTGTTGCATCCAAATATTTGAAAATATTTATATCATAGTTTCTGGCTATTTATCAAAAACTGACATCGTCGGTTTAAAATTAATGAGTGTTGACGAGATTATATACTCAGAAAAGTATTATGATGACGTCTATGAGTATAGGCATGTTACATTACCAAAAGAAATCAGCAGGAAAGATCCGAAGGACCACCTTTTAAGCGAAGAAGAATGGAGAGCTCTTGGCATCCAAATGAGCCCAGGATGGATCCATTATCACAGACATAATCCAGAGCCAAATATTCTCTTATTTAGAAGAGAACACCATGGAAATGTTCCGAAAGATGCCCTTTAAAATTTTGGATGTAGTCTATGCACAAGGAATCAGTATAACACAATTCCAATCATACAATGACTATAATACCTTGACATGTTTGTAATACATAAATCGCCATTTGATATATGAAATAATAAAATTTCATTTTGGAGTTTTATAAATCTTCTACATAATATGTTTGTCTATGTTATATACATTCTCAGCTAATTAATTGAAATTTTCGAAATAATTTTTTAATTATGAAAATAAATGCAATATGACATCATTTGTACCCTAAAAACATGGTCAACTAGCTATGGCGAAATTCAATGATCATTTAATTTATCATGAAAAGCACTAATTCTGGATCTTACACAATTAGGCATTGAAACACTAAAACATATATATATATATATAATAAGTATATCACCAATATCTGGTAGAAAGTGCCAAAAGTTTATAGGAAATTTTATATAATATGAAATTGTCTTGGCTCATGAGACAATTTCATTAGAAAATATATACAGTGAGGTTAGATACAAAATGTTTATTATTTATAATCAAAAAACAAAAATAAATTCTAAAATTTTCGAGCAAATTAGGCCAAAAATAGAAACAATCAATAAGATTTACAGTTATTTATCTTGGCTATAAGGTCTTTGAATGCTACTTTCAATGTTTCATTGGTCGATAAAATTTTTTGATTTTCTTCTGTTTTTTCACGAAGTTGTTGCTGAATTCTATTAAGGTTATTGGTTAAATTTTCATTTTCAATGCGAATTTTTTCAAGAGCTTGTTTTGTCAAATTTAATTGAAAATTATAATAATTTGCGGAGTCTGAGAGTCTCATATTTTGTTCCTTCAAACTATTGCACTCATTTATTTTCTGTTGTAATTCATTTTGATTAATATAAATCCAAGAACATTGTTGTTGCAAAGATTGATATTGATTTTCTAATTCATGAATTCTCTGGTTTTTCTTAGCGATTTCAGCACTATACATTTGAACTGTTTGGTTCATTTCCGAAAATTTATAAGCTTTATTGTTTAAAAGCGCTAAATTTTCTTGCTGTCTCTTTATTTTAGCCTTAAGATTCTCAATTTCCTGGTCTTTTTGAAGAATTATATTTTTATAATCAGAAGTCCGGCCAGAAAGTTCATAACCACAAATTTGTAGATTAAGTTTTTTAATTTCTCGATCTTTTATTTCGATTTGAGATTGAAGATCATTGAAAATATTCTGATTATGTTGGTATATGCTTTTCAAATTTTGATAATCAGCTTGTAGTTGCTGATACTGTTTTGTAAGAGCTTTGTTATTGCTTCTTAGCTGTTTGATTGACTGCATTGTCGCTTGATATTTATTTTTAGAAATAGTAATCATTGCGAAAAATTGAAAAAATGCAAAAAATAAAAAAATTGACAAAAATTTTGCTTGATAAGACATCTAGAAGATAATGATATAAAAAATATTGTTAACCTGATACAATTCAAAATCAAATGTTAATTACTTAAAAGATGAAAATTGTGAAATAATGAAAATTCATTACATAGATTAGACCTATAAATTTACTTATATTTTAATAGTTATTGAGTATATATCAAGGTTCCATCAAAATCCGTTTTCCACAACAACTCTAAAGAAAAAAGAAATGCCATAATGCGTCAAAATCGAAGAATCTTGATAATTCATTTCGAAAATAATATATTATCACGAGTATGATGTACTTTTTAGCATCAACAACGATAGTTCAAGGTATTTTGTGCGATGACCAACAAAATTGAGAACTCCTTTCAATACTAATTGGCGTGAACAAAAATTTAGAGGAATGAATATACGAGTATAAGGATGTCAATTCGGAAAATTGTTTTCATTTTAGGAGAATATAATTTTCCTTTTGGAAAATTTTAAAAATGAGACGCGCAGGATTCGAACTTTTTTAAAAGTTGATTTAAATATATTCTAGTGTGGTTTCTAAGGATAATATCATATTTAAAATAAGAATATACTAGTTTGGGTGGTATCAAAAGCGTCAATTCGCTCAGCGAAAGCTGAGCTAGCTTCGTTCTCGAAAGAATAGGGAAGGAGTGAAAGAGAGTGATACAGATGTTGACACATTCATATCATTTCAACAAATTTTGATCAAATTGAAATGCAATGAAATTCAATTCACTTCATATCCTTCAGTCAGTACATTGACATCCTTCTACATCACAATGATAACTCGTGCATCAATAGTTCTACAACTAACTCAGAAAAAACAAGATTTTTCCTTCCAGCTTACAGCTTTTAAAAAGTTTCGATGATAAAAATCACTCTACTCTTGTTTATCGATATGTTGTGATAGTAGGTAAACGTATTCTTATGGATATTAATAAAAATATTTTTACGAAAATCTGAACCAATTACAGAGTTATTCATAAAGTTTATGATAACTGTAATTACTTCATCTTTGTTTTATATTTGAATAAACAATTTAATTTAATTTGCATAATTTTTTTTAGTTGAAAGACAGGAAACTTAGTTGAGTTTGTATTATTTTTATCGTTCAATTCATTGTATATGTGAGTGATCCAGATATTTAAGATATTTAGAAAAAATTTATTACCCAGATTTTCCTTACTTTTACCACTCCCCATGTAATTTCTGGGGAAAACGATAATTCATTTTTTTTATGGATGAATAGATCGTTTTCCTAGAAAGGACCTCATATCTCTGGCTAAAAAGAGTGTCAGATCCTAAATAGATTATTGATCTAGTGTACAAATCCAATAAAAAGCCTATTTTTTGGCTTTTTTGGTGCTCATTTTTTCGAAGATCTACATGAATATGGGGAAACCATCGGATTTTTTTGGTTAACCCACATCTTCATGTAGTCTGGACTATCTTTCCTCGAAGGACCTCTTTACGGGTGTAAAAACTCATAAAGTTCTCAAAAGATTCATTCTCGATCTCCATGCTGAAAGAATTTACAATAAAAAAGAGATCTACGCATCAAACTACAGCCATAAATGAACTGAACCCCTAAAGCTCAGCTCTTAGTTTATCAAAAACGTCGAAATCCTTCTCATTGCAATCAAATTTTCTCAATAACTCATAAGAAAAATCGAATTTTGATTAAGCCGATGTTATAGGTATCACAAATACTACAAACTTGAGCAATATCGAAATTGCCAGCAAAAGTTTGAAATTGCATTGCTCATATTTGTTTTGTAAACTAAAAATCTGCTTATATTATTCATTAATTTTTTATATATTATTCATATACTTTAATAAAAACAATACTATTTCACCTTAAAAATGAATTTCATAAGTCAATATTATTTTTTTGAAAATGTATCAATTTTCGATTAAAACAACATGAGAATAAAATTTACGCAAAATTATTTTAAAAAATGGTTTTAAAAATTGACAATTGATTAAGAATAAGATTGGAAGAAGTTTTGAAGTTGAATTTTAAGAAAAAAAATTCGGATATTATTTATGGATCTAAGTAATCTGATATTTGAGTATCGGCACTATGCATAAAACATATATTTATAGTTTTTGGATTTTTATGATTTTAAATATATTCAAATTTGGCAATCCAATAGATTTTTAAAAAATAGGTAAATAAAAATAGATTACATATGCAGCAGATTTAGAACATGAAACAAATCTTATAGTGACCCAAAAAAAAAATTCATGATCCAAAAAAGAAAAAAATAGGCCAAATGGGAATCAAATCTTGGCATAATGAATCATTATGTAGGAAATTTCCACTACACTACACCGGCAGCTCAAAAATACCCTTGGTAGTTCTATTTAATAGCTACACCCAACGATAGGCGGTGTCCCCAGCTTTAGAGGGGTGGTAAAAGTAAGGAAAATCTGGGTAATTTGATTAACAAATTTTAATCAAAATAGCAAAAATCTATTTGATAGCTGTAAGCAAATAATAATTTCTATTTCAACCAAAATCACTTATTTTCATCTAAACGTATAAAATTGTCAATTTTATGAGAATAAATTTAAAATCTCATGAAATATAAAGGAGAGTAATATTTTTCAATTTTCTTTTTTTCTTTCTCTCAAATATTTTCTATTGGGAATTTTCTTGTTATCAAAAAATAATTTTAATATTTGTTTATTTCATTACATACAATAAAATTTTAAAAACTCTATTTCTTCACAAGAAAATTTTTATCCTTCATATGAAGAAACATTTTGTTCTCCATTTGATGCTGAGTCTAAATCTCGATTTTTGAATTTTCTTCTTTCCAAATTTCTTTTTTCCAAATTAGAAGTTTAATTCAAATTTTCAATAGTTTATATATTTTCTCAAACCGTCTTAGATTTTCTTACTTTTTGGGGATTTTCTTTCAAAATATACAAAAATAGTAATATCAATACATGTGTCTAATATACTTTAAAACCATCGTGATAAAATTGAAAAACGAAGAGTTCTTCTCTCCAAATTTTTTTCTAAATCAAAAAAATGAGATAAAAAAATACGTTTGAAAATTCATTTTTAGCATTTTAGGAATTTTCTAACTTTTCTTCCAAATTGACATCCTTAACGAGTATCATTTGCAGATTTTGCAGTACATAGTATTTAGCAAACAATTTTACTAGCTCTTTTGAATCATCTTACAAAAATCGATAATTCCGCTGAATTATGTAAAATAAAAATGTATTAAATAGCAACAAAATTATTCAAAAATGTAAATTGAATGGACATACTATAACGGTATAGAAATATTCATCTTTCAAAATTGAAAAATTAGTAAAAGGATCGATATTAAATATACCTTAAATTCTCGGTAATTCCAATCCTCACAAATTTCGATAATCTTGATTTGATAACATTACATATCGTATACACAATTAGTATAATTTGTATTATTAGGTTAAGATATTATTAATGATGCAATTATGACCAAAACGTTGAGTTCTAAATTCTTTGAAATATTATATTTTTGAATGATCTATTTGCAAAAAATTGGTTGATAGATTATATATTTGTAATTGGTTAAATATTTTTGAATTTTTGTATCTTAAATTGAATGTCAGAACAATTAATTTGAAGGATCTCATAGAAATTATATTCGCTAAAAAACCCGCAATGACGAGTAGAACATTTACATTTATGGTTCTACCTTTCAGATCTTTAAAATCATTATATACTGATTTTGATTCAAAAATAGTTTCTCAATTTATTTTACTCATTATTTTAAAAATAGACACGTCAATTTATCGCGGATCCTCATCAGTAAGAAACAGAGTATTTAAACAATGAAAAATGAAGTTCAGTCCAGTAGATGATGCAAAGTTGATTAAGCTCGTATCCAAGATGGATAAAGTTGATTGGGTAAAAATATCCCACAAGATGAAAAACAAGACACCAAGACAATGTCGAGAACGGTGGAATAATTATTTGAATCCCGAGCTCCATCAAGTTGAATGGAGCGAAGAAGAGGACACCTTGCTCATTAATAAATTTAATGAAATAGGTGCACATTGGAATGAAATTGCAAAATTCTTTAAAGGAAGATCGGGCAATAACGTACGGAATAGATTTTTAACTCTATCACGACGAAATAGGAAGAATAAGAATACACAAAATCATAAAGAAGAAAGTTCAGATGACGGAAGTATTAAAGAGCTCAAACCAGAAATGATAGAAGAAAAGAAGATACACCCAGGAAATAGCTCAAACTTCCAAGACATTATCGATATGGTGTTCAAAAATGAAGGAGTTATCGATATTTTCGAGAAACGGGAAGGCGAAGATCAATTCGCGTTTGAATTTATTTAATTTTCTATGTTATGTAAATTAACTATGTAATTTCGTGCTATATTTAAATTTTTTAGCATTTGAAATGTCTGTTTTTTGTGAGAATTATTAATTACAAAAATTTGAATGAATATTGAATAAAAAGAATTGTTTAATAGAATATATATGGATTACTAAATAATTTTTCGATGAAAAGATTTTGAAATATACGATATTTATTCAATTATTTGTATTAGATTATCAAATTTGCGAAATTCAAAAATCAATTTTTAAAGGTCAAGAAGTACTTAATGTTTATAGTGATTTCATGAGAAGAATTTTTTTATATTCAAATCAGATCGAAATTTAAACATTTGTCAGTTATATTGTCTCATTTATTACATTATAATATTCAAAATAAATTCAATAATATAATTTATTCAAAAAATAAGTTCTGAAAAGATATAATAAAAATTGGGAATTTTGAAAATAACAAAGTGAGACTGTTATTAATCATTTTTCATTTTTAGGAAAAATATATTTGAGCGACCATCTTTCTTCACAACATTGTAATATATATAAGTTTGCCTTTTGCATTCCTAAAAATATTTTTGATTTTGAATGATTAGCGGTTTTATAAATTTCAACATACAAAAAAATATATTTCATGGTATAAGGTATCTTAACTTTTAAAATTCATTTATTTTTAACGGCTTAGATTCGGAAATTTTGAATAATACTTTTCAAAATTGGAAGTCTCATCACACTTTTCAATGCTCGATTTTTAAAAACTGTTTAAAAATGGAGCATATATTGAAATAGTTTAGAGACTAAAAATTACCACAGACTATTTCAGAGGATTGAGTTGCCACTCAATCCTCTGAAAAGTCTGAGGTAATTTGCAAAGTTTTTATTGCATCACAAAAATTTCATATCAGCTATTAAAATCTACTATCCTATTTTAATACAATCCTATGATATCAATTTTATAACTTAAGATTCGTTCTATTCAAATCAATTCTAAATGTTCAAAACATATAATCCTAAACCGCACCCAGTTGTTGGGCTATATTTTCCGATTTCATCGGATTTTTGACTGTATTTAATTAATGGTTCAACTTATGTACCTAATATCTCCTAAATCTTCACATCTATATGTAAATCGTAAACTCTTAACTTGTCATTTCTTTTTTCATTCAAAGCTTGATTATCCAAATTAAAATACATAACTTTGTATTTAAATTTTATTCATAAAATACTAAATGTAAGCATTTCTTAAATAAAAAATCTCCTATCCATTTCTTTTCATTGATTTTCACAATGATTTTGATTCAAATTTCTCAGATATTCATTGCAATCGGATTAAAATATTATTGTATCATTAAATTTTCTTCAAAATCCTATCATTGCAATTATTGACTCTCAAATTTTCGTTTCATTTCGAGTTTTTTAGCCAGATGATATATATTCCTCCTCATTAGTTATTCAGCCTATTTTCCTCATAAAATAGCAGATTTCCTTTTCAAAATCGAAATCCACTCACGCCAGTCACAACGAAATATTCAAAAATTGAATGATCAAATTATTTTTGAGATGAATTTCCTTTTAATATTTGTATAAATAATGAATAATTTCGCATAATTTTTCCCCGAATCATTTATAATTTGAGAACGACGATAAGAATCAAAATCTATTCAAATGTTCATTTTTTTAAATAAATTAATTTATTTGCTTCTCAAATCTATCTCATTCCAGAATACCTCCTTTTACAAAATTATTCAATTCAAATTCGATTATGTACTTTTGAATTATCCCAAACCAGTTTTTCTCAAAAAATAGTTATACCAAATATGTTTTCCGATCAAAAAATATATTCCTCTAGCATGTTTCCAGCAAATGTCTGTCAAATAATATTTCCCTCAAATCAATAAAATTTTTTAAATTCATAACTACAAATGGATATTGGATTCGGCGATCCTAGTTTGTCTAGCACTCAACTCAGACAAAAAGCCTATTCTGTAATAAAGAACAGTGATAGGCCCCTAGCAAGTAGTGAAATTGAGAAATGGATTAGAAACAATGATTATGATCTTTGGTGTAAGGTTTCCAACAAATGCAAAGATTATGTTCGTGTCATATTGAGCCAAACAAGAGGACGTATCATTGCCAAGTTTAAAGCCCTCAAACCTGTTCCTGGTATTGATAAGCGCTCAACTTTTTACGGACTCTACGGAAGGAGCTATCCGGCAGATGCATGGGCAACACTATCTGATGGATCAAAGCATAAGCCGAGACATCATGATGATGAAGATTTTGAAGAAAAATATCAAAATGCCAAAGAGGAAGTATCACAGTATAGCGATGATTCCCAAGATTCATCTGCCCAAATATCGGAATTACCAAAGAAGATATCTCCAACTCCAGTAAAACCAAAGGAAAGAATTCTCCTACCTCCGTTACCCCCGTTCAATGCAAATCTGGCAAATCCTTCTATACTCCCATCAGTTTTACTTCCAAACCTTTTCTTGCAGCCATCAAATATCAACCAAGTTGGCGTATTGCTTAATTAATTTTATGGCTTTGTTTTCTTGTTAAATGTTTCACACTTGTTAATTGCCCTCTTTTTATCCCGATTAAATTTCCTATTTGAATAAATTTTTTAAATTTGTGAGAAGCTTCAGCTACCCAATTCAATTTGTATGACATTCAAACGATATGAATTAAATGCCAGAAAAATATAACCTCGATTAGATATTTATAAATAAAATGTAATATGTAGTTTTTTTATTTTTAATTTATAAAATTACCGTGTGAAATTGGTGACAAATCACCTCTCAAAAATCAACTTTATTGGTTTTGTCTTTATGTCTTCATAACACTGATTTAAAAATGTATGTAAATAGATATTATCAACCTTTTTATGTAAAAATGCCTTTTTATTGAATACATCAGCGTGGCTTATTGGTTTAATCAATTATCTATCAATGAATGAGATAATAATACATTTTTATTGCGGATTATATCCTTACTGATTGATTTTACTGTATTTAATCGTGAAAATAATTTTATATAACGAGTTTTTTGAGCATCAGCCATTCATCATTTATCACTTTATTGTTTAGTGGATATATAAACAGGTTCTCACTTCTAGCAGCATTTCTATCGTCATGATCAACAAAATCTTTTGTCTAATGAAATACAACTATATTTTGATAGCCTACCAGTTGACGTACATTGAAAGGAAGTCATTATGCATCGCTTGGACAAACATAGAAAAATTGAAAAAAAAAATACAATCAATTTGGAGATAATTATTTCGGGGTAATATTTGTTGGCTCAAATAATGACCAAATAACTATAATTGGCATAATCCAAAAACTTCGGATTTCATAAAGGAATAAAAAAAAATGGATCAAGCATCCCTTATCCCAAGCAATAAAAGGAGTCCGGTTCCAAGTATCATATATGTGTGTACAAAGATATTCCCAATACTTACGTTCTTGAATTTAGTATTTTTGAACCCAATTGTTCAGATTATTGTTTTCATTTTAGTTTCTTTAGCAGATTTTTGGTTAACAAAGAATGTTTGTGGTATGCAACTTATTGGGTTACGCTGGTACTTTGAATTTCAAGCAAATGGGAAGTTAGCTTTAAATTTTTATTCAAAACCAGATCCATTTGTTCCAACCGAGCAAGATTCTAATACATTTTGGATGCTATTTATAACAGAAATTATTGCATGGGCTGTAATAGCAGTAGTTGAGCTATTTCTCCGCAGTTTATTACTATTCTTAAATTCTACAATAATAATGCTAATCCAACTCTTCAATTTCCTTCTATACGTTAAAGTGCATAAATTAGCAAAAGAAGCTATGGAAAGAGAAGTTTTACATCAAATACAAGGGGAAGCTGTTAGTTTTCCTATGGCAAAATCTGATTACTCAGAAGAAGAAACAGTTGATGAACCAGTTGATCCTGATATATTGAATAAAATCCAAATCAGTGACTCGGAATCAAATGATCAACCAGATACAAACCAAAATCCTGATCAAGATAATCAGCCAAGTGTTTAAGTTTATTTTTTATAGTTTTTATTATTCTTTATACAGATTTATTGTTTCTATTAAATATTCTTTTTTCATTAATTGTAGACATGGCTTTACATATTGTGGCAGGCGCCTAATTTGAAATTTTAATTGTTTAAATTTCTTATTTCTAAAATTATTTCTAAAAATGTAAATTCTACAATAACAAATGATAAATGATCTACAATTACATTGCATACAATTGCTATATTAGCAGATATTGCATGAATGTTAGAAATATAGAAAATAAAATTTTGGATATTATTAACATACAAAGAATTTTATTACTCATATATATTGAAAGACAGATAATAAAAGTATTAGAATAACTTCTGCTCTTGAAGGAAAGGAATTGTATACCAGTCTGGAGCACCAATGAATTTAGCAACAGTTCCGTTTTCACTTACCATTATAAAACTATTTGCATCAACGGGAGTTGCACAAATTGGTCGACTTCCGAATAAATTTCCTATATCTTCTGTATGTATTCTTTCATTGATATCTTCTGTATCAGTGATCCTGCATATCAAAGTATTGCCTGTTGAAGTTGTAATTAAGAAGATTTCGTGGAATAATGGTCTGATAAATTCAAAATTAGAATTACTGAAGGAAACAGTTGCAAGAGGAATTAACTGACCAAAATTATAAGATATTAGTGAATTATTTTCTGTACAAACAAGAGTTTTTGAATTGATCAAAGAAATATTTTTCAATTTTGCTGCTGATTTGATAAACTTTGCAGATTGTAGTACAATTTCCTTTCCATTGATTGAGCAAAGGCTAATGTTATCAAAATTCTCTGAAACTGCAAAGAAATCCTTATTTTCAATGTAAATCAATTGCGAGTAATTTTGAGATTCTTGCTCGTTAGGTTTTTGGAATATATCGCCAAAAATGAGCTTTGATTGAGTACTGATAACCAAAACGAAATTCAAAAGAATTGAAGCTGTTGGAGGTGTTGGGGAAGATAATTCCCACAAGTTTTGTATATCTCCGTTAGATTTAAGCATCTGTGTTGAACAATCTTTCTTGATTAAAATGTAATTATCAACATCAAAAGGAATAACATGAGAAATATCAGTTAGCTCTTTGTTAACTATTGTAAAACAGTTGGAATTTACAGTGATAATAGATAATATTCCGGTATCAAAGTATAAAATAAATTTATTTTCGGCTGATCGCTTAAAATCGATAATCATGCCATATTGGATAATTTTATCGTAAAGAGGGGTTAAATTTTCTGTGGAATATGCGAGTAAATTTGTATTCGAAATAAAAACTACGATATTATCACTATTTTGTGTTGCAAATGAATAAACAGGGATAAAATTAAGCTTATCTCCGAATAATGCATATGAAAACAATCTACCCATTGGTCTTTTCCATTGACTATCAATAGGTAAAGAATTCATATTATAAAAATGAACTAGAGAAGATAAAAAATTATTATTTATATTCTGACATGCATTACCAGAAGTTGTTTTACTATCTTTCATGAGTTTTATCACTCGAAGTTGAAAATTAGGAACTCAAAAGGGGCTTTAAATTGTTCAAAATGTATTGCAGTAAATATTAAATGATTTACTCGCTTATTTTCATAGATGTTTTCATTCATAATGTTATTGGTCAAATTATATGAAGGTGTGCATTATAATGGATGATATTAGTGATTGCAAGCTTGCAATTATTCTGATCTAGAACATATCTATCATTAACAAAAAAAAAGTATGAAAAATGTAAATAGAATATTTATAAAATGCATCTATGCCTGATTCTGATTCTGCATATTGCTTTTCTTTTCTTTCTTTATTATGATATCTTTGCATTCAGCCCGACTTCAATAATAGCGGAATTAAAATTCATTACGCTATCATGGTGCACTGTTAATATTGCAAACTAGAAAAATTATTCGAAGGACTTTCTACATGTAATTAAATGGTTTACTTTCTTGTGAGTTGCAATAATCTTGCTAATTAGGATAGTTTTTGGGTCATTATTGATTTTGTAATTTAATCGTCGTCGTTATCGATTTTGTAATTTAATCGTTATCGTCTTTTTCTAAACGTGCATTTTTTGCTTTCGGAGCTATTGAACATACATTGGCCCTTACCAGCAATTGAAAACTATTTTTCATTATCAACAATTACATTACTCCGAGTTATTCATCAATCAATGAAAATCGGTATATAGTCCATACTTCAATTTACAATATTGGCAAGTCCAATTTCACTTGGCATATTTAACTCATATAGAAAAACCAGTTGGAATCGGCAAAATTATCTTTAATTCCATACATAAGAAAAAAAAATTATAAAGTTCTTCAATAATAGGAAACTAATAGTTTAAATAGATTTACAAGTATCGCCCATCTACTTTTGATATAATTCACATATTAAATGTAGAAAACTGGTTTAAAATAAATATTTCAAAAGTTCGAAAACGATTTATGAAAAAATAACGTGATGACATTTACTAAATTTGCTCTGTATTAAAGTATCGATGATAGAAAGAGCATATTTTGTAAATATTTCAAAAATATTTAAAAGTCGGAGAAATTGTATTGTAATGTACTATAATTATGTTACAAATCCGATTCAATACTAATCCTTCGCTATTGAAGTTGTTTTGAGAAGATATTCTCTAAATTCTTGATAAATCTTTAAAATTTAGAGTAATCGTTTTGTAAACTTAACAAAACTAAAATGTATACCAATAGATTGGCATTTTCTACGTTTTCAAAGTGAGAGTGTGTAAATTCTTTTATCCTATTAAGGTTTTTAAAAAATTTAATTAACTTAATTTATATGATCTGAAATATATGACAAGTTAATATGGAGAATTCTTTCAACCCAATTTCAATTTATTGAATTTTCTATTCGAATTCAAAAATTTTCCCAAGAAGAAAAAATAATTAGGAAATTTAATATGTTAATACATAAAATATTTTATTTATTCAAAGAATTCAATTTTCTATTGGATCAAAAAACTTGTGTTAAAGTTCGTATTTTAAGATAACTATACTTTTAGAAGCTGTTTTTATTTTTTTCACCGGGATTTTATTAATTTAATTCTTTCAAAATTTGAATCTTATTGTATATCACCGGACTATGATCATAATAGAGTTGCAATCTCTAATTATAGCCACATTAGTACTCGTGGGTCGATATATCATGGGAGATACAAAATTATTTGAATTTTCTTTTATTTTTTTAAAAAATATTAAAAAAAGTAAATAAATAACTAACAACACAGCATCACTTTTCGTAAAATGCTTTAATCCTAGTCCTTTTTCCCCTTAATTTTTCAATCTCTCCCAGGTTGAAATTTATTCCGGGAATTTTTAAAGATGCTTGGTCAACATAAAATTTCATTAAATCTTCCACAGGAGTCATAAACTCTGAACATTTGAAGCGAGCATGAACTGCATCATTCAAATTTTTAAGAAGATTTTTGTTCGAAAAGTGATTCAATACGGTGATTACATGAATACAAGGTAATCCGTATAATTCGATGTGCTTACATGTGCATGAATATTGTGAATCTGACATAATTTTTACGCAATATGTATAGCGACCAAAAGTAGTTAGTATAACTAAGTCGTGTACTGTGGCACTGCGCGCCTCCGTACACCACTTAGCGGTTTTGACACTTTACGAAACCGGTAACGTATATTTTACAACACAACCATAACACCAACTTAACCTTAAATATTTACAAAACCATCTGACACATAAATGATTTCACTAACGATTTCACTAACTACTTCACTAACGACAACACTAACTTAACCTTAAATATTTACAAACCGCCAACCACTAATGACTTCATTAATGTAAAAATAAACGTTCTCACTTACAAAAGTATTGCAACTCCTCCCATTGCTGTGCTTCACATAACAGCTCATAATCTTCTGACTCACTTTCTTCTTCATATAGGTCAAAATCACTGTCAAAATGAATGTTAGTAAGTTTTGACAAAGCTAATGAAACACGTTTACCGTTTGTATCGTATGCTTGTATAAACTTTCCATTCTTCATTCCTTCATAAACGCTCAAACTAACTTTACCCTTTCTCCCTCGTATCTGATAGAATGTATTTTCACGAGGAACGAAGAACAAATTCTTGAACTCATGACCGTTGTAGTTTGTTATCTCAATAGTTTTCGTCATTTATATAAAAATAAAATAAAAAATTAATGATATCACCACCCTCACACGTATGAAAAACATAGCACAAAAATAATGTTTATGTTAGAATGTTAGATCTAACACGTTTTCTAACCTCATTTCTAACCTGTTGAATTCATTGCTTTATAACTCTCTTCCTTTCTCCAACTCTTCTAACTTCTTCTTAAGTTCAGCAATGTTGTCCTCATGAAGTTTAATCTTTCTCAAAATTCCTTCTTTATCTAATGGTTGCTTTATCTTTCTAAACTGAACTCTACCATCCTTCATAGTATGAATGTAAAAACCTTCTGGAATAGTTCCTGATTTAATGTATTCTACCAAAAACTTTTGTTTCATTGCTTCAGTGACTTTATTTGTCATTTCAATCAAATAAAAATTTTAATATTAAATAAAAATAACGTTATTTTTTCAGTAAGGAAACGCAGGAGTTTTACGATTTATTTGAGGAGTAGGTTCTGGTTTAAATGTTGGAGTCGGTTTAGGAGTTGACTTTTGAACAGGAGTTTGTACTTCCATAGGTTCAGGAGTCATTGAAGGTTTTGCTTGTGAAGGCGTTGGTTTTGGCGAAGGTGTTGGAGTTTGTTTAACTTCAGCTACTTCAGTATTATTTACAACATTTGCTTTATTTCTTTTCAACATCATAACTGCTCCTGCTGTAGCTAGCAAACCTAGTGGGAGACCATATTTTATATAAGGACTTGACCAAATGCTATTTTTGACAGGAGCTGGTGGAACACCTAACCTTGGTGAGACTGCTCTTTGCCATTGTGCAGCTCGTAAGAAATATTCAATACGTGCTCCATAATCGTTTGGTAAAGTTTGTTTCACAGATGGTGAAGGTTCACGAGAGCTTGATGAAGAACTTATTTATAAGCTTTAAAAATAAACGTTCATCCTTTATTCCTCACTGTCGTCCGTAGCTAAGTTATAGTCATCTAATCTTATTATGGGGATGCCATTAGCACGCACCTGAATGGCAAAGCAACAATCCCTCATAAATCCAATAAGTGGCTTTGGTACATTTTCGGTTGCTAGTTCAATAGGTCCTTTAACAGACAATTTGTATGTTATTGGAGCAGTAGATGTTTGACCTTGCTGGAAGCAAAAGTCCACTTCTGTTGGAAAACCACATAAGAAATGTGTGTTGTCATAGCTATCCCATTTATGTTCCACACTACCATCATCCACCAATGACCTCATAACATCTTCATTAAATCCTATCATATCATTGTTTGTATTGCAGGCGTTCGCAACCATTTCATAAAATACAGGTCCATATGATTTTTCGGGTTCTGCAGGCATATTTCCATAAGCTCCCATGGAAAGCTGAAGATATTTAAACTTAGGGTTCTCAAAATTAACATAATAGTTGTCTTTCTTTCTAAATAGTGCCCAAATACTTTTAACATTAATAGGCGTATAAGCTGCTGTAAATGTTGCACTTGAACTATCTGTATTCTTTGAGAATGAACCGTCCATAGGAATCCAATCCATAACTTTAACAGGAAAACATAAAGCCTCGTTTGTATAATGTTCTACAAGTTCTGTATAAATGTTAGGGTCTAAAGAGAATGACTTTGGATGAATGAAACATTCATTAAAATCCATCTTTGTTCGAAATAGTTGCTGGGTTACAGTTGTAATAGTAACTGTTCCACTAGCTTCTATTGCCTTCGTTATCATAGTGAATGGTTCATTCCATGGAACAAATTTATTTGTCGGTGGATTTGAATCTGAAGCAAATGCAACTTTAAGAGTTGGATTGAAAGCAATGATATCATTTACAGATATAGATGTGCATTGTAAGGCGTCGCTACTGAACTTTACTTTAAGCTGAATGTTTCCTGCAAAAGCTGGAATAAATCGAATAGCTTCTAATGGAAGGAATCTTCTAACAGGAATTCTTAAACGAAGCTTAAAATCAAATGATTTTCCTGCTGTAATTGGACCACTAACAATTTGTCCTGTTCTGCATGTTCCCGAATGACTCCATACATCTTCATGTCGAGTCTTTGAGAAAACATCTACTTTCTTTATTTGTTCGGTAGTTTGTGAGTTTGAAGTTATATATGCTTCTTCTCGTGCGTTGTCTTGAGAATATACGATACGACCATTTGCAAGGATTTGATATCCAGCAACTGCATAGAAAGCGTCATCGAAACCAATCCAAAATCCTGGTGGGTTTGTTTTATTGGAACCTGAACCAATTTCTTTATCTGCAATAAATTGACCTTCCATTTTATACGTAATGAATGTATTGTAAAGGTCCAACATATTTTCACCAGGAGGTGAGAGATTGAATGTTACCCATGTGTTATCTTTAGCAGTTCCAGGTTGTGATGGAATCTTTGCGTCAGAATATTTTCTATTAGTGTCACCAATTTGAACTGCATTGTCTATGATATCGAAATATGAGCGAATCTGATGAATATGCTCTGCTGGAGTAAATTCGTTTAGCTGTTCGTTCTGCATGTATTTTACTTCGGATAAAAATATCTATTTACTTCATTATTCTCAATCTTCTTCTTGGCATTCGTGGTGGAAGTTGTTTCTTGACATTTTCAATGAACTGTACATTCTCTTTTGTCTCAACTTCTTTCACTGGTGGGTCAGGGTTCTTTGACTCGGTTTGTTTTTCAATGAAATTCACGAACTTTGCAATAAGCTCTTGGTTCGTTATTGAAAGTACATCTGGCTTCTTTTCTTCTGGTTCTATTGACTTTTCAGTTTGAACAGAAGGTTTTATATGGGCTTCGCCCTCGGTGCCATACACCTTAATGTTGTCGCTCTCTGCATTCGCTAATGGAACCTTTCTTTTTCTTACGTATATTTTACCATCTTTACTCTGACTTACGTAATAGAAAGGATGTTGTATTCCTCTTGCGTCATTTAATATAATAGACTCTCGCTCTGATTTTGACAAGCTCATTTTACATCGGTTAAAGTTTTAATTTTGTTTTTTATCTGCAGTCAAATGACTCAGACAAGCTCTACGGACAAGACCCAGGGGGTCATAGATGTTGAAGCATTGAAGAAAGAAATTCGTGAGCAAATTTTATCCGAACTGAAGGAACAAAAACAAGAACAAAAGCCAGAGAGACCAAAGAGAAAACTTAGTGAAAAACAACTTGCTGCATTAGCTGCTGGAAGACAAAAGAACCCACGTTTGCTGACGAAGAAAGCTAGAGAAGAAGCTGAAGCAAAAGCTAAAGAAGCTGAAGCAAAGAAAGAGTAAATGGTTTATTTTTATCCGAATTAAATGTATAGACAAATACCTTTATCTGTTGCGTTCAGTAGTGAAAACCCTGACGTCAAAATAAAGGGGAACAGAGTAACGTTTAAGTTTCCAACAGACTGGATTGTGAACATAAATGAAGAGAAGTACTTTGGCATAACATCTATGTATATAACACATGCATTTAGGAAAGTTGACTTTATACTTCAAGTCGAGATAGAAAATGACGAACAGTCTTTAAGCGCCCAAAACATTCACATATACAAATACTTTAAAGACGATACAACATTGTTGCAATGTATGATTTCATTTAATGAAATGTTCGAGAAAAAGTTTAACATTGAAGTACAAACTTTACAGCCTTTGCGTGAGTTTCTTGCACAACTGAAAGAAGAAGGTAGTCAGCCACAACTTATAGACTTTCATTATGAATTTAATGAAAATGAAGATGGAACACATGACTGTCAGTTTGTTATATATTCACCATTCAATGAAGTAGCTAAAAAGAAAGAAAATCCATTACGTATAAGGTTTCAAATCTCTGAACCCAATGAAGACTTCAAGAATGTTTTCAATTATGATGCAATGCTTCCGAGGAAAAATGAATTTTCAAAGATTGTAACACCTGGCATTTGGGATAGAAAGCAAGCTATATTATATTCAAACTTAAGTAAGGGAGTTGAAAATGAGTTCATTGGTCATACAAGAACTTCACCACTTCCTAACCCTAAATACTATAAATTAACTGGCTTCAATCGTGAGTTTTGGATAGACATGTTCTCCACTCATGACCATAACTGCCCAGTGTTCTTACCTCCAGACCATAAGGACTGTCTCTACATTGAAGCACAACTCTTAAACTCTACCATCGCAGTATTGTAAATGACCACATGGGCTTCGCCTTGCCGCTAGCGGCTTATTTTTATCACGAATGACCTCATTGCTGACAAAAATAAATGACCTTATTATTTTTCTCATTCATGACCTCAGAACTTAAGCTTTCTTATGAATGAAGTCTTAGTCTGAATAGAAAAGTTAAACTTTTCAGCAAAGCAAGGACTAGAAGACTTACATAAGTCAAATCCAATCTCTTGACCATCATGAAGTGCTTTGTAAAGTTTCATAACACTGAACTCAGAGTCTTTGTCAAATTTTCCTTGCGGAACCATTAAACCTTTATCTTCATTGTAATAGCATTGTATAGCTTCAGGAAACATTTCATTAGCTGTTAAAGCAAGGACGTCTTGTTTGACACCTTTGCAACGTGCATGGAATGCAACTTCATTTAAATCGTTAGTGAGTAAGTCTATGTAAGTCTTCTTTCCACAAAATATTGACTTGTATGCTAAACTTTGTTTTCCAGGTGTTATTTCTGCAAAGTCGCTATGAAATTGACCAAGGTTTTTACCAATGAGAACTCTTCCATAACGTTTCTCAAACTCTTCAGCTAAACGAGGGATATCTTCATTGTAGAGATGCATACTGTCGGTATCGCTATAAAAGATGTCCATTCCTAAGTCTTCAGCAGTACAGAATACTTCACACATTATTCTCTTCGACATAGACAGAATGTTAACACCAAGTGGACAGAAGTTAAAGTGTCTGCAAATGCTTTTCGTTAGCTTGAAAATAGTTTTATCTGAACCATCCAAACCTTCAAATTTAATGATATGGTTGTAGTTTCTGATGGCATATCTTATAGCATCTTTGTCATTTACTATGGTTATTTTTGACTCAATAGGAGATAGAATAGTTTTGCCATAAATACTGTTCAGAATGAGCTTTATATTTTCTTGCAAAGGATTTCCTTCTTTCTTATACTTTAACCTTAACTCAAACAACTTCTTTACTTCATCTCTTATTCTAATATCTCTGTTTCCATCGTAATAGTATCCTTGCAACACTTCACATTTGACACCTTGATATTTTATGAGGTCTTGTAATGTTATATGGTCAACATACATTAAACAGCAAGTGTTTGAACTTCTGGGAACGTTAAGTTCTGGATTTAGTTCAGGGTCACAAACTATTAAAGGAAAGTGTCTATGTATTCCAATCTCTGTTATCTTAATGAGAACAAAGAAGCCAGACATAAACTTTTCACCAATGGGTTCCTTTTGGTCGTCATCGAATAAATGTCTCATGAGATACTCTGTGCTTAACATTTCTTTCTTCATAACCTTTGGAATACCTTCTAAAGTATAAAGTCTTGCTATAGCGGATGGATATAATGAAACAGCATCGAAGTCAGCAATGAGTTTCTTTTTGCTCTTTTGTTTCATGTTATCTGACAACATACATCTTCCACCTTGAATGCATCTCGAAATAAATTCTCTTGGTTTATTTGAGAGGTCATATAAATTTCCATTCGGGAAGTACACTCTGTTCTCAAACAATTTGTTAGCAATAGAACAAATACTAACGTAGTCATATACGTTTAAATCAAATTCTTTCAATATGTCATTGCGGAACTTAACAAAACCTTCTCTTAAAATTCTTACATCTTGTTTGCAATAAAATGTGCTATATTTTTCTAAGTCGAAGTGGTTCTCATCTATTCTGCAACCTTTGATGGAATCTATGTTTTTCATGAATGTATCTGCATCCCGGATAAACTTACATGCTTCAGAAATGACACCAGTTCTGTTGTCATTTGCTAACAAAACACTGCTGTAGTAGTTGTATGGAAATACTTCTTTCGGTCCTGTTTGTAAGTTAAACATAGCAGGAAATAGTTTAAGCTTCTTATTTATAACACTGTAAGAGTCTTTTATAATAATTGCCCTTCCTTTATATAAGCCAGTTATTTGCATTGTTCGTGAACCTTTAATGATGGGAGTTCCTTTCACTTCTGTCATGTGTCTTAAGATGAAGTTTATATCATAACTGAGGTTATGGAAATATATTAAACTCTTGTCAGGAAGTCGTTCCAAAAATTCTGTTGCACAGTTCTGACCCCAAATGCTTTCACTCACTGAACCATCTTCACTGTCATAACAGATGTTAAAAGCTTTATGAAAGCCGTCTGTGCTACACTCAAAGTCAGCAAAGAAAACGTGCTCAGGAATGAACTTGCACTTATTTTTATTTACTTCTTTTGACTCGGCTTTCTTCTTCAGTTGTACACAATACTTTGGAGCATATGTCAAATCTTTAAATGGTGCAAGGTTCTGTTTATATAAGTCAGTCGTATATGTGAAAAGTTCTCCATAAGAAATAGGTTCGAAATATTTGCACTCCCACAATGTTTTCATAACATCCCATAGCGGTGTTGTTCTATCCATGCGAACTACATATTTATCTTCTCTCTTTGTATAAATCTTCATCTGTTTCTCAATGTTCATTCCACCACACTCCTTCAAGATTTCTATATAGTTGCGAATGAAATATGTTGTCATTGGAAGTCTTTCATTTAGCATGTAGTGGTCTTCAACAAGAAGTAAGTCAATAGTTCGAACAGTTTCACATTCTTTTGGTATGTATCTCTTTATTTCATTATGTCTTGAGTCATTGAAGTAACCAATGGTAACATTAAATGCTATACCTGTTGCGTCAGAAATTTCTTGTACTTTACTTTGAGGAAAGTCTCTAACACGAATGACTTCTCTCATGTGGTCAATAGTTTCTTCATTTACTCCAGCCTGAATGCAAGCATAAACGAAACAATTGTCTTCTGTCATAAGTGCTGCAGTTCTTTTGTTCAGTTCATTGAAGATTTGGTAGCGTTCAAGATTTATAGGTAATGTGCAAAGATACTTCCAGAACTGACCGCTTCTCTTCTTATAAAACTTCTTTTCACCAAGGATTTCATTCCAGAAGTCATCTATATCTTGTTTATCTCCTGTTTGTTTAAGTCTGTTCAATAATCTTTTCTGTCTTTCTGTCAGTGTGCTTTCATCTCTATATGGTCTCTTTTTTGGTTTGCCTTTCTTTACATCTGACATCGTTAAGCCTTCATATTCTGTTAAATCATACATCTTTATTTCAGTAAGATTCTTTATGTTTGTCAAGAAGAAGTCATAGTGCATTTCAACAATACCTGCAGCATTTGCTTCTATCTCTGATATAAAGTTCTCCTTCAAGAGCTGATGTAGTAATGTTCCAATATTATTGAGGTTTAACGTAGAACATTCATACTTTCCACCAAGTTTATAACATACCATCCATCTCTGTTGTGAGTTTATTTTAATTTTCTCTAAGAGTCTCATGAAAACCTTACCGAAATGTTTGTGTAAGTAGTCTCTGTTTGGTTCATCTAAAGCTTCGATGTTAAAGTCAATGAGTCTATTGCCTGACTTCACATTTCTCTTCCTATTCTCTTCATCTTTCTTTAACCATCTCTCACCTTCTTTTGGTTTGTCGTCAATGGAACGAATGACATCGTTAGCTTTGCGAACTTGTTCTATAGCATTTTTAAACATCTCTCTTCTCTGTTGTTTCAGTGTGTCGTCTCTTCTTCTTGTTTCACCAACGTTCGCATTTGTTATGTCAAACATCTCACGCCTTACTTCATGAGGTATTGAACGTCTATGATATAAGTCAATAGCAACGTCATTTAAAGGAAAAGTTCTTGCATGGACTTCGTCCTCACCGCGTTGTGGCTTTATGAACTCATGAATTCTATCATAACTTATTTCACCATTGTAGTCATTGAGGATGTCAGCGAGTGCCTTTTTGTTTGTTGCGTAATGCTTTGCAACATCTATATTAGCTTCTGTAAGAAGTTGTTTTATTTCCGAGTGTTCTAACTTAGACAACTTCCGATACATCTTTAGTAGGAAATAAAAAAATATTTTTTTGAAAAAATTAGATTAGATTTTTTTAGGTTATTTTTCAAAATAATTTAATATTTTTATTTTAATGAAACACATGCAAGATTGCAAGTTCTTTTCATACAATGCTCTCGCTACTGCCATCAAGAATGAGTTCAATAATGCTTCAAATGTTAATGTTATCTTTAACAAGAAGTTTGTGAAAGAATCTAAGTTTGGTCAGTATGTCAGACCATTAGCTATTGTCATTGACCGCAAACGTTATACTTCACAAGAGTTAGCAGTAGTTTTGAAACAAAAGAGTTTCTTCGTGAATGTCAAAGATACTCATTATACTGTTATAAAGAACTCTAATATTGACTTCTTCAGTATTGTTTTAGATTTATCGCAGCAGAAAGAATATAAGAAAGGTGAAACAAATGTGAAATATTATCCTTCATCTCTGAAGACAATAACGAACAAAGATGTTATACAGAAATTCTTACCAAAGGTTGAAGAAGCTTCTATTGACATTGACGAAGAAAGTGAAATGGTTGAAGAAATAGACCCTGAAGCTATTTAAGCAAAAATATATTTTTGAATAACTGAAAGTGTCACCACGTCACCATGTGCTACCAGGTTAATTAACTTCTTTTAAAAATGATGACAACATGACATTTTGACAACAGTCCAGGAAATAAATTTTATCGTTAATGTTTACGTTAATGTTTTTCATTAAATTTTGACAAAGTGCAAATCTTCACTTCGTCAAAAAGTTAATGTTTTTCATTAAATTTTGACAAAGTGCAAATCTTCACTTCGTCAAAAAGTTAATGTTTTTCATTAAATTTTGACAAAGTGCAAATCTTCACTTCGTCAAAAAGTTAATGTTTTTCATTGAAATCGGTAAGTTTTCATTCTTCCTCTTTGAAGTTATCGAAATATTCTGTTATTTTTTCCTTCAGTAATGGTAAGTCTTCTTTGAATGTAAGTATTGTGCAACCTTTGATGTCATAGTGTGTTTGAGGAAGAGTATTTTTGACAATTTCCTTTATTTGCTTATTCGGTGTCATTGAAATCGGTAAGTTTTCACGATAGAACCAATTTCTGTCAGATTTGTAAATCTTAGCAAGGTCGTAAAAGCTTTTGTTGTTTCTTCTGACTAAATGCAACATAACCATATCTCTGTCTTCTTCTTTCTCCAACTCTTCAGTATATATCATATACTTATAACTCTTTTCCTTTCCTTTTGGTACTGAACGTGGTATTCTTTTCTGTATGCTTTTGTCTTTGGATTCAATGACTTCATCTTTTGCTTGAAGTTTCTTTTCCATCTCTCCACGTTCTGCTTTATATAGTTCATCTAACATCATGAAAATATAACAAGCATAACGAGGTGAAGCCCACATTGCTACAGCATTTACTAAAAGTCTATGAACATAATAACCTTTCAAACCAGGTGCCAAATTCTTGCGATTTTCGTACGGAATCTCTTCTCTCGGTTTTCCGAGGGAAGCAATCATATGAGGAAATTCTTCTAAAAGTTCTTTTGTCTGTTGGTTTTCAAACCAATGATATGCTTGCTTTGTAGAACGAAGAGCATTCATTATACTTTGCATTTGATACATATCATCTTTGACTGAACGAATGAGGCGAAGTTGTTTGTTATATTGTATGTACTCGTATTCTTCATTTATGGCTTCATGAACGATAGCAGTTGTTGTGTTCTCTAATGTTGACATTACTGTCTTTACATACAAAATAAAAAAATAAATAAAAATAAAACTAACTTTATTTTTTTCTATCTTAAGGAAATTCATTATTTTTGTGTTGAATTCAGCAAAAATATATTTTAGGGTAGATGGTTAGATCTAACCTCATTTCTACCCTCATTTCTACCCCAGTTATTTTATAAACATTTTACATGATATACGTTATGAATTCGTGAGATTCTAAACAGTTTGTAGCTTCTATTTCTTCTTTTAGTACATCGAATGTTTTAACAATGCCGAAGGTTTCTTTATACTTCTTCTTGACGTCAGATAATAGGAAATCGTCAGCAGTTGGATAGTTTTTGTTCAGAAATGCTAACATGTCCATTTTATCTTCTGCTGGTTTCTCTACTTCTTTCTTTAAGTCAGCATAGTCGTTTCTCATACGTTCTATCTCTTTGACGGAGTAGTTATATTTCCTCATTGCTGCTTTACATTTAGAACATTGTGGATTCATTTTTGCGTTATACATTGAAATTTGACCTGCTAGAACAACTAAGGCGTCAATGGTTTTCTTTAACTCAAAAGCAGTTGGTTTTATCTGTTCATTCCATACCTTACCTCTTCTATCTTTATCTCTTATCTGCCATACACATTCTGCAACTAATGAAACAAAGTTGTCGTATGTCTTAAATTCTTCGGATTTATATATGTCAGAGATGTTCTTATATACTATGTCGCAATCTTTGTCCATAACTTTATGGTTGCAATGATATCCTAGAAACTCATAATTTACTTTACGTATGAACTTCTTTATTTCTACTGAGTCAGTTGGTTTCACTTCTATTTCATCGAATTCATGAATAGTGAGCTTTTGTTGGGATTTCAGGCAATTTGGGTAAATGGTCAATAATGTCCTGCATGTCATAAAGATATTCTTCATTTTCTTCATTCTGTGCGGTACAGTCTAAATTACTTGTTAAAAGTTCTTGCTTTATCTTCTGGATTTTTGTTTCAAAAGTATATGAAGAAGGAATAAAGCTTTTCATCTCTACTAACATAGATGTTGGATTCATGACTAACGAATTTGGTGCTGTTGTTTGAATTGTTGTTGTGCCGATTGTTGAAATCATATCTTTTATACAAAATAAAAAATAAATAAAAAATAAAACTAACTTTATTTTTTTCATCTTAAGGAAATTCATGAAAATTCAAGACCCTTTGGGTCTCGCCGCTTAGCGGCTGAGGGTAGAAATGAGGGTAGATAACTGTTATTTTGACGAAGTGAAGATTTGCACTTCGTCAAAAAATCCCTGAAATCAAGAATTAATTCCCGTCAAATACAAAAAATGAGGGTAGAAATGAGGGTAGAAATGAGGGTAGATAACTGTTATTTTTGACGAAGTGAAGATTTGCACTTCGTCAAAAAATCCCTGAAATCAAGAATTAATTCCCGTCAAATACAAAAATGAGGGTAGAAATGAGGGTAGATCTAACCATCTACCCTAAACATTATTTTTGGTCATGGACTTCGTCCTCGCCGCTTTGCGTCTTTATGTTAAAATAAATGGTACCATTAATGATATCATGACTGTTCTCGTTCATGTCTGATTTACATCTAATGAAAAAGTTTAGAAGAATTTTCTTATTCTTTCTGGCATATTTTTGTCTTTCCAGTACTCCCGCTCTAATGGACCCAGATGTGTTGGTTTAGATTCTCTCAAGTTCTTAGATGGTATAACATCTTCAACGCCTCCTTCATATCTTACTTTATAAATGTCATCGTTTGTGTTATAGCCAAGTATTTCAATAACCACTCCTCGCTTTGCTTCGTCAATGGTTTCAGCAAGTTTGCCATTACTACTTTCGACTAATTTATGACGAGGGTAAAATGCTATGGAGTCGTCAGCAGCTTTTATAAGATATCCATTACCTTGCGTAGAGTCTACGATATAATAATTTCGACTTAACCTTAAACGTTTCTTTGTCAACGGTTTGTCGTCAAGAACTACACGAACTTTTGTACCAGGAATGAGGGTAAATTGTGTTGAATTTCTGATATTTTGCGTTTGACTTCGTTTCTTTTGTATATACTTTTCTTCTTGTTGTTGTGTCATTGAATTTGGTGTATGTCCTGTTGTAGAATGCGTTGAGGAATTATATACTTCGAGAAAATGTTTCATTGTTTCTTCGGTAAAGTCTCGCTCTTGGTTTAAATCTCTGAGAGTCCTTATGAAGCGGTTTATGATGCCGAGTATGTTATGGTTATGGTCTTCAGTAGTGTAGTGAGTTATGTTATGCTTAATGAGAAAATCTGTGATTTCATTGCTGAGGTATGCACTGTCTTGGTCTGATGTTAAAGTACTTGGGCTATGTTCTGCTACAAACTTTTGTAAAACTCTTAACACTTCACGAGTTCCTTTGTTCCTCATTGGATATGCATATGCTTTACGAGTGTTAACATTTATGAAGATGAGGAATGGTTTATGTCCTCCTTTTCTGCTTTGAATGAGAGTGTCAAATTGGTATGCGTCAGGAGTGTTGGAGTAAATTGGTAAAAAGTAGTCGTAAGGGTTTATTTTTGTTTGATGTACAACATTTTTGTCAAAGAACCTTTTCACTTCAGCTCTGTTAGTAAATCCCCAACTCTTTGCAGCTTCATTGAACTTCTTAAATGACCTCCATGGATGTTGTTCGAATACTTCTTTCAAGCTCATTTATGTAAAGTTAAAGTTTATTCAAGACGGTAAGTCCGCAAAGCAGGCTCAAGCGCGTTCATTGAACGCGGTACCATGTGAATATAGTCACAAATGGTGGCATATAATCTTCACCCGAGCCTGTTGGATTTGTTGTGAAAGTGTGTGAATGATTTCCTGTGGTTCCACAGAAAATACCTGTGCTTGAATCTACTGGGTCACTTGAAATATCATATCTATGCATTCCCTGTCTATCCGAACCTGCTGCAAGATTTGTATAACCTCTTTTTGTTATTGAATGTGAATGACTACCTGTTGTGTTTGTAGTTCCTGTATGAGTGTGCGGTGGAAGGTTTGCTTCTTTAATTTTCTTCGAACCACCTGTTTGCTTTGAAGAGTTCGCACAGTATAAGAATTTATCTACAATCTGCTCCCACATACCAAAACCTAAAACTGTTTCTGGATTTGTTGAATTCAGTGACGTATAAATAGAGCCTATAGGATATAATGTTTGAAGTATTTCTGTCTTTAATGTTTGAAGCTCTGTTTTGTCTGCTTTCTTATCTAACATTGTTGGTAGTTCATATGCTTCAAAGTTTCTGGCATGATCTTCGATATTCCTGCAACTCTTATCTAAATTGTTAAGAGTATCTTTTACGCTTGTACTTGGATTTTCTAATGGTGCACTTGAACCAAGGTCAAAGTTCAATATTATGTCGTCTGCTCTAACAGTAGTGAAGGATTTATGTGTATGGTTCTTGTCGGCTTTCTTATCTAACATTGTTGGTAGTTCATATGCTTCAAAGTTTCTGGCATGATCTTCGATATTCCTGCAACTCTTATCTAAATTGTTAAGAGTATCTTTTACGCTTGTACTTGGATTTTCTAATGGTGCACTTGAACCAAGGTCAAAGTTCAATATTATGTCGTCTGCTCTAACAGTAGTGAAGGATTTATGTGTATGGTTCTTGTCGGCTTTACTGTCTAATGTAGCTTGAAGTTCATTTATATCGGAGATGTTGTGTTTATGAGATTTCAAAACTTTGTTCATTGCTTCGAGTTCATCTTTGTCAGCTTTACTTTTAATAGCATCTTCAAACGTTATTTTTGCCTTAACTCTCAATGTAAATCTTGGTTCAACTAATACACCGTTAACATTGAAAGTAGAGGCATAAATTTCACCGGTATAACCAAATGCTTCTGGTGCTTTAGCTACATCATACTGTACAGTACAGCTTATGTCATAACCTTTAGCACGAATGTATTTATATCTTCTTTCATTAACATTTTTTGTCTTCGCTTCATCACTTCGTGTTAAATATCCATGGTAGTCTGTTATAATCTGTTCGTCTGAAGTTATATAATGAACGTGGTTTTTATCTGCTTTTTCGGCTAATTTCTCTTCTATCTCATTTATTTCAAGTTCATGCCTACCACCACCTCCCGAAGAAGTATTTTTCTTCAGCTCTTGAAGAACGTCCACTTCGCCATCTTTAGTGTCAATAATGAGACTTTGTGTTAAAACCTTTCCTGTCTTAATGGATGTTTGTAAAACTTCTTCTTCACCGTGTTCGGGATCATGGTCGTCATCATATCTTGTGAAATCAGAGATGTTGTCATACATTAAGCATATCTGTCTCAAAAGTTCTGCTATTTGAAACAGGAACGAAAGATATACAGAACTTTCATCATCTCCTAAAGTCAAGTCTGCTTTCTTAAGTATTTCTTGAATGTATGCAATGAGAACAGAGTACCTTGGAAAATATTCGAACAATATATCATTAGCTGTTGGTTTTGGTGGTTCTTCTGGAGTTTCTGCATCTCTTGACTTCAATGCTCTTGCTCTCAAAGACCTAAATGTTAGAGCACCAGGTTTTACAAAGGACTTTATAAATGCTTTAATAGTTCCTGGTAAGTTATTGTTAGCATTAAGTAAGTTCCTTATGCTTCCATCATGTACGTCCATAGCACTATGTAAAAAATCTATACTTTTCTTGTAGTCAGCAATAGACTGACTGTGATTTTTTAAAGATTTGTCAATACCTTTAAGCCAATCTTCATGCATGTCTGATACTGAGCCAAGAATATCATTTGCTTCCTTTAGTGTATTTTGTGCTTCTCGTAAAGTATCCAATCCCGTACGTGCATTGTTTGCTATACGTCTTACAGTATCTATTTGACTCCTTGTTTCTTGCATCCAACCAGATAAAGTTTTAATAGTATCCGAACCATTTGAAATGAAGTTCAAAGCATTTTTAACGTCATCTAAAGCTTCTTCACCAAGTACTGCCCATATCTTTCCGATTTGGTATTGAAGAACTCCATATGAAGCAGCTGTTAAACCAGTATTTATAAGGTCCCATATCCATGATTTAGCAGTTTTTCCATCCTTTCCATCCTTTCCATCCAAACCGTTTTCGCCTTGAGGTCCTTGTATTCCTTGTATTCCTTGTATTCCTTGTGGTCCTTGTGGTCCGGTGTCACCCTTCTCTCCTTTCAGTTCATCTTTATGTTCGTTATAATATTCTAATGTCATAAGGTGTACATCGTTACTGCTACCAGCAACGCCGAGAATTTGTTTCTCATTCATGACTAAATTCTTTAGGCATTTAATGTTGTCGTCAAATCGAAAGCTCTTTAACAATTCAATGAGAACATTTAATACTTTCACTAATGAGGCATCTACTGTAGAATTTATATATTGCACCGTTCCATCATTTATGATGGGAACCTTGCTTGTTGTAATGAATGGGTCATAAGTGTTAAAAGTATCGAAATCAATGACTTTTTTAGTTTTTCCATCGTCAATGACTAAATCATTGCCTTCAATGGTTAAAGTTGAGTTTTCGTTTACTAGTTCATGTGCTCTTCTTGCTTCATTTGTTTCATACGCATATGCAGCAATAGTCATATTTTAATGAGAATAAAATGTTGTTCTATTTGCAAAGTACAGACCCAAACGAATACGGGACAGTAAAGCTACAAACAAACTTAGGTCTACAGAATGAGGCGCTTGCATTCAGAATGGTTGACTTCAATACTATTGCTTCATTCGTTATAACTGACGAAACAGATTTCATGGAGTTTGAAATAGATGGAAAGAAGCACGAAATAAGATTTCACAATAATGTAGAATATAAGATGGAAACATTAGCTGGAGTGTTAAATGCGCTCATAAATACTACAATAAACAAGGAGAACGAAGAAAACTTAATGAATGTTAAACTTATTGCAGGAGTTTTGAAGTTCAGTTATGCGAAAGAGTTTAAGATACCAAGAATGAGTCATAGAGTACAACTTCTTTTGGGAGCATACCATATGACATTTCCTTTGAAAAGTGTTGACAAAACGATTGAGATGAAATCTGTTCCATACGTATGTTATGGCAATTGTTTGTACATTGAGTCAAAAATAGCTAATGTCACAGGTATTTCAGGAGTTAATAGTAAAGGTTCAGTAGAATATAAATCCTTCTGTTATGAAGTAAATTCAATGTTCATTCCAAACGTTCCTGTCATAGCAACTCATTTAGGTAAATGGGTTCGCATTAGTCCTCATAATTTGAAAGACATGCAATTCAGACTTGTTGACTTTCAAGGAGAGCCTGTAGAACTGAAGGCACCAGTGCGAATGACTGTTGAAGTTGACTTTTTAGAAAATATTAAATGCAACAGCTTACAAGAGAACTCAGAGCTAAAAATATAAAGTATGAATGTTATGTATTAGGTCATGAACTTTGGTTGTTGCTGTTTGACGAAACAAATGAGTTAGTTATGTCAGTCAAGAGAACAGAAAAATATTGTGTTAGTGAAAACTGCACCAAGTCAATAAGATTAGGTTTGCATTATGAAGATGAGTTCGATACTGTTGAAGAAGTTTTGGATAGATATTACAAATTGCTTTAATTTACTAAAACATATTTCAAGCAAAGTTTATATTCTGTTGAAAGTTTTGTATACTCGTTCGAATATTTATACTTAAACTCAACTCCTGTAGTTCCTGGTGTTTCAATGATGCGGATGTTACCTATTTTCATGAATAGTGGAGTTTGACCACAGCATTCGATTTCAGGGTCGAGATAGTCAATGACACATTGTTTCCCTGTTATTCGTGAGATAACATTTTCAAGGTCCTCCTTTGTTAGAATTATTTGGTTCTTGCTTATAAGATTTGTCAAAAGCTTCTTATCGTCTTTGAGTAAAATTGTTTGGTATAACTGAAGAAGGTAATGGTCTACGTTATCTGAAGGATTTGTTTGAACATTTGTGTAAGGGTTGTCGTTGGCTTCTCTTGAAAGAACTTGGTCCAGTGGTGGATACTCTAACTTAACATCTGATGTAGCGTTAGCGTTTGAAGCTGTGTTTAAATTCACCGACTTAAGATCTGGTTCTTTTTCTTTCAAACACTCCGAACTATAGTTCTTTATGACAATATTGTTTGTCGTTCGTAAGTCAACATTTGATGTTGGTTCAATTGGAACATTAACGGCACCAGCTAAGATGGATTTGCTTCTCATTTCATATAGAATAAAAACCTTTTATATGTATGAAATGAACAATATACTCGACAAGGGTTTGAATGTAAAGCTAACGAATGAAAATATTGTTGAATTCACTGAGACAGGAGCTGTGTATAAAGATGTAGAATTACTGAACAAAAGAGCAAAGGGAAGAAGCAGGAATATGAACAAAGGGTGGAAGCCTATAAAAATTTATGTCAATGATGGCTCAGGAGGTTCAAACATAAAGTATGCAGAAAGTTATAGAGTTTATGCTCTCAAAGGTGAAAAGCCTTCATTTAAGAACAGCTATTCTAACACATATCCTCAAAAGCTAACGGATGGGGAAGTGGATGATATGAATGACAGCAAAAATATTAACAGAAATGGCGACAGAGATGCATGGAATTTGTTTACCATCAGTCAATTGAAGGTTAAACTTTAAAACAATGTTGGTCGTTCCCATGGAATATTTTTGACTTTAATGGTATTAGTCATGATATGAATCTCAAGGTATGAACGAGGAGAGATGAGAGACTTATATGCTTCCCAAATTTCTTCAAAAGGTAATGTTATACCTGACTGTTTCCAAATGAGTTCAATATCATAGCGTGAGAAACCTTGAAAGATAACGAAGTCAGTTATGAGACGTTTTATGTTTAAAGCAAGAAAACGCCATGTTTGCATAAGTATTGCTACAGTTAAATGGTAATGTCTGACTTTAGTTATGATGTTAGCTAATGGTGAGTCTGGTTTTGACACTAAACCTTTTCCGGCGAAGTCGTCACAAACGAGCAGAGTGTTTGAAGGATACTTTTTGAAGGGGTATTTTGAAAGTTTTGATAGAATGTAGTTTGTCAGTCGTTTCATATCGTAAACTCCTGAGTATTGACGTAAGTGGTGTTTGTCAATAATTCTTTCCATCTCCTCAGAAGTCTTTTGCATTCCTGACTATATGAACTCTACGATGGCATAATATTTCCTCTTACGTCGAATGTAACGTTGAAGAAATTCAATGAGTTCACTGTCTGGAACTTTAACGACAGAGGCTTGAACTTTTGACATAAATGTTTTCGCTGTTGAATCCATAGAGTCTGAAGTTGCTGATATAATGATTTGGTCATAGTAAGAGTCGTTTCCTAAACGCTCTGTTATGAGTATATGACGAATGAGGTTAAATGTCTTACCTGAACCCATCTTTCCACAATAGAAATAAACGCCATTTGAACAGAATTCATAATCTTTGCTGAAAGGAAGAATAAGAGAAGAGTTAAGTTTGTCTGTAGTTTCATTCATGTCTTCATCTACGTCATGTATTAAATGCTTCATTTTATCTCCATTAAAAATGCAAGTCAGAAATATTCAGAACATAGCACCGAGTCTAACTGACAAGAGTATAAAGATATACTATGAACACGTTATGATGAAACCAACCAAAATTCAAGAAAGTCAGTATACTTATGAATATCCAAGACACTGGGTAGAGTATGTAGGAGGTGAGAAAGCTATTGAAATCAGACAGGTTCGAAGTATTCCAGCAGGAAGGACAATATTATTGAAGAACTTTAATGTTTTGAGATATAATGATGAAACAAAGAAGCAAGATAGTTTCCCTGTTGCTGTGTATGTGAACTTAGACACAGGAGATGACATGAAAGTTTTTAACACAAAGCTTCAAACGGTAGTGAGAGAACAACTGACTGCGGAAGGGCATCCATTACCTTCAGAAGTTACCATAGCATATAATTTTGAAACAAACTCAATAGATTTTAAAGTCATCTCTGCAAAGAAGTCAGGTTTTACATTTAATGAAGCAGATGTATATTCGAATGAAAACTTCAAAGCTATTGCATGGTTAGATAATGACGATTGCTTTAAGAAAATATTTAAATACAGTAACTCAACGATGTCAATAGATGACCTTCGTGGAATGTTACCATCGACGTTTACAGTTGAAGGCTCAGCAGGATTGCTTACAAGATTGTCAATTGGTGGTATTTGGTCTCGTGAGAACATTGTTATAAAATCCAGTATAAGTGAATTTGCTGAAGAATCTATATTATGTCTTTCAAACTACATGTATTCGCCGCCAAAGCATTATAGTATAACAAACTTTGTCAGTAAGTTTAACATAAGACTTGTCGAACCTTCTTCAATGAAAGATGTTGTGCTATAGGGTGTCCAAAGGTGTGTTTAGCACAAACCTGAATACTGCGAATAGAAATAAACAAGTTACATATATATAAAGTTTATTTAAATATAATCACCATTGGATTCAATCACGCGTTCGCAGCGATCGATCCAGGCTTGAAAGACACGCTTTAAATCATCATGAGAAAATTGCTCAAATTGCTCTCTTACAAAATTTTCAAGATCATCTGGACTCGCGAATTCGCGTCCTTCAGCTCTCTTTTTTAGCGTGCCGAATAAATAAAAGTCAGAGGGTGCAATATCAGGTGAATAAATTGGGTTTGGAACAACTTTGACATTGTTTTCCACCAAGTAATTCATTACCTTATGACTTTTGTGAACTCTTGAATTATCTAAATGAATTGCAAACTTTTGTTTTTGTTGTTTGGATTTCTCAAACTCATCAGAATTGATAATTTGAGTAAGAACATTGTCAATTAGATACTGAGCATTCATCGTATTAGGTTTTTGAAGAATATCAATTGCGATGATGCCATTCACGCCCCAAAAAACCGACAACATCATCATTGGTGTGTCAATTTTTTTCTTCGGGAATGTTTGCGGATTTTCATCCTTCGGGATCCACATGATTTTGGCTTCTGTTGCATATTGAAACCAAGACTCGTCCCCTGTTACTAAAAAGCGAAACTTCTTGGATTGATACGCACCCAATATAGAGAGGAGCTCTTTCGAAGATTGGACTCTAGATTTTTTTGAACTGAATTAAGGTTGTGCGGAACCCAACGTGTATACGCTAGTTTGTAGTTCAAATAATTGTGCAAATAATAACTGACTGTTGTACCTGGTATCTTTGTCATCTCCTCTATCCTTCTGAGTGATGCTCTTGGGTCTTCATCTAGCGCTTGAAGAATTGCTTTGATTTTTCTTTGATCCGGCGATTTTTTGTCAATTTTTATGATGGGCGCCTTTTTGTTCATGAAGTGATACATCCTAACATGATACGTTACAGTGGAATAGCTAGGAGCATCCATACCGAAGCATTTTACCAATGTCTCGTAGATTTTTTTACAGTCTTTGCATTTTTTTGCAAGAGCGAGGATGTTTTCTTTATGATTCATTAAAAAAATGAAAAAAATCCCGCCAAAATTTCCCGCGAAACTGCCTCTTGTCTCAAAATTCATTTTATATCCCGGCATGGCGCCAAAATACAACATACTCATCATATACATATATTCATATTTTTTATTATATATTTATAATCAGCATATATCTCCTTTAATAGTCTCATATAGAGCGCTGTGCTAAACGCACCTTTGGACACCCTATACCTAAAGATGGAAAGGATGGACTCATTATTGAGATGATTTTAATAGCATATTAAATGAGCTTGTTCTTGAAGGTCATTCATGATGAAATAACTGTTGTAGAAGATGTTAGCAATTGTTCAGACATTTTGAAGCGTATAGATGATATAAGAAATAAGTTAGATAGACCGCAAAGCGGTGAGGGCGAAGCCCGTGAGAACGTTTATGCTTCATTGACTTTCTCCAGTAACGAGAACTTTTATGAGATAATATTGAAGAGAGATGATTTTAATATGGTGTAAATGGTAGCTTGGGCAGCTTTAGGCGCAATGGGAACAAAAGCATTAGCATTTGGAGCAAAAGCACTTGGAGCTTATGACGCAGTAAATAAAATGAGTGGAGGAAGGGTTTCAAAGACATTAGATGCAAATAAAGGAAAGATTGGAGGCTGGGTTGCAAAGAAGTTAAGATTAAATAAAATAGGGCTCATAAATAAAGCATCCAATTTGGTTGCGACTGAGTCAGAAAATGCTTTAGGAAAGGACGATGAGTTTGCAAAACACGCAAAAGACTTTAATGACCAGATGAAAGGTGAAACAATGCATTTAAATAGAGTCGATGGAACTAAAGAAAATGTTTCTTCTCCACCAGTAGTTCTTCCGTATGGTCCCTATGGAATGTATGGAAACCCTTACGAAAGACCATTTGACCCATTAACTGGTGGAAGTAACTGGTATCATTACGGCCGAAGAAGAAAGACAGTCAAGTTGGAGACAGACGTGAAGAAAGCAACTAAAAAGAAACCAAGGAAGAGAGTTATAAAGCAATGAATTCAACAGGGTGAAAAACCGGGTGAAAAAAGAGGTGAGATTTCACCACTTCACCTAAATTTATTTTTGTGCTATGTTTTTCATACGTGTGAGGGTGGTGATATCATTAATTTTTTATTTTATTTTTATATAAATGACGAAAACTATTGAGATAACAAACTACAACGGTCATGAGTTCAAGAATTTGTTCTTCGTTCCTCGTGAAAATACATTCTATCAGATACGAGGGAGAAAGGGTAAAGTTAGTTTGAGCGTTTATGAAGGAATGAAGAATGGAAAGTTTATACAAGCATACGATACAAACGGTAAACGTGTTTCATTAGCTTTGTCAAAACTTACTAACATTCATTTTGACAGTGATTTTGACCTATATGAAGAAGAAAGTGAGTCAGAAGATTATGAGCTGTTATGTGAAGCACAGCAATGGGAGGAGTTGCAATACTTTTGTAAGTGAGAACGTTTATTTTTACATTAATGAAGTCATTAGTGGTTGGCGGTTTGTAAATATTTAAGGTTAAGTTAGTGTTGTCGTTAGTGAAGTAGTTAGTGAAATCGTTAGTGAAATCATTTATGTGTCAGATGGTTTTGTAAATATTTAAGGTTAAGTTGGTGTTATGGTTGTGTTGTAAAATATACGTTACCGGTTTCGTAAAGTGTCAAAACCGCTAAGTGGTGTACGGAGGCGCGCAGTGCCACAGTACACGACTTAGTTATACTAACTAAAGTTGCATAATATAATTCTTGAATTGGATCATATAATACCGAGCTAAACATATCTGAATGTTTCAAAGTTTCATTTAGATTTTTGATAATATTATCTGATTTAAAATCACCTGTTAAAACATTTTAACAAGATTGAATTCATGTTCAATGAGACGGATAATTAGTTCGGTGGGTTCATATGTATCCCATTTATCTTTAATTTCGGCATTAAGGGATTCAATAAGAGATGTTGTGAGTATGCCAGCGGTGTAGTCAGCGAATCCTTCAAATGGGTTAATACTATCTAAGTACTTAAAGAGATCCTGATTATTTTCGCGGTTTGGATATTCCTCTTGTAAACGAGTTTCTAACTTTTTAATCAAGTCAATTCGTTTTTGAGGATGGTCTGCGTAAGCGACTTCAACAATTTCGGAATAGACATTGATGTATTCCCTTTTTGTTGCAAAATGACGTAAGCAAAATTTATGAACGCAAGAAAAGCCTGATTCTCTAACAGCAGCTATAATTGCCGGACCTTGATCGGAATAAATATTCTTGAATCTGCTTGGTGGAATAAAAGATTTCAATTTAGTGAGTATATCCTTAATTGTTATCGTATTTTCACTAACAGACCATGCAAATGCAATAGGGATAAGTCTATTATTTGGTGCAGGTGTACCAATAATGAGTAAGTTTCCCTTTTTAATACAAAATAAAAACGTTCCATCAATTTGAATTATTCCGCAAAAAGCTTGTGTTTGCATGTAAAAATGAGTTATTGGAGGAATTACAATAAATGAATAAATTTGAAAGTCTTTTGAATTTTCAGGTAATTCATCACCTTTCTTAAATGTATGCAATTCAATTCATTGTTAACTTCTTTAACTAAACATTTCGCAGAATCCTTGTTCGATTTTGTTTATTATTGAAAAAATTGTTGAGAAATAATTGTAAGATTGAATTATATCCCCTTTTGTGGTTCCTTTAAGTTTATTTACTATATTATGGAACATCGTATAAGTTGCATTGGGAATATTCAATTCTTTTGCAAAAATTTCTTTGCATTGAGGAAACATTATCAGAATTTGCTAATTCATAGACTTTTTTTCCTGCTTGCAACTAAGAATTTTTGGTATATTGTTACTCGGCTTGCATTGCTTTGCTCTATGCTCGTGTTTTAATTACTGGAATGAAGAAAAGTTGACCATTTTCATGAGTCTTTACAAGCTCCATGCAAAATTGGCAGTTAGGACAACGAAACTTTTTTCCTTGCTCAAAATTTAATGGATAAAAAGAATTATATGAATCTTTTGCAATAAATATAGCAGCTTCTGTAGGATCTGTAAATTTTAATTTGCTATATCTTTCCTTGAGAATTGGAATTGGGGATTTTCAGGTATTTCCATTCTATATTTCAATTTTTTACGGAATTCAATTCATTTTGAATTAAATCCAGCATATCAGCTCCATCTCCTTTTTCTTCATCAACAATAGCTTGGATGGATACTGATATAGTTTGATTCTCTTCCACTATTGTCGGTTCGCTTTCCGACATGAGATAAAATTGAAGGTTTAACGTACTTTTGATACTCTGAGTTAAAAAAAGATTTTCTTAACATAATTTGATTTATTGGTCCTTAAAAAATTCTGATTCAAAATTGAATTGAATCGAACGAGTTTTCCTTTTGAGTCATTTCAAATATTCATGAGAAAGAAAAAAAATTCTAGCAATTTCAAATATTTTTGATTTGATTGAATTCAAAAGTGTCACAAATATTCAATGAGAAAGAGAAAAGAGATCGAATATGTTGTTTCTGAGCGAATAGTCAAGCAATATTTCGTTAAGTACAAAGATCAGCATCCGGAAAAAAATAAATGGGTATATCAAAATGAGATTCCGCAAGAAATATTTGAAAAATATCTAGAAACGAAGAAAACAGAAAATATTGATGAAATGTTACGCTGTACTCGAATTGTTCATGTTGTTGATCAAGATAAAAAAGAATTTTATCTTGAATTTTAAAAAAAAATCAAATTCATCACATATTAAACAAGAATCTAGATGAAGAACATCAAAAGGCTTATATAGATTATCTTGAAAGTTTACTCAAACTTGAAATAAAAAATAAAAATTAAATTAAATTAACCCTCGTTAGGATATCGTTGCAAATAAAGATCTGTTTCTCAGAAAGATCCTGATTTTCTGATAAATATTCTGTTGTAACTTCTACAAGGTTTAAGATATGAAAAACATTTTTGAATATTTCATCGCTATCAAATCTGCGGAAACATCTGGAATATAATTTCAAATATTTGTGAAGATTTGAATTCTCAATTGCATAATTAATTAAAAATTCATGTGAATTTAAAAAATCGGTAGATGAAATTTGCATGGGTATAAGAGGAAGTACACAATAATACCCCTGAACTACATACTCTGTAAATGAATAGTGAGGAGAAAGACTTCGCAGAATTTCAAGTGTTTTTATGAATTCTAAAGCCATCTCAGATGTTATATCGACTGCTTTATAAAATAAAACTATAAATTTGAGAAGATAAACAAAATCTTCGTTATTTATAATTGAATTCACGTCATTAAAAAAGTTGAAATAATTTGATATTAGTATATCCGAACATGGAAGAGCAGTTGCATATCCTGGGTAATATTTTAATAATTTTGTAAAGAAATTTGCAATTGCATAAGTTGAATATTGATTTTCGTACTCAATAATACTAGAAAAAATTTCTTTCTTGAGTAAAACTGCGTTTTGGAAGAATTCAACGTCAAGAATATTGTTTTTAATCAAAGCAATAAATGTATCGATGATATAGAGAGAATTGTCACTGCTGCTTATGAAACGTAATATCTCATCATATTGATCGGAAAATGTTGATAAATAAAGGTATTGTATGTTATCTAAAGCTTTAAAATGAATTAATTTTAATGAAAAAATGAAAAAAATCTGGTTAATATAATGCGATAAATATTCGAATAAATTTTCCAGTAGTATCAAATCTATTTGAAAGATATTCGAAGAAGTGATATTTTGAATTGTGAATTTTAATATTGTTTCATTTTGTGTAGATTGCTCGATAATGAAATGTATCAAAAGATTCATTGAATATGAGTCAATGGAAAAGCTTAAATCCTTAGGGATATCCAAAATAAATCTTAATAAAGAAGATTCGTCTTAAAAATTAGCTTCCGAAAGTTCTATTTCAGTCGGAGCTGGAAGATTCCGATCATTTATGAATCTCGAAACGACAGAAAATTTGTATTGTTTATATTTCATTATTCGAAATGATAAACTTCAAAATCTAAAATTTATTTTTTTACAATATATTTCATCCTATTGTCAAGGCTAAATTTTTCACCGGAAGTGTATCAAAAATTGATAAGATTTACGGTGATCTAATTATGACAATTCATTGCATCTCGTGATATAACGCAGATATAAACACAACTGATATTGCATAACTAATAATTGAGTCAAATAACTAAATTATGTGTTATATTTTACACATATTTCTTCAATTTTGTAATAAATGGATGTTTAACACTAATTTTTTAAGGACTTCGACTTTAGCATCACATAAATATGTTATTTTCTATATTAAAACGTAATTTTGGTGGTCTTAGAATAGAAAAATATGCAATATTCGTGGAGATAATGAGGGTTCTTAAACATGTTCTTAAAAATAAATAAAATACCCAGATTTTCCTTACTTTTACCACTCCCCATGTAATTTCTGGGGAAAACGATAATTCATTTTTTTTATGGATGAATAGATCGTTTTCCTAGAAAGGACCTCATATCTCTGGCTAAAAAGAGTGTCAGATCCTAAATAGATTATTGATCTAGTGTACAAATCCAATAAAAAGCCTATTTTTTTGGCTTTTTTGGTGCTCATTTTTTCGAAGATCTACATGAATATGGGGAAACCATCGGATTTTTTTGGTTAACCCACATCTTCATGTAGTCTGGACTATCTTTCCTCGAAGGACCTCTTTACGGGTGTAAAAACTCATAAAGTTCTCAAAAGATTCATTCTCGATCTCCATGCTGAAAGAATTTACAATAAAAAAGAGATCTACGCATCAAACTACAGCCATAAATGAACTGAACCCCTAAAGCTCAGCTCTTAGTTTATCAAAAACGTCGAAATCCTTCTCATTGCAATCAAATTTTCTCAATAACTCATAAGAAAAATCGAATTTTGATTAAGCCGATGTTATAGGTATCACAAATACTACAAACTTGAGCAATATCGAAATTGCCAGCAAAAGTTTGAAATTGCATTGCTCATATTTGTTTTGTAAACTAAAAATCTGCTTATATTATTCATTAATTTTTTATATATTATTCATATACTTTAATAAAAACAATACTATTTCACCTTAAAAATGAATTTCATAAGTCAATATTATTTTTTTGAAAATGTATCAATTTTCGATTAAAACAACATGAGAATAAAATTTACGCAAAATTATTTTAAAAAATGGTTTTAAAAATTTACAATTGATTAAGAATAAGATTGCAAGAAGTTTTGAAGTTTAATTTTAAGAAAAAAAAATTCGGATATTATTCATGGATCTAAGTAATCTGATATTTGAGTATCGGCACTATGCATAAAACATATATTTATAGTTTTTTTGGAGTTTTATAATTTTAAATATATTCAAATTTGGCAATCCAATAGATTTTTAAAAAATAGGTAAATAAAAATAGATTACATATGCAGCAGATTTAGAACATGAAACAAATCTTATAGTGACCCAAAAAAAAATTCATGATCCAAAAAAGAGAAAAATTAGCTAAAGGGAATAAAACCTTGGCATAATGAATCATTATGTTGGATGTTTCCACTACACTACACCGGCAGTTCGAAAAATGCCCTTGGTGGTTCTATTTAATAGCTACTCCCAACGATAGGCGGTGTCCCCAGCTTTAGAGAGGTGGTAAAAGTAAGGCAAATCTGGGTAATACAAATCTTTATTCAATCTTTTGATATTGTTGGTCCTCTCTTTGTGAAAATACTTAACTTCAAAGAGTATTATGTTTTACCTAGTGAGGACCTTAAGTTTGCAAAAACATAATAAAAGTAAAATAAAAAAGATCGGATTTATCACAAAACTTTGAGTATTATAGGATTTAATATATTTTCTTAGTAGATTATATGATTTAGTTTCTTAAAATCTAAAGTATTTCTTGAGGAAAATATAAATTGAAATTCAAAAAGTAAAAAAAATGTAAACAAATCAAATTTTAAATGGACCAAATGTTGATTTTTCATTCGTTTTCTCATTATCGAAAAAAATTTGGAAAGCTAAGAAGTCAATAACAAGTTATATAATACAACAAAAACCACATCGGATATGTTTTCATCAAATAGTCTCCTAGATTTGTTATGAAATTAAAATATCATGATATTTTAAGGGCTTTTGATTTCAATATTAGAATTATTCAGTTATGTCGTGCTAATATCAATTGCTTTATACAATTAATCGTTTACAAGCTGCAAAAATCGAACAATAATTTGACTTTGTAAAAAAAGTGCGTCATTTTTATTCGTTATACTTACAAAATGTAAACATTACGAGAAACATTTACATTTGTAAATGTAACAAGTAAATACATCAGATTTAAATTGTAAATGTAGTTTATCTCTCTCATCTCCTTTTTAAAAGGTATTACATACATACGAACGCATGGGTCACTCAATAATTAGCGTGATAATAATTGAGGATGGACTGTAATCGTAATTTTATTTTTGGACTTATATTTCGACATTTTGAAGTCGCTTGAAAGTCTTGCAAATGATTAAATTTGGAAAATTTGACCTAAGTCTGCATTATTTTGATGACTTAAACAATTCTATAAATCTGTTTTCCTAAAAATTTAAAAAGATATAATTTCAATTTCCCTAAATTTATGTAATTCATATATCACCAAAATATTTGGACTGCATTTCGTTTGTCTGCACCTAATTAAAGTCTAAATACCAATTAATTTTGGAGTTGCATTGCTTTTAATGTAAAAATGCACGTTTAGAAAAAGACGATAACGATTAAATTACAAAATCGATAACGACGACGATTAAATTACAAAATCGATAACCTCTCATAGTTTTTTTGACAATTAAATCTCAATTGCATATTTCGAAGGTTATTTATTCATACGAACTACTTTTTTATCACTTAGCAAAATTACCTTTTCTTATGCTGGAAAATCACAATATTTCAAATGATTCCAAGAAGCTGTAAATACTATGATGGATTATATTAATACTTGCGATGGTCATTATGAAAAGGGAATGGAGCTAATACATCATTAAAATTGATTCTTCATTCTTAAAACTTTTGATCGCATCAAATTCAAATAGTCTTTCAATTTTGAATGTGTTTTGAAAACCTTAAGGTTTAATAATAAGTGAGGCTTTAAATTTTATGCTAATTCATTTATCTGGTAAAATTTTGTAAACCTTTGTAAAGTGATATTTTTGTTGAAACTAAGATTTAAAGTTAACAGCTTAAAATTCAAAAGTAAGAAGGAATGAGGACTCTCATATTGCATGAAATCACCCTTTTCTGCTTTTTATTGATGTACTTAATAACAAGTTTGAGTTTTGTAAGTGATGTTAGTTTCAAAGTCGAAGAAAAAACGCTCATAACAAATTCACCATACTTAATTACGAACGATACATCATACGATAAAGCTCAAAATATAATTAGTTTGGTTTCAAATTTAATCATGCCTAATCAAACCAAAATAATTCCAAGTAGAATTCCTCCTATTGAATATAAACCAGGAGATTGTATAAAAATAAAGAAATATATTCACCCCCTTGATTTCCCTGGTGTTGACGTTCAAGAATTGAATTTAAAGATCCCAATACACGATCAACGAGTTCTTAAAGCTATTCTTCCAACAAACTACCAGATTGTATTCTTTTCAAGTGCAGCAATCAGAGAATTTACCAGATTATATCATTTTAAAAACGCATTGGTTACATATATGGGGGTTTTCTGCAAAGATTGTCAGGTTAAATTCCCTAATGATCATGTTGGTGTAGATACATCCTCAATAACTGTCTCAAACAGAGTTATTGAAAATCTAATTATAGGTAAAACAACATTCATTCCATGGGGTCATTTCTTAACTGATTCTCCAATTTCATCCTTGCTCTACCTTCCGGAAGAAATTGTTAACAAATCACAATATTATTTCTACAAAGAAAGCTTTTTCTACGGTGACAATCTTAAAGCTTTTGGGTGGGGACATTTGCAAAGGGCCTCGCTTTATCGCGATGCAACATTAGTTAAAAACTTATACATGGCTGTTCCAAATGATTTTGTGAATGGTCAGACATATTTCTTTAGACTATTAAGAGAAAGATTAATGAAATTATACAAATGTGAAGATATAAAACCAACTCAGGGCACTATTTCAAATAAAGGTCTCTATAAACCTAGACATATTTCAAATATGGACAAACTTATTGAAAGAATCAGAGAGACGTATCCAAACATAACCTGGACTTACCATTCAGATGATCAAATATCAAACACAGCTGTTGCCATCAAAATCCTATCAGCAACAAAGTATTTTGTAACTCCATGCGGATCAGCAGCTTTCAAAATATTATATATGCATGAGAATACTGGTATTTGTATTGTAGGAATGGCTATAACTGACTGGGCAAATCTTGGAATTTGCCAAGCAATGGGAATTTGGTGTACATACTCTTATAATCCAACTCTTCCATGGCTTGATAGAAGTACAGGTATTATTGATATCGAAATGAATTTGAGATTTCTTTCTTATCTTATTTATGCTGTTGACAATCAGAAATGGCCAACAGTAACAAAAGATAAAGTTGAATTCTTGTTTGAGCAGGATATGCATAGAAAGATCCTTGATATTGATCCTTCATCATCCCTGCAAATTCCTTGCAATATTGATAAGTATTATGACAACTTAATTCACCACAAATCTCAACCTAAGAGATGTGAATCAATTAAGTCGATCTATTTCGATAGAAACGTTCCAATGAGATAAAAATTTATTATATTATTGTTATGTATATAAAATAAAGCATATATTGTTAAACCCAATGTCTGTTTCACTATATGTTCATTTAAATACATTCGATACAATATTTATGTATAAAAGATAAAAAAACTATTGAGTAGCATGGAATTTCGAACTTTCCCAATGGTCAAAATTTTTAAATAGATGGTTATGCTGGCTGAAATACGGCTGAATTTTTGAGAGTGCATCGCGGCGGAATTTCAAAATTTTCGTCTCTTTGAAAATTAAATAATATTTATAACTAGCATAGCTAGCATAGGCTAATATTATGTTTATTCAAGCAGATTCACAAGCTAAGGTATATTGGCACTTTTCGGTTTTGGTCGCTCCTTTTTGATGTCTACCCAACAGGCAGCACCAGTTGAAGCTCAGGCACAAGCTCCACAAGAGCAGCAACAGCTCCGCGGTGAGATGCGCGGCCGTCGTGAAGGCCGTGGTCCACGCGGTCCACGCGCTCCACGTGGTCAACAGAAGGGCGGATGGCAGCCACGCACAAAGCTCGGCCGTCTCGTCAAGTCCGGCAAGATAAAATCTATCGAGGAAATCTTCTACCACGCTATCCCAATCAAGGAAGCTGAAATCGTCGAGCATCTCCTCGGAGAAGATCTTAAGGACGAAATCATGAAGATCATGCCAGTCCAGAAGCAGACACGTGCTGGTCAGCGTACCCGCTTTAAAGCTATTGCCGCTGTCGGTGATGGCAAGGGCCATATCGGTCTCGGCATCAAGACAGCTGCTGAAGTTGCCAACGCTATCAAGGGCGCTACAATCTACGCTAAGCTCTCCATCCTTCCAGTTCGCCGTGGCTATTGGGGCAACAAGATCGGTCTTCCACATACAGTTCCAAACACAGTCACAGGCAAGTGCGGCTCCATCCGTATGCGCTTAATCCCAGCTCCACGTGGTTCTGGCATCGTCGCTGGTACAGCAGCTAAGAAGCTCCTCACAATGGCTGGCTTCGAGGATCTCTTCACATCCTCTCTTGGCCACACCAAGACAACATTCAACTTCCTTGTTGCTACATACAAGGCCATGGAAGAGACATTCAAGTTCCTCACACCAGACCAGTGGGAGGACCGCGCTTTCGAAGAGCACCCATTCGTCAAGAACTCCGACTGGCTCCACGGAAAGAAGAAAGTTGACGCTGAAGAGTAAATTACATATTGCTTGAATTAACAAAATATTTTACAATCCTCAAAATAGATTGATACAATACAAGAATAAATTCTAATGTAATATAAAATAAGTTATTATTTGTAAATTTTATCAAAAAGAGAAAAAAAAATAAATAATTTATCGTAAAATTTTTGATCATTTTGGGCTAAATGATTAATAAATAAAAATTTAATATAAAATAAATTGTTTTCTTGATTTTACTTTTTGTTGTTAATAATAAATTCACCATAAAATCTAAGATTTTATTCTTATTTTTCAAAATTTCAATGATTTTTGGAATAAAAATTATTCATTTATATTTAGTGTTATGTAGATCTTTAGAATATATTGCTTCTTTAAAATGCAATTCTAGTATCATATCATTAAAAAAGCTTAATATGTTAATATTTTAGCTTCAATACTTATAAATTATTAAAATCACTTTTATGAACTGATTCCAAACATCTAATAACAACCATTTCATCCTTCGATACATCAATAGTGCCAGTTTATTCTCATATTTCCATTCCTATATATAAAATCAAGATTATAACTATGAAATAGCAATCTGACGAGATTTAAAGAGTAGCCTAGCAATCCCACTGCTTAAAAAATTATCAATAAGTTTATAATCTCATTTTTCGCCCAAAACATTCAATAAAATTACAGACACTCATCATATTTATCCTACAAAACACATATTTTACTTAAAAAAATGAAATGCATGACAAATTTTTAAATGTCAATGATAAGCATGCTGATCATCTTCTATCTCTTTTGGGCATCACATTCGAAATTCTGTGTAGGTCCATTGATTCAAAATTCAAAAGAAAATGAATGGTTTTTACAATGTGTTCAATTATTTCCAATGAAATTACTGCCATTCTCAAATTAAATTATCAAAATAGGTGCATGTCAGATTCTAAGCATTTCTATCCACAAATAATTGCGAGATTAAAGAAATATAGGAAACTAAAGAAAATCAAAATCGAATAGTTCTATGAGAAAAAATAATGCAAAATGCATCTCTATTTGATATATATTATGTATTCATTGACTTGAGTATCTGAACTTTTCACTGAGGTCTTCAATCTAAAATCAAAGACCTTTTTAAAATTTACAATACTATTTAAACACAGCTATTGAAAATTATGACCAAAACCGTTATGACATTCAAATGTTCAACTCGAATCCTTTTGAAATGCCCTCAAACATGGGAGGCATGGTTCCGCAGCAGCAGTGGAACCAGCCACCTCCTACATATCAGCAGCCTCCTCCCGCTGAGGCTGATGACGGAATGGGCGGCGAAGACGGTGATAATTCAAAACGCCCACCAAACGCCTTCATCCTTTACAGCCAGGCAATGAGACCACAAGTTAGACAAGAAAATCCTTCATTGTCCAACACTGAGTGTTCCAGACTCTTAGGAAAAATGTGGAAAGAAGTTCCGAATGACATCAAACTTCAGTACAAACAGAGAGCTTCTGCTATGCAAGCTGACTTTAAGAGAGATCATCCAGATTACACATACAGAAAAGCTCGCAGGAAACGCGCTTTGAACGAATTATTAACAAAGTCTTCCCAAGTTGCCCCAGGCATGTATCCTCCAGCCATGGGAGGTGATTCTGCCGCCTGGCCACCACAGGGAGGCGTTTTCCCAATGCAGGGCATGGGAATGCCAGGATTCTCCAATTTACCTGGCCAGCCATCTTTAGGCTCCGTTCCAAGCGTCCCTGGAATGCCTTCTAGTCAACCACCGGCAATGTTCGCTCCTCCAGCCGTTCCGGGAACTCAACTGTCAACTTCCCTTAATCCAACTCAATCTCCAGCTGCTACAGCATCTCAACCACAAAATCAACCACTTTACCAAATGCCAGGATTTCCAGGAATGCTTAATACATCTGGAATGTTTGGATTCACAGGCAAATAATTTATTTTATTTAATGAATATTTCCGAATTGTATGAAATATTCTTTATCGTTCATACATTTACGCCATCTTTCGCCTATGATATTTATATCTAAAATATAACTTTCAGAAATTTCCATTGCGAATTTTGGAATTTGTGAAGTAAACCAGCCATTTACAGATAAATCAGGATGCAAAGATTATGTAGGTTATAATGTAACTTACAAAATATCTAGAATGCATGGTAAAAATTATGAAATCTTGAAAATATTGAATTATCTTAACAACTCTTCCAATATATTATTATATCTGGCAAGTATATAAAAATGTTCAATTAATGAATCTAGAATATTATTTTTTTAAGTGATTTTTATTGAATTTTACATTCATCAGCGGTTATTCTTTCAATTTTTTGAATGCATTATGCATGATTTGTCTAATATTTTTATATACAATGATATTTAATTATTAAAATTGCTTTCTGAAATTGAGAAGGTTCGTTAGGTTTTCTTCCCTTTCAAATGTCGAATCAGCAATTACCAAACAAAAGCTTTGATGAACTCGTTATGGAATACAAAGATTATATCGATGTGTTTGATAGCCTGTTTAAGCTGAATACACATGATCCAGATTATCTTTTAAGTTTGTATCAGCAAATTAAAACAGTTTTAATAGAAAAATATTGTTTTTACACTGATCCAGTACTTTCATCTATTGATGATGCTTGCGATAAGAATAACAAATATGTACGGGAGTATTGGAAACTTTTTAAAATGATTTGTGATGAATTTCAAGTTCATTTTACAGATGAAGATTTATGGTCTGACTATTTTACTGCATTAATTAGTGTCGTTTATGGTGTCAAATGGTATGTTAATGATTTTTTTACAAATCAAACTGAAGAAGAATTATTAAATATTCACAGAAATTTTCCTATTCTTGAATACACAATGAATGACGACATCATGAAATTTAAGGAGTATATAACAGAGCATGGTTTCGATCCGAAAGAAACATACTTAAAAAGCTATTATCATCGTTGGAATTTACTTGAATTCTGTGCTTATTATGGATCAGTAAATATTTGGAAATTTCTTTTATCAAACTTCAAAATTGAGATATCAAAGAAGTGCTTGGAACTTGCTTTCTTTTCAGGTAATGTTGACATAATTAATGACTGTACTAACGCAGGGATTGAACCAAATGATACTTGCCGTGAAAATGCAATTGCTTCTCATAGAATCGAAAGCATTGAATACTTGAACGAGCGATATGGTTTTGATGTTAATATAATGTATGTTACATATTATTATAATCTTAGATATTTCTTGAAACTTCTTGATACCGGGTTTGATATTGATATGTTGTTTAACTATAGTCCTGTTTTTTGCATTCCTAATTTATGTCAACATCTTATTGATAAAAGGGCTGATATTCATAAGAGTTTTGGAGATTCTACATTCAGAATGAGTTCTAAATCAATGAAAATGCGCTTGTTTCTCATAGAAAAAGGTGTTGAAATAGATAAAATGTGCATCTTCCCTGCAGCATTTAATAATTATCCTGATCAAATAAAACTTCTTCATAGTCATGGTGTAGATATCAATATGAAGAATAAATATGGGGAAACACCATTACATCTTGCAGCCAAGAATAATAGCTATGATGCATTGAAAACTTTGATTGAACTTGGTGCAGATTTGAAAGTTAAAGATAATTTAGGATATACTCCATTTGATGTAGCAAAATATGAGTCATTTGAAATACTAAGTAAATATGAAAATTAATAACATTATATTTTCCATTGCAGCTGATAACTCTTTTTAAACAAAGTTAAAATTTTCGATTATTTTTTTTTAAAATCAGATCTCTATATCATTCCCATAGTTCATAGAAGTAATAACTAATTTAAACCCACATGATTAGTGAGATATCTAAAATTCTGATATCCAATCGTATCTCATTTAGTTGTTGAAAGATAATTTTTTACCCATTAAAAGTATGTATTCAATATAATCTTTCCGCAACATAATTATAGTCCGATTATGATTATGATTTTAATCATCGTCACTTTTGTAGAACTAATGAAGCAATTTTTCAAGAAATCCAACGATCGAATTAGAATAGCAGTTGATGAAACACTTGAAAAAGCAGGAGCAAAGAAAATAGAAGAGGTTCCCGATTATATTGAGAGAAATAACACTTTAATTTTCATTGAACAACATGCAAAGAACATTCAGAAGTCCTTAACATGCTTTACAGCATCTCTTAAGAATCTAGCTGATTCACAGAAGGAAACAGCAAACTCATACTCAGAAGCATTTGAAAATTCAGAGGATGATCTCCATGAAATGTCAGAACAGCTCAAAAATGTTGCTGGTGATGTCGAAAACATTACAAAAGAGATAAGCACACAGATTCCACAACAGGTTATTAAACCTTTGGAAGATTTATTGCAAGAAATCCAAAGAATACACCAACTCTCTGCAGAACGCCGCAAATGCTTTATCCTTAATAAGAACGCCCAAAATAAGTTTGTTAAAGCCCAAGAAAAAGGCAAAAATACCGAATCTCGCGGTCAAGAACTTGTATCTAAAAAAGCCGACTACGACAAAGCCCACGAGACATACATAAAAGCTGTTGATGATCTAAATTTGCGGAAGAATGACATATTCTCACAAACTTTCAAAGATTCATCAGCTTTGATCGGAAAAGTTGTCACGCAAATCAGCAAAAACTATCACGATGACTTCCCTTCATCCCCTGTTGATACTTCTGAATGTAATTTCCCACCTTTGTAAAATTTGATATGTTATAATTAATAAAAACCTTAAAATAGTTTATTTGTATGATAAAAAGACTCAAAGAATCAATATTTTTCAATTAAAGAGGTAATTCCTTTGATTTCAAGATGATAAACTAATATTATTGTAAATATTAAATTATTATGATACAGCAGCTTGAATGTCATTAAAAACTAACAGTTGTATTTTTATGTCTTGTTCATTTGTGTATATATTTTATTTTTGATGATACTATACCCTATAATTCCTGGGTTGTCAATTTTTTGGGGGCCTATGGAGAAATTTACTTTATCAATAGCGCACCATAGATTCGAATCCAGAGCCTATAATTCTCGAAGTAGATGAAGGTACCATAGAATAACTATGTGGTGTAGTTTTTATTGCTATTTAAGATATCACATAAAATATATTAATCAAATAATAAAAATTTCAATAAAATTAAATAATTGTTATTTTTATATAGAGTAGATATTATTTCTATATTTAGATTAAGGGTTTCGTTTTGCTAAAATTGTCACTTTTATAGCATATTTGTTTTTGGATGTTTTGCGAAACCAAAAAAAAACTATGATATACAATGTGTGTGTAAAGAAAATACTTTATTTACTAGTTAAAAAATCATTTGGTATTGATCAAGTTATTTTTTCTGGATAAGATATTATATGGATAATTGGATAGAAAATACAATTATATAATCTTGTACCTGGTTTAATTAAGCTAATTGTCATCAGAAACTTGTAATTTTTATGAATTTCAGATTTTCTTTTCATTACTGCTTTTCTTAATAGGTCAAGTTCTTATTTACGTTATAAAGTATGATATTTACAAATATCAAGTTATCGTGTTTTTTGAGAAATTATGAGAAACAAACAAAAATGAAAAAGATAGGAATAGCAATGAATAGTGATGTGGGTATAGAAAATGTAAGAGATATGAATGCAAAGCAATCAGTATTTAGGACATTGACCATAGATTTCGAAAAAAAAATGCTGCATATTGAGCGAAAACTATGATTATATTATAAGGCTGTCATTTAAAGCATAATGAAACTATTCCCTTTTCATTTTAATCGAATAAGATAGTAAAGATTTTTGAATTAGCTAGAAACTGATGAGATGTTTTCACAAATCAGATTTTTAATCTCTATAATGCATAATTCACTCAATATCTCAATTTTGATATTGCGAGATATTTTTGCTATCGGTTTCGCAATTTTGACACAATAGCAAGAGGGTTCTATAAGCATTATTATCAACGTAGAATCTGAATATCATATCAGAAAATGTCGCAAATCCGACATTTACCCGACCAAATAGCAAAAATAATTGAATACTTTTCGCAAAAACTTTAAAAATCGATAAAAATATGAAATATAGATATTAAAGAGACTTTTTATATAATATTCATAAAGATTTTCCATAAATATGATACCGCAAAATTAAAAAAGTGACGTCTTGAGTGGAGTCAAAGGTCGAAATTGCTAGCTAAATGTTTTTTTAGCGAAATTGCGTATTGTACGTTTTTTTCGCAAAACGAAACCCTTATTTAGATCGAAAAAATAAATAATTCTGAAGTACTAGTAATATTCATCCATGATGATTTATTTTTCAATATTATACAATAAGAAATATATTTATAAGTTTTTTTTTGAAAAATGTTTAAAATTGAGAGATCAAAATTTCGATTTGTGAAAAGAAATCATAAATCAAATATGTCCTAATTTTTGTTTTTATTAGGGTATACATGTTTTATACTCGAAGTACGGTATGTTGTTGTTTTTTTATTCAATAATTAAAAACTTGCATACAGGTCGTAAGGTGTTGGTATATCGTACACAGAGGTTACGCACATGTCCAGGGCAACTATTTGTTATGAATGAGTGTATTTTAAAAGATTTGAAATATCATAAGATTGATCCAAAATGGCATTATAATAAATGTTTTTATCCAATGTTAATTATATTTTAAATAAAGTAACGCAAAATTAATGACTTTTGAAAATTGAGAGAGAGAACAAAAAATAGAGTTTTGAAAAAACTAAATGTTGAAATAGTTTGAGATATCAATAAAATTAACAGTGAAAAATATTAATCAGAATAAATACAAAAATTGGGTATCTTATTGAAAAAATATGTGAAAAAGAGTGAAGATCAACCGAAATTTTATATTAATATAAAGGGTTTAAAAGAAATGTGAACGTAAATAAATATAAATTAAAAGATATAATTAAATTTTTTAATAAAGTTGAATCAAAGACAACAATTGATAGACAATTGTTGTCTTTGTGTACAACATTCACTTGAATTATAAACAATAACAAGTGTTTGTTGTTCACTGAGCAACTTTGAGAAGAATCATTTGTGATTCTTGTCAAAGTTGAATCAAAGACAACAATTGATAGACAATTGTTGTCTTTGTGTACAACATTCACTTGAATTATAAACAATAACAAGTGTTTGTTGTTCACTGAGCAACTTTGAGAAGAATCATTTGTGATTCTTGTCAAAGTTGAATCAAAGACAACAATTGATAGACAATTGTTGTCTTTGTGTACAACATTCACTTGAATTATAAACAATAACAAGTGTTTGTTGTTCACTGAGCAACTTTTGAGAAGAATCATTTGTGATTCTTGTCAAGTTGAATCAAAGACAACAATTGATAGACAATTGTTGTCTTTGTGTACAACATTCACTTGAATTATAAACAATAACAAGTGTTTGTTGTTCACTGAGCAACTTTGAGAAGAATCATTTGTGATTCTTGTCAAAGTTGAATCAAAGACAACAATTGATAGACAATTGTTGTCTTTGTGTACAACATTCACTTGAATTATAAACAATAACAAGTGTTTGTTGTTCACTGAGCAACTTTGAGAAGAATCATTTGTGATTCTTGTCAAAGTTGAATCAAAGACAACAATTGATAGACAATTGTTGTCTTTGTGTACAACATTCACTTGAATTATAAACAATAACAAGTGTTTGTTGTTCACTGAGCAACTTTGAGAAGAATCATTTGTGATTCTTGTCAAAGTTGAATCAAAGACAACAATTGATAGACAATTGTTGTCTTTGTGTACAACATTCACTTGAATTATAAACAATAACAAGTGTTTGTTGTTCACTGAGCAACTTTGAGAAGAATCATTTGTGATTCTTGTCAAAGTTGAATCAAAGACAACAATTGATAGACAATGCTTGTCTTTGTGTACAACATTCACTTGAATTATAAACAATAACAAGTGTTTGTTGTTCACTGAGCAACTTTGAGAAGAATCATTTGTGATTCTTGTCAAAGTTGAATCAAAGACAACAATTGATAGACAATTGTTGTCTTTGTGTACAACATTCACTTGAATTATAAACAATAACAAGTGTTTGTTGTTCACTGAGCAACTTTGAGAAGAATCATTTGTGATTCTTGTCAAAGTTGAATCAAAGACAACAATTGATAGACAATTGTTGTCTTTGTGTACAACCATATAATATTAACAATAACAAGTGTTTGTTCACTGAGCAACTTTGAGAAGAATCATTTGTGATTCTTGTCAAAGTTGAATCAAAGACAACAATTGATAGACAATTGTTGTCTTTGTGTACAACATTCACTTGAATTATAAACAATAACAAGTGTTTGTTGTTCACTGAGCAACTTTGAGAAGAATCATTTGTGATTCTTGTCAAAGTTGAATCAAAGACAACAATTGATAGACAATTGTTGTCTTTGTGTACAACATTCACTTGAATTATAAACAATAACAAGTGTTTGTTGTTCACTGAGCAACTTTGAGAAGAATCATTTGTGATTCTTGTCAAAGTTGAATCAAAGACAACAATTGATAGACAATTGTTGTCTTTGTGTACAACATTCACTTGAATTATAAACAATAACAAGTGTTTGTTGTTCACTGAGCAACTTTGAGAAGAATCATTTGTGATTCTTGTCAAAGTTGAATCAAAGACAACAATTGATAGACAATTGTTGTCTTTGTGTACAACATTCACTTGAATTATAAACAATAACAAGTGTTTGTTGTTCACTGAGCAACTTTGAGAAGAATCATTTGTGATTCTTGTCAAAGTTGAATCAAATTTTTATTTATTTCATGTATTTCTTTTTTAATATTAATATTCTTATTATTATTCTACCGTTTATTAATAAAAATATTTCTTGCAAAACCTTAAAAATAAAATTTTGGATTCTTCCTTCTCATATACTGTACCCTTAGTTCTTTATTTTTAAAAATCTTATTTGGCGGTTACTCTCAATTTTCTGAGCAATGAATTTATTTTTTTATATCAAATTTTAATGAATATCAAATCTTATAAACAAGATGTTGAAAATATTGATATTGGTGATTGTGTCTCCAAGATACCATTTCCTGTTGACAAAATAGATGCATTTGACGAAAATATCCTTGTTTTTACCCGGATTGTTATTTATTACGACTTTAAAATTTTAGCATTAGAATCCGATGATACATATCTATGTTATTTTCAATGGCAAAACAAATCAACACATAATAAACAAAAGAAAATAGGTACATTATTGTATTCTTTAATGAATAACGAAATTTCACTAGTAGACTTTATAATGCAAGATCAACAGTTCTCTCTTAACCGTTACATATGGTGGTGTCTAGACCAAAGCGTTCCAGAATTCTTCAATCAGATACTTTTCATTGTTTTTACGCATTTCGATCAAGATTTTATCTTTTATAGCGGTCTTTTTTCAAATATTATTGATAATTATAATGATTACAATTCTAGCAAGAAAAATTTTTTCGTTCAGATAATTTGCTATTGTATCTTAAATTTCGAATTTTCACAGAACGATCAACAAATAATGTACCACTTTTTATTGGAGGAAGGACTACTTGAATCATTTAATAATAACAGTCTAAGATTTAAAATTGATTTATTGTTGGCTCTTGAAAAATGCTATTGCATATTCGGAAAGTATGATTTTATGCATGACAAAATTGAATTAATAGATTTATCATATGAGAGCCAATTATTCGAAGAAAATTGCCCAAATTTCTTAGAATACTTGATTGAATTAACAGATGAGGATGGTTCATAGAAGTTTATATGAGGATTTACTTTGAATAAATATAATTTTAATGAATTAAAAATTAATTTTATATATTTGGCTATTGTTATTATTTTTAGAGTATATGAGTTGGGGCAAAGTGAAACAAATTTTTGACATAAAAGAAAGTCTTTGAAGAGAGTTAAAGAGAAATTTTTAAAAGATTAAAAAAATAGCATATATAAAATTTAAGGATTTGATATGGTAAGGAGATATTATTTGTGACTGTCTCACAGAATGAGACGTTTCTCTACAATCTTCTTATTCCACATTAATTTTCTTCTCAAATCAAGTTTTTATAGTATACTAATTTTTATTATGAATATACTATAGAGGCATTACATACAAACACACCTATTCATCACAAAAATTCACCTAATCTTCCAATCTGTATGTTTTATCAATTGTTATCATTTCATATAATAACAATTTATATGTTTGACTAATCTAATTTCATATTTTCCTATTAAATACTAATTTACACAAAAATGGTTTTATCAAATCTTTATGAAGTTATTAAATTCCAGATTATATTGCTTACTTTGCAAGCTAACTATAATATAGTGTGATAGCCTTATTGAACTTTGATCAAATACTCCTTCGTCCGTTAAAAATTAAGATGCGTTTAAAAAATCGGAAAAAAATTCTTTTGTTTTATTTTTAATTTTTCAACCGATAAAACTTTTTAGAAAAACTCCAAATTCCAAGAAATGCTTAGATTCAATATGAAGAACATATTCATACAGTCATTTCGTTTCAAATTTCAATTTTCAAATCGAACAAAGCTGCAAATTTGAATACTTTACAAAATTTTGAAACGTCTTTTCCCGAATGAATATTGAGTTTCAAGCCGGACAAGCTATAGCAAAACTGATCCTTATGACCCACTCTATCATTTTGGTTTTTTTTGCAAAACGTGGGTAAACACCCATCTCATAACACATTTTTTGCAAAATTTGGTAAAATCCGTGTAAATGCTCAGATACATGTGGCCAATAATATTTGAATACTGACAGGTCCGGATATTAGGTTTAAATAGCTGATTTAATTCGAAATATAAAAAAAGATGAAATCTCAATGTAATATAGTAAATTAAGAATCAGTATGAATGGTTATATGATTTTGATAAAAGAAAACTGAATGAAATAGAACAAAATTTGAATCTCAGAATTTAAAAGTAAATAGAGAAGAAAAAGTGGATTTAAAGGAGGTTTTATGATAAGGTATTGTCGGGTATTAGAAGTGAACGTGTTGAAAAGAGATATTCCGTTAATATGAGACAAAATTAAAACAAGAATTGAAGATTGTGTATGAATGTGTCATTCTGGGAGACTTGCATAGACAATGTCTCCCACAATGACACATAGCACACAATAACAGTGCACTGTTGCACTTTGTTGACAAAAGATACACAATCAGAAGAAGATTGTGTATGAATGTGTCATTCTGGGAGACTTGCATAGACAATGTCTCCCACAATGACACATAGCACACAATAACAGTGCACTGTTGCACTTTGTTGACAAAAGATACACAATCAGAAGAAGATTGTGTATGAATGTGTCATTCTGGGAGACTTGCACAGACAATGTCTCCCAAAATGACACATATAGATAAATAAAAGCATAATATGCTATTTTGTGTGTCAAAGTATTACAAAATGATTCTTCTAAAAGTTGCTCAGTGAACAACAAACACGTGTATATTCATAAATAACACGTGTTTATCGAACACATAGACAACAATTGTCTATCAATTGTTGTCTTTGATTCAACTTTGACAAGAATCACAAATGATTCTTCTCAAAGTTGCTCAGTGAACAACAAACACTTGTTATTGTTTATAATTCAAGTGAATGTTGTACACAAAGACAACAATTGTCTATCAATTGTTGTCTTTGATTCAACTTTGACAAGAATCACAAATGATTCTTCTCAAAGTTGCTCAGTGAACAACAAACACTTGTTATTGTTTATAATTCAAGTGAATGTTGTACACAAAGACAACAATTGTCTATCAATTGTTGTCTTTGATTCAACTTTGACAAGAATCACAAATGATTCTTCTCAAAGTTGCTCAGTGAACAACAAACACTTGTTATTGTTTATAATTCAAGTGAATGTTGTACACAAAGACAACAATTGTCTATCAATTGTTGTCTTTGATTCAACTTTGACAAGAATCACAAATGATTCTTCTCAAAGTTGCTCAGTGAACAACAAACACTTGTTATTGTTTATAATTCAAGTGAATGTTGTACACAAAGACAACAATTGTCTATCAATTGTTGTCTTTGATTCAACTTTGACAAGAATCACAAATGATTCTTCTCAAAGTTGCTCAGTGAACAACAAACACTTGTTATTGTTTATAATTCAAGTGAATGTTGTACACAAAGACAACAATTGTCTATCAATTGTTGTCTTTGATTCAACTTTGACAAGAATCACAAATGATTCTTCTCAAAGTTGCTCAGTGAACAACAAACACTTGTTATTGTTTATAATTCAAGTGAATGTTGTACACAAAGACAACAATTGTCTATCAATTGTTGTCTTTGATTCAACTTTGACAAGAATCACAAATGATTCTTCTCAAAGTTGCTCAGTGAACAACAAACACTTGTTATTGTTTATAATTCAAGTGAATGTTGTACACAAAGACAACAATTGTCTATCAATTGTTGTCTTTGATTCAACTTTGACAAGAATCACAAATGATTCTTCTCAAAGTTGCTCAGTGAACAACAAACACTTGTTATTGTTTATAATTCAAGTGAATGTTGTACACAAAGACAACAATTGTCTATCAATTGTTGTCTTTGATTCAACTTTGACAAGAATCACAAATGATTCTTCTCAAAGTTGCTCAGTGAACAACAAACACTTGTTATTGTTTATAATTCAAGTGAATGTTGTACACAAAGACAACAATTGTCTATCAATTGTTGTCTTTGATTCAACTTTGACAAGAATCACAAATGATTCTTCTCAAAGTTGCTCAGTGAACAACAAACACTTGTTATTGTTTATAATTCAAGTGAATGTTGTACACAAAGACAACAATTGTCTATCAATTGTTGTCTTTGATTCAACTTTGACAAGAATCACAAATGATTCTTCTCAAAGTTGCTCAGTGAACAACAAACACTTGTTATTGTTTATAATTCAAGTGAATGTTGTACACAAAGACAACAATTGTCTATCAATTGTTGTCTTTGATTCAACTTTGACAAGAATCACAAATGATTCTTCTCAAAGTTGCTCAGTGAACAACAAACACTTGTTATTGTTTATAATTCAAGTGAATGTTGTACACAAAGACAACAATTGTCTATCAATTGTTGTCTTTGATTCAACTTTGACAAGAATCACAAATGATTCTTCTCAAAGTTGCTCAGTGAACAACACCCATTAATTCTTTTTGATATTACACATTAAGCTAACCAACCACACCAGTCATTTTATTTATATAGCTTTTATCCGTAACATTTTTAAAGGATTTCAAATAATTTACTTTTTCAAATATTTACTAGTTAATATCTCAATCAATTTATCCTCTTATTTATATTTTTAAAAATTTTCATCTCCATCACCATTCAATTTGGAATCTCATTTTTAAAATATCTTAATATAATCAGAATTTTATTAGTAGGTTAAAATATTTGCGAATATTAATTATTTGGATCAAAGCTTTCATACGATTACATTAATTTTTTTAATCGAAATTCTATTTCATTACTACTCAATTTTAAATCATAGCAGCATTAATAGCTCATCTACTTGTATTCCATCATAATGTTATTTTATTCAATTTTTATATATCTGATTTTCATATTTTTTCAAATTCTGTCGCAAAATCTTTAAAATTGTTATATTTCCTTACAACACGGTTAATATAGTATTCTCCTTAACTTGTTTAAATGCAATTTTGCAATATTTGGAAATGATCAAAATATCCTAATGTAAACGTTTGCTCTTAAAATTCAGTGTCATAGTCGATTGTTTCTAACAAATTAATCTTTTTTGCATTGATTTTCGAAGTATTGCATTTTCATTACGGCCAAATCTGCTCTCTTTCATTAGATTGATAGCTCACAATAGTTCTTGTAATCAGAGAGGAAATATCTTACGAAATATACCTCTAAATTTTCACTTTATAGATAAATGTTATATTTTTCCGTTACTCGATTATTGTCCAATAAAACCACAATCATATTAAACTTCGTCCAAAATAAACAATAAAGAATAGTTTTTAAGTTTCTTAAACGGTTTATGAAGGTTCATATTTAATCGATTTTTTTATTTTCAATTCATGTATCTATAGTTCGTTAGTCTATCATCCCTTCATAAATTATCTGCAAAGAATTTTGTAGAATCTCAACTCTGTGAGGAACTACAATAAATTGAAAAGTCATTTTGTGATATCAAAATCCAATATATTATTCTTTCTAATACATATTAATAATATCTTGAGATGTAGTACACTATATATATACTTTCAAAAATCTTATATGTTTATTAGTTATTGAGATAGAAGCGATTTCATTCTTTGAAAATCGACGAAAAGTGCCATATTCATAAAATTATAGGGTAATTCCAACAGCTCAATAACATTGAATTATAACATTACAATTAGGTAATAATGAAAATCAGAATGTTTATTGCTTGAATTTAAATATGAGCTCACTGAATAAATGAGTTAGTGTGAGCATTACACATTGTAATTATTATTTAGGCATTTTCACCTGAACCCGAGTCAGTTTTGGATTTAGGTGAATCTTTGCCTTTCTTGAGTAATAGAATAATGACAACAACAATGATAATGATAACAATGATAACAGCAATAACGATCAGTGCAATTTGATATCCTTTCAATCCATTATTATTGCCATAATCTTTTGTATCTTTTTCTACTTGTGATTTTGTTTTGATTTTATCTTCACCATATAATACCCATTCTTTATTCTTATCGAAAAGCATTTCCTCTTCTCCTTTTGGAGGATCAGCAATTTTCTCAAATTTGAGGGAAATATCACTCTTCATTGTTCCTTTGGCAGAATTTCCCTTTTCGAATTCTTCCCCAACCTCTGTTAATTCTCGATTTGCTCGTACAGATGCAGAAAATACTGTTGCATTTGATAACGTATGATATTCATAAGTACCTACAATGATAGAAAAGTCTTGGCTAGAGGATGTATTTGTTATTTTCTTAACCGATGTGTCAATGTTATAATATCCATAGTGCTCAGCATATGAGGAATACTTTTTGGTTTTATTATTATATTCAATGGAAATTTCTGCATTCCAATTAAGAGATCCAGATGACTTTGTTGAAAAATATGTTATAGATCTATAATCTGACATAAATTCAATTTCGTTACTAACATATGATTTCTTTTCAACAGTTGAAGGGCTAGCCGAGACTATTTGAAGTTTACATCCAGGATTAGATAGACATTTAACTTGTGAAACAACTTGTGATGATGAAGTGTTGCAAGAAACAGCAAATGGATTTTTTTTGTTATTGGGCTACTGTAATTACCTTCTCTATCTCTTATATTTTTATATCGTGCAGTTACTTCATAATCAGTGTTATTACTTGCAATAAAGGATGCACTTTTAAAACATCTTACTTCATCTTTTTTCATTGTGTTAAATCCAGAATCTATGTATGTGCAGTTTGGGAATGGCACCTCCTGTTCTGAATTATCAGAAGAAACAATTCTGTTTAATGCGAGTTCTTTAAAGAACATTAAAATAAAATGAAAATATTTTTATGAAAACCCTTCTATCATTTCGATTTTTATTTATTTTGTTAAGAAAAAGATGTGGATATATAAAAATTGAATCGAGTTCAAATTGAATAAAAAATGCACTTCTCAAAAATTTCACGCTCTCAAAACTGAGAGATTTTTGATAAAACATAAATGAGACACAAACATTTTCATTTATTGAGCTTCACACTAACGCACATTAGTATTTGCTTTCCAAGTTTAGTATTTTCAATCAACATTCAAAAATATATTGAATTTTTTTTTAGATTTTTGAATGGTTTCAAATACAAATAAACAGTCTTAATTGTTATTATCATATCTTTATGAATGATTTCCAAGTATTGTAATATATATTTACCTTATTATCATATCTTTCATATTCAACTAAAATTATATTTTTTTTCTCAAAGATCAAGTTTATTATTATGAGCATCAGTTCATCATGACATCATCTCATTAAGTTATACATCCAAAATCTAAATATTCAAATTAATGAAAAAAAATTCAAATTTATTATCAATATGTAAATAATTCTTTCTATCAGGATCCATATAATTTCTTTAAACATCATATTATTCTAACATTATACTAAATATATTTTAAATTCGATATGAAATTTTCAAATATTAAACATAAATACAAGCATTTTATTAATTTATAACATGTAAATTATTATCATATATGGCGCTTTCTTTTCAAAGGAACATCAAGAGCTGGAGCTGAAGACTGATTGAATATTGGGGCCATTGCAAGTTGTGGGGCAGGTTTTAATATGCGAATTCTCTTTGATTCTATCTTTGGAGCAGAGAACTTTCCACTTGATGGTGTCTGAGACAATTCTGGAGCTTCTTTCTTTGCTGAGAAAGAAGTAGGAGTTTTAAGATCAGGAGCTGTTGCTTTGGATGAAATTACATGTGTCATTGGAAGGAGGGGTGGTTCCTTAGCTGAAATTGAAATATCATCCAAGTTTGGTGTAGGAACCTTACTCTTTGGAGTTTCGTGAATCGAAGGAGCTTTCCTCCTTCTTATCTTCTTCTTTGGCTGATCAATAATTGGTGGTTCCTTGTTTTCTTTCTTAATTATACGCCTCTTCTTCTTAGAAGCAGTAATTTGACTCTCAATGATATTTTCATCATCAATTGCATCCAATTTGCAACTATCTTTGGACATTTCAATGTTATCTAATATCAAACCAATCATATCCTCATCTTGTTCAATTACTTCGTTATTTACAGTTGGATTGAGTTCGAATTCATTTGTTGCATCATTTGTAACAGCTAAATCGTTGTTAAATGAAATAACATCATTATTCTGAAGATTTATTGTTGAATTATCAATAACATCATTATCTTTGTCTATAGTATTCAACAATTCATTCGAAATTTCTTCATTTTCAATTTGTATATCAGTAGATTGAAGTTCGATGGTTTCATTAACAGATAAACAAATTTGTTCATTATTAATTATATCACACCTGTCTATAAGATTATTCTCAATTATATTGTCATTATTTTCTGCAAATTCTGTAAATGTTTGATTGCAACTTATTATTTGATTATTTGCTTGATTTGTATTCAAGCAAAATACAGAATTATCTCTTGAATTCTTGAATAAATCACATGAATCAGTAAATGCAAATTCTTCTTCTTGATAAATAAATGATAATTTGTCAAATTGAACAGTGCTAACTTGATTGAAATCAGAGTCATTTCTCATTTGTTCATCATTGAAAATCAAATTGCAATTATCAATTAATGAACTATTTTCTTCAATGAAAGTGATATTATAGTTATCAACGAAGGCTTCTTCTTTAACATAAATACTTGTTTCTTTGATTGCATTTTCTTCTATTTCATTAGATGGAATTGAAACATCCTTAAACTGGTCAATAATTGATGAATCTTTTTCATCAACAACAATTCCAGAGTTCTTAATTGTATCATCAACAAATGATTTGTCATCTTCTTTGCAATTGATTCTCATATAATCAACAAAGGTTGAATCATCTTGTTTATAATTAATATTTGTACAATTATCGACAATTGATGAATCAATTTCCATTTTGATATTAGAATTATCAACAAAGAATGAATCATTTTCTTCATTCTTAAGAACTGAGTTATGTAAAGCTTCATCAACAAATGAAGTATCATCTTCATTGCTATTAATTCCCATATTCTCAACAATAATAGAATCATTATTTGAAATATTCATTGCGTTATTACTTCCAGTAAATAATGATTCATCGATAATTTCTGTTTGTGGAATATTGTCAAGAGAGTATTTTGATAATAAGTTAATATAATTATCAGTAATTGAATCTGATAGTCCATGAACTTCACTAAATGTTTCATCAGCTTGCAAAACATTAGAATTGTCATTATCTCTGATTTCTTTTTGTTCTGAAATTAAATTGAATAATTTCATTGATTCAGAGTTATCAAAAGAAATAGTATTGTTTTCTGATGATATTTCATGGAAGATAGTATTTTTAGATGCAATGAAAACAATTGGAAAATCTTCTGTAACGTTTTCTGAAATTTTGATTTGATTTTGATTGATTTCATTGTTGAAATTGTTTTCAGTTTCTAAATGCATTAATGCTGAATTATCTTTGATTATTTGATTCATTAATCCATGTGAAAACTCATCTTTCAGTTCTTTAATACATCTTTTTGTTTCTTCATCAATTAAACCATGATTTACAGCTTTATCGTTGATATCTCCAAATGAATCGCTTGCAATGAAACAAAAATCATTGAATTCCTTGATTCTTTCATTTGAATCATTCTTAGAAGGAATATTTTCTAGTTCTTTAATGATTTCATTCGAATCGTTATGAATTAAACCAGATTCATTTAGATCTTTGAATTTTTCAAATGAATCAATAGATTTCGTTGTAGAATCACTAAACTCTTTGATGTTTTCATATGGATCTCTTTCAACTAACTTAATTTCATCGAATTCTTTGATGTTCTCAGATAAATCTTTTTCAAACAATCTAAGTTCATTAAGTTCTTTGATGTTTTCATTTGAATCATTATGATTTAGATCAGATTCATTAAGATCTTGGAACTTTTCATATGAATCCTTATGATTTAGATCAGATTCATTAAGATCTTGGGACTTTTCATATGAATCCTTATGATTTAGATCGGAATCATTAAGATCTTTGAAGTTTTCATTTGAATAATTCTTGGATAAATTAGAAATCAATAAAATAGAATGAATATCTGATAAAACCGTTAAATTATTGTCGTCATTCATGTTATTGTTCTTGAGAACGAAACTGTCTTCATCTGGATCAAATTTCATCTCTATTACATTTCCTGTTTCATTGATTAAATCATTTGTTTCAGAAGTTAAGTTAAAATCATTGAAACATTGAATGTTTTCTGTAGAATCACATGCAATGAAACAATATTTGTTTTCATCAACAACCATATTCATTTGGTTGATGTAATTATGTGAGTAGACATCAGATAATTCAATAAATTCATCATATGTAACATTGTAATCATCTGCTTTTTGTTCTTTTTCTTGGTTTTCGACAACTAAATCTTCATTTTCACTTTCAGATTCAACAATTTTGGATTCATCCTTTGAATAAACTAACTCTGTGATGATACAATTAGAATCTGAAGAAATGAATGGATGAATATTTTTAATGTTTTCATTGAATACTTCTTCATTTTGATAATTATTTATTTCTGTATTATCAATTAAATCTGCTTGAATGACATTTGATGAATAAATATCTTCCAATTCTTTAATTTCTTGATTATCCTGATATACGAAGTTGCCTTCATCTTTAATATCATTGTTTCTTGATGAAACATCTTGTAAAACTTTAAATGAGCCATTTGAATCATTGGAAATAAATGAATGAATTAAATCATTTTCAATAATGTCATTTTGACATTGATCAATCGAATAAACATCTTTGAGCTCTTTGACTTCATTTGAAATAAATGGATATAATGAATCTTTCTCATTGTTAATATCACTGAGAATCATATCGTTAATCTTACTATCTTCAATTATATCTAAATCTCTTTGCTTAATTGAATAAACATCTCCGAGTTCTTTGACTTCTTGGTTGGATTCTGAAGAAACAAACGGATATAATGAATCTTTTTCATTGTTTAATTCATCAAACGTTTCATTGCCAAATTTATTGATATTATCTTCAAGTAATTCTATATTACTTTGTTTCATTGAATTAGGGTCATTAAGTTCCATAATTTTAATATTTGAATCAGTTGAAATGAATGGATAAAATGAATTATCTTGAATTTTAACATCATTAAATTGTTCATTAAACTTATTTTCTTCAATAATTTCTAAATCTCTTTGCTTCATTGAATATACATCTTTGAGTTCTTTGACTTCTTTGTTAGAATCTGATGAAATGAACGGATATAATAAATCTTCCTCGTTGTTAATATCATTGAGTATTTCATCGTTGAAATTACCATCTTCAATTATTTCAAAATCTCTTTGTTTAATAGAATTAGGATCTTTGAGTTCTTTGATTTCGTTGTTAGAATCTGTATCAATGAATGGATACAATGAATCTTCTTCATTATTAATGTCATTGAAAACCTCATTATTGAACTTACCATCTTCTATTATTTCTATATTTTGTTGTTTAATAGAAGTAGGATCTTTGAGTTCTTTGATTTCATTGTTGGAATCTGAAGAAATAAATGGAGACAATGAATCTCCTAGGTTGTTAATATCATTTTGATTTTCATTCTGAATCAATGGATAAGAATCTTTGAGTTCTATAATCTTACTGTTTGAATCAGATGAAATAAATGGATTTATTTTATCTTCTTCATTATTAAAATCAATTTTATCTTCTATTAGTTCTAAATCTTTTTGTTTTTCTGAATAAACATCTTTGAGTTCTTTAATTTCTTCGTTTGCTTCGTTCGAAATAAATGGAGAAATTATTCCAATTTCATCAATATCAAGATTCCTTTCTTTGATTGAATTAACATTTTGTAACTCTTTGATATCTTTATCGGATTCACTACTAATAAATGGATAAATCTTGCCATTATCTTCAGTTATATCAATGTTTCTTTCTTTGATTGAATAAACATCTTCAAGTTCTTTGACTTGATTATTAGATTCATTTGCAACGAATGGATAAAATGGATCTTCTTCTTGATTCATTCCAATCAAATCGATATTTCTTTGTTCATCTGAGGTAACATCATTTAATTCTTTGATTTCATTGTTTGAATCAGTTGCAATGCATGGATAAAATGGATCTTCTTTTTGATTAATTTCATCGTTTAATAATTTAATTTCTGTTTCATCTTCTGAAATATCAATATCTCTCTGTCTAACAGAATAAATATCCTCCAATTCTTTGATATCATCAACATTAAGATTTTTGTTGTTAAGTGATGAAGTATCAGGTAATTCTTTGATTTCGTTGTTTGTTTCACTACAAATGAATGATTTTTCTTGATTTATTTTTTCTATTAGATCAATATTTCTCTCTTTGGTTGAATTAACATCAGTTAGTTCGTTTATTTCATTGTTTGAATCCGTGCAAATAAATGGATAAATTTGATTTGAATCAGCATTAATAACATGACTCATTGAATAAACATCCGGTAATTCCTTGAAATCTTCTTCATTTGTGTCAATGGAAATAGGTTGTAATTCTTTGATTTCATCGTTTGTGCCACTAGCAATAAATGGATAAATAACTTCACCTCCAAAATTAATATCATTATTAATTATTTGTTGAGTTATTTCATTTTCTAACTGTGAATCTGAATTAGTTTCTTCGAGTTGTTCTGAAGTTAATGAAAATTCTTCTGAGTTAACATCAATCATTGTTTGTTTAAGCGAATAAACATCTGGTAATTCTTTGATTTCATTATTAGTTTCATTTGCAATGAATGGATAAATAATACTTTGTCCATTTTCAGTTATTTCTTTGATATTCTTCAAATCAGATGAGACGAATGAAATTTCTTCTGATTCAAATTCAATCATTGCATGTTTTAGAGAAGAAATATCTGGTAATTCTTTGATTTCATCATTAGTTTCATTTGCAATGAATGGATAAAATATGTCTTCTTCTGAATCATTTATGTTTTCTTTGATATTCTTAAAATCATCTGAAACAAATGAGATCTTTTCTGATTTAATTTCATCTTTTGATTGATTAAGTAAATAAACATCTGGTAATTCTTTGATTCCATAATTGGTTTCATTACAAATGAATGGATAAAATTTGTTTTCTTCTGAATCATCATGAACAACATTTTGTATATCTGAAATAACATCATTGAGCTCTTTGATGTCATTCATCGATTCATTGACAATAACTGGATAAAAGATTTCTCCAATTTCATCAGCTAATTCGATTTCCCTTTGATTAAATGAACAGAGATCTTTAAGTTCATTAATATCATCAGTTAATAATTTGTTATAATAAACATCTTCTTGATAATTTTCGCTTGTTTCCTCTTCTTCATTAAATGATATTTCTCTTGAAGTAATTCTATTTTTCTCTTTTTGTTTCTTGTTTGATTGTTTCTCATCTATTTCATTTTCATTTGCAATTAAATTATTTGAAGAATTATCTCGAATTTCTTCATCAAATTTGTATTTTGTAAATGAAGAAACATCTTTGATATCAATTTTTGTTTCAACAGCAATTAAAGTGAAAGCATCTTTTTCCAAAGAATAAACATCAGGAAGTTCAATAATTTCTTCGTTTGTATCACAAGCAATATAAACAAAATCTATTTCATCTGATTTTCCAATTTCAGTTGATTCTTCATCAAATTTGAATTCATCAAACATAAAATCAATTGATTGAGGATTAAACTCTGTTTGTTTCGTATCTAAACTCTCAGATTGAGACATTGATTGTTCTTCAATTTCTTTGAAATCAATTTTATTTACATCTCTGTTATCATTGGATTTCGTAACTCTTTTCAATTCTTTAATCTCACAATCACTATCTATGGCAATAAAAATGAACAAATTATCTGACTTTAAACCATTTTCTTTTGCAAAATCAACAGAATAAACATCAGGAAGCTCTTTTGCATCTATTTGCTTATTCATTTGATTACAATTTCGATAAACGTTTTCATCAACAATTTGATTAACTTTTTCTTTGTTGAATTTCAATGAATTTACAGCATTTGTTTCTTCAATGTTTATATGACTAAATAGAATTAATTCATTGTTTGATGTAATTGGTCCGATTTCTGTGAAATTGTCTTTAATTTCGTTATTTGCATCTTTTGCATTGAATAATTCTTTGATTACAAATTTAACTGATTCAATTTGATTTGCTTCTTTATTTAAACCGGTTTCATTTAAATAATCTTGTTTACCATCAACAATAATTTCTGTTATATATTCATCTTTATCATTTTGCTGTATTTGGATTTGTTTTGTTTCTTCTTGTACATTATTAATTAAATCTCTTTCTTTGATAAATATTTCTTCTTGTTTGTATATTTGTGGATTTTCTGCTTCATCAAATATTCTTTTTGAATCAAAAATAGAAAAAGTTTCATTGATATCTTTGCTTTCTGAATAAACATCATTTAGCACTTTAAATTCATTTGATTTTGATTGTTGAAATGTTTCATAATTGTTCATTATATTCTCTGGTAATTTATTTATATTTGGATCAGTATTTTCATCATTCATCATTGAACTAACTAAAATTTTGTCTGTAAATGATGAATCTAATGCATTAAAATCATTGCTTTGATCATTGATCTCGGTAGATGAAATTTGTTCTTTTGAGCTATTATCAATGTTAGTTCCAATGATATTCTCAAAATTGTATGTTTCAGAATTGAAATTATTGTAATTTGGAAAGAAATTATTCCTTTCATCATAACATTGAGGATTTGATATAATTTCTTTGCTTTTTGGATTGAATACATCATTATTTCCGTAATTTGAAGAATCATGTAATTCAAAATCTTCCGAAATTGCAATGAAAACTGATTGTGGAGTTAATTTTAGTTCTAAACCACATGTTTCAAAAATCATTGATATATCATTTCTTGGAACTGATGAAAAAACTTCTTCTTCATTGATAAATTCATCTTTCTCGATATTATTAGGTTCTTGAAATACATTCGAAGTTAAACATTGAACCTTTTGAGGTGTAACTGTTTCTATTTCTTCTTCTTCTTCCTCTTCCTCTTTTTTCGTTTCTTTATTATTTACTGGAGTTAATTCATGAAAATCATATTCAATTTCTTGCATGTTTGGCATATCATTCGTTAAACATACATCACTATGATCAAAATTGTTAAAATTGCTAAAATCTTTGAAAATTTCTTGGAAAATTTGAAAATTATTCTTTTGAATATCAGGATCATAAACCTCTGATGAATGATCATCGTCAATTTCGGGATTGTGTTGCTTTAATTCATGAATTTCATCAAAATTATTATAATTTTTGAAACAAAACTCGTCTACAACTTCAACATCTTGATACATCGGTGATATATTGGAAGAAGTATCTTTTAGTGTTTCAATAGGATCGATGTTTGCATTTAATAATTTTTGTTCAATAAAATTTTGAGAATTAAACAATTCTAAACCCATGCTGTTTGGACAATTATGACATAATATGCAATTGTCATCTTCAAAATCATTTGGATTAATAAATGATGGAGGATTATTTACATTAATAAGATTTTTGAGATTTTCATCTGTTTTAATGTTGGTCTTCTCTTCTTTTGGAAGAATTAATTCGACTTTCTGCTCCTTTTTACGATGTGATGCCTTTTTCTTTGGAATTTTCTTGCGTTTTTTAGAAATTGGAGGGGAAGAAGGTGATTTAGAAATTTCAGAATCAAATTTGACTTCTCTAACTTTAGGTGATAAAATAGACGAAGATTCACTAAGAAATGAAGTTATTTCAGAAGATTCAAGTGGATGTATTTGCGATTCTGAGTTTCCACGCTTGCCTTTTGTTGGTGTTTGTAACAAACTAGATTTTCTGTTGGATAATAGTTTATTATTGGCAGTGTCATCTGTAGATAAACCACGAGGTCTAACATTAAACTTTTTCTCTTTACGAGGAGAGATACTTCTTGTTTTTGTAGGAGAACGAGTTGGAGAATTATGAGGACTCGCTCTTGGTGTATTATTTTGTGATGAAGTTGATAAATCGAAAAATGGATCTGTCAATGATCTCTCTGGAGAACGGAGAGGAGAAAAACCTCTTTCTTTGAGTTTATCGTTTAATACTGAATGCTTTCCATTATTATTTTGATTATTTTCACTGTCATGAACAATTTTCTTTGCGAAAAACTCTGATTGTGCAAAGTTTTTGCTCAAAGGTAGTAATTTTGTAAACACTTCGGAATCTAAAATTTTATTTTGTGGTTCATTAAGTGTAATATTTTCTAATTCATTCTTAAAATCGGAAATAGTGGTTTCTAATTGTTTTGGTGGTTCTATTTTCTTTGGAGCTTTCTTGGGTTTCGGAGTTTTTTTGAACAAATGATGTTGAAGAAACACATCCTTTGGCTCTAAAGCTTTTGAAAATATATTCAACATAGGGAAAAACTGTGATACAGCTTTACTTTTCTGTTTAAGAACTGAATTTCCCTTGTTATTGTATATATTTCCTAATGTTGATGCTTTTTTCATTTCTCCAAATAAAAAAACGGAAAATACAAAATTTTATTCTAATGATTCGAAATATCCAATCTAATGTTATAGTTTATTTCGTCTTACTAATATTTTTTACAATTTTAATATTAATTTCTAGATTTAAGTCATAGATTAACAGAACATGAAGGCTTTTAGATACCAAAAGAATTTAACATGTATCAGTAAACAATAATTCAAGGACAACAATTAAAAATTTTTACTATTTGTAAAAAATAAAATAAATTCAAACTTCAATACAATTTGAAGTGTCATTTTACACGTATTGATGTTCAATATCAATATTTGTCTGCTTATGCATTTACTTGGTATATCTTAAAAAAAACTAGATTCAGTAGTAGGATATGATGGGTTATGTGACATTTTTTGTAAACGTAAGAATTCATACAATATTGAACGATTTTGTATCATTATTTTTAACATTAATTTTAAAATAATTTATTTTTTTATTCTTACATAAATGACCCAACAAGTAAAACCGGATAAAATAGATTATCGAATTTTAGAGGATGGTGTTCCTGTTTATATTCAAAGATTTAAAGGGAAGCAATATTATAGAATTCTTAATCCTGAATACATAAAACATTTATTTAAAAAGGAAGACTGTGAATTATTAAACGCTAATGAATATGAAACCAATAAATCAAAATTGAAATATAAATATATTGGAAGTGATGAAAGATGCAAAAATAAAGATAAAGTTTATACAGTTTCATATAATGAATGGAAAACCAATAAGATAAGAAAACATTTAGGAGATTATGGGAAATGTTCTGAATTCTTTAAATCTAGTATATACGAGAGAGTAAAAGAAATTAGAAATAATTATTTTCATGAATGAAAGAAATTAATAGAAATTCATGTCTTACATTTTTGAATAATTTATTTTTTATTTAATGATAAATGAGTATAACAACTAATTCATTGAAATCTTTAAAGTTCACTAATTCAGAATTAGAAAATATTTTAGAAAATTTTGGAGACGGTTCTTATCCAACATATATGCAGAATGTGAAAGAGTTTTCCAGATTGTTGAATGAATTTAAATATAACGGACCAATTACTAAAAAGGCTATAATGAGATATTTATATCCCAAAAAAGTTGAAAAACAGGAGAATATTCCTCTTTATGGTCCAGAGGACCTGGGCTCAGAGAGCCTTGAAACACCTCCTGAATATTTTGAAGAAAAAATTAAACAAGATGAATATTATAACGATGAGATTGAGAAATTGGAACAATTAAGAAATGAAATAGATGAAAAAATTAAGGAATTGAGAAATGCTGAGAATGAAGTAGAGGGTTTAATGAATATCCCAGCTTCAGAATCAGAAGTTCAAAAATCACATGAGGAAAGATATAAAAATTACTTTTTGGAATCTACTAAAAATTTATTAGATGGTGATATTGACGAAACACTTTCAGAAGAAGGCACAAAATTTATTCATAAACATAAGCTTCAGTTTATTGATAATGAAGAATACCCCTGTATCCTACTTTCACCCCCTCTTGATTCTGAAAAATTCAAAAAAGCACTGAAAAATGTAACATATGCAACTAATACGATTAAGAAAGAAGACCATGATATTTACACAAATTATTATTTAAATAAATGTACAGGTGTTGATAAAGTTTTTGATTTGTTAGATAAAATATCAAAAGAAACAATTGGTACATATAAAATTTTATGCGATTGTGGTTTCATTATTGAAGATACCAATAATGTTTCATATGAAGCAGCACCGAAGGAAGAACGAAGTTGAAAGGTCTATACCATTCGTTATTAAGAACATAAAAGATATGAAAACTTATAAGCATTATATTTATTCATTTATTTCAGAAAAAATGGAAGCAACCATAAATCTTCTCATCATTTTAATAGCTATTCATACATTCCTTTCAAAGTTGTGAAATTAATAAGACAGGAATTAGATTTAATGTATCAGGGTATGCATTCTTGAGTAAATTAAAATGCATTCGTCACGTCGCAGATGATAAAAATTTATGTGTTCTTAATTCATTTTATGGACTTTAGCCCGGACTTTAAAAAATAAACTTTATTTTATTTATTTTTTTAATTTTATTCTTACATAAATGACAAAAACGGAACAGCTAAAATGAATGATAATCAATAAGAGCCGAAGGTAGAAGGTTATTTAAACGCTTCTATAACATTCCTGATGGTGTTAATCCTAAACTCGTAGAAGTTATTTAAACGAAGCCATAGATGCATATGAAGGATTTGACATTTCATCAGAAAGTGAGAAGGTTAGCAAGAATGTTAAACGTTAATATTGATTTTTTATTATTGTGACCCTCAACCAGAAGACGTAGACATTAACAAGGTAGACTTTCCATTAGTGGAATCAATAATGATAGATCCAGAATTTGAAACAGTAAATATTTTATTAACACAGAGTCCATGTGGAAAACTTCACGCTGACAGAATAACAGACGTTGAAGCACTCACAGGATATAAAGTTTGCCCCTTTTGCAAAGAAGAAGTATATTCTATCCGTGATGATCCAGAAAGGAAAAACCAAAGAAGATTTTTAAAGCATTGTGAGAAATGTAAAGAAAATAATGGAAGATTAATTCAAGACGTTCAATTGCAAAAGACACAGCAACCATATGCACCACATATTACGAAACAGAAGATATATCAATGGTTATTAGCTCATAATTTGCAGGAATATTATCAACCGACAAGATATTATATTACTTTTGACTTCGAAACATTAGAGACTAAAGAAGAACTTCAACTTTCTGAATGTGCAACTTTGAACGCTTACTTAAAACCATTCATGGTATCATCAACTGTCAAAATAAAGCCGCAAAGCGGCGAGGTCGTAGACCGTGATAAAACATATACGAGGAATTTTTGCTTAACTTCGAGTGATTCTTTTATTTCTGATTGGATTGAGTTTTTATTTTCAACCTGTTCATTAGTTGCTAAATCAAATATTGAACAATATGAAGAATTAATGAATACATTAAATGAGAAACAAAAGGAAGCAATGAAAGAGCTTTTAGATGAGGAATTCAATAAAGTGAATATCATAGGTTTTAATTCGGGAAAGTTTGATTTAAATTTAATTCTTCGTGATTTAAACACTGCAAAATGGAAAATAAAATCAATGCTGGGTTCATCTTCACAATTTAAGCAAATCATTGTAAAGAAAACAAACTGTCCATATGAATTAAGATTTATTGACATCAGAAATTATATAGCGGGTGGAACATTAGACCAATTCACTCAAGATTTCGGAAACAATAAATCACGTGTTAAATCCTTTTTCCCTTATCAATTCATCACATGGGAGAATTACGAAGAAGAATTATATAAAGTGGAACCATTCACTCAAGATTCATTTTATTCAGCATTAACACAAGAAACAATATCCGATTCAGATTATCAAATATATCTCAATGATGCTAAAAATTTTAAGAATAGATTAGAATATTTTATTCATTATTGCAATAAAGATGTTGAAATTATGATTGACCCAATTGATAAAATTATCGAAGAAACATTTGTTTATAAAATTGACATGCTTCATAATCTTTCTTTATCATCGAATGCTTCAATGATTCGTTACGCTTTAGCATATAAAGACTTTAATCCTAATGAAACATATCCAGAAGAAGAAAATGTGGAATCAAGTTTTGAATTAACAAAAAAGTATTGGAAATATAAAATTGAATCATATAAGAAACAAGATGAAAAAGCGGAAAGGGATACTAAAAACAATGTTTCAATGGATGACTATCAATACTATCACGATTTAATCCTTTCATCTAAATGCAAAATGTGTGGTAAAGCGTTTACATATGCAAATAAACCAACATTGGATAGAATAGATAATGAAAAACCACATACCAAAGAAAATTGTCAGTTAATGTGTTGTTATTGCAATGTCGTAAAATCAAATAAAGATGAAGATGTTCAACGTTTAAGAATCAATTTAAGAAATTATGCATTAAAAAATAATTTACCAATGACTTTAGATTCAGTTGAAGCTTATCACATTCTCCGTAATGGAATTACTGGTGGTCTATCAAATGTTCAACATCGTGTTAATCTTAAAGGAATCACACACATTAATAAACTTTCATATAATCCAGAAACTAAAACTGTATCAAACGAGGACACCACCAACATTATGACTCATTTCGTTGGAGTTGACTTTAATTCATTATATCCTTCATCATTTTCATCTAATCCTCATGATTTCATTCAATATACTGACCATAAATGTATATGCCGGGAAGATTGAATGGTGTTATCATTTGTGATACAGCAACAAAGAAAGCAAAAGCATTGGGAATTATTAAGAAGAAAAATACTTTATTCGTGGCTGAAGTAAAGGGTCACATCGATGAAAAATACATTAATGATTACATAAACTTTTTACCGATAATAAGAAACTTAGATATTATCACAGATGAAAAAACAATTGGCAGTTTTATGTATATTACATGAAATCAAACAATCTACCAGTTGACCAGAAACAGAGAAAATTAACTCAGTTAGCATCAACACACAACCAATATCAACCATTTTCTTCTTATTATCTTTGGTATCTAATAGACAGATTTCATTTTATCATCGATGACATTCAATCAATTTTAACATTTACTAAAAACACTTGTTTTAATGAATTTGCGAACAAATTATGAACGAAAGACAAAAGGCTGAATTAGAAGGAAATAAAGGAAAAAGTTTATTTTGCAAGATTTCACTTAATGGATCATATGGTTACGATGCAATGAATACACAAAATTACGCAAAGACTAAAATAATGAATGCACAGAAGGCACGCGTTGCATGTATGTCAAATAAGTTTAAAAACATAAGAGAAATAGGAGAGGATACATATCAAATGATGCTCAAAGATAGATTTTATAGATGTGATACATGTTTACAAGAGGCATTCTTCACTTTAGATAATGCTAAATACTGGTATTTGGTTTTCATTTATGATTTTATGTATAAATGCATGGATGTTAATCGTTTTCATTTCATTGAAGGTGATACTGATTCATCTTATTGGGCAATCGCTGGCGATCCAAATCTTCCTAACACTCAAGCATTTCAGGCGATTATAACCGATAAACAATTTTATGATAAAAACATTTTCAAATTCGCACCTTTTAATTTCTTCTGTTTTGATGAGAAATTTAAACCTAAATTAAAGAATAAAGCTGAAGAAAAAGCACATGAGAAGAAGTTATTGGGTTTAGCAATTGAGAAACAAGGTGATAACATGGTTGCTTTATGTCCTAAGTGTTATACATCATTCAATGGTTCAATTGATGGAAGTGATTTTAAAAAGATTGCACAAAAAATGAAAGGTGTTAGTTTACGACAAAATAAACAATTAACACCTAAAAATTATTTGGATATAATAAATGATAAAGTGATATTTGATGGCCAGAATATTAATTTACAACTTAAAAACGGATTAATGACTCGCTTAACAATCGGTAAGACTGCATTAACAGGGGCACACACTAAGGCTGTATGTTGTGAAAATGGATGTTGTATGCCATTTATTTAATAAAATACCACAGAAGAGACAAAAGGAACCGTTAATGATGGTTTTGATTCTTGATCAAAGAGGTGGGCACCCTTAAAACATTGATTTTATTTTTATATAAATGGATAACACAGATTTAAAAAATTTAATTGCTGATTTAGTACTTAATCAAAAATTTCTTAATTATTATGATTTAAAAGCATATCTCCAAAAATATAATAATAATATAACGGGTGATGATATGGAATATTATTATCCATATTATAAAAATGAAATTTTGAAATATCATGATAAAATAATTTCTAAAATTAAAGACAAAATTAAAAATAATGAATATACAAAGGGAAAAACTAAATCACAACTTAAACAGTTGAAAGATTTCAAAAATAAAGTATTAACAGAAGAAGATATCGATGGATTATATAAATTATATAATCCTGAGCCGCAAAACGCCCAGGTCCTTCAGACCATAAATGATGCACAAGCTTTAATTTATGATTCATTAGTTAAACCATATTCAGCCCGACTTTTAAATGAAGATCAACTTTTGGAATTCATCCTTCAACATAAACTCGAAGCGGGAAAGTATATCAAACCTTTATATACAGCATATTTAAAACAAATGAATAGAATACATCCAGAATTAATGAAGGAAGGAATGAAATCCAAAATCAAAGCAGATAAAATTAAACCACTTACAACACCAAAACCTCCAACAGTAGTACCTCCTCCTCCTTCAGTTAATCCTTCATCATTCACTTTATTATATCCATTTCAAACATTTAAGAAGCAAAAAGATTTTAAAAAGGATTTCAAGATATTAAATAAACCAATTGACCCGAAAATTCAACCATTAAAGGAAAAATTTAGTCGCCCTTCATTTGCTCCATATCCATATTCATACGAAATCGATCATCTGGAATATTCAAAAGGAAAAGTTACTTATTTATTTGCCATTAACATTAACACTAGATATTTATATTGCATTCCAGTGAAAGGGAAAACAGAACAGGAAACAAGAAGAGCTATTCAATACTTACTAGATCATGAAAGAGTAGATAATATAAGGGGTGATGGTGATAAAGGATTTCAGGCAGCTATGACTCATTATTTCCCACAAATTAATTTTTACTTTTCATCCTCTCCATATACGTTTCATAATAAAATAGTTGATGCGGTAATGAGAACTCTTAGAGATGCGTTAGGGGTTAACGGTCAGATATACTGGGATGGAAATCATGACTCCATCATACAACAGTTAGTATATTATTATAATAATACATGGCATAGAACTATAAACATGAAACCAGTGGAAATGAAAAATGATATTTCAAAAGAATGGGAATATATTAGAAAGCAAATGGAAAAGTTAAATGATGTTAAACGTGAACAAATTAATTCGGGGCTCATGAATTTTAAACAAGGAAATAAAGTTTTAATTCATCTCGATTATGGAAAAACTGATAAATCAATGACAAAAAGAAGACGAAGATTTGACACAATAGCTGAATTTGTTAGATATATTAACGGCAATGCATTAGTTGAACAATAAATTAATAGAAATTCCGATTTATTTTATTACTCCATTATATTTAAATAATATTTAATTTTTTTTATTTCGTAAGAAATGAGTGGCAACGAAGCAGTCAAGAGTCCAGACGATGAATATAAAAAGAAACTAAACAGAATTAAATCAAAAATATGCTATTAAAAAAGAAGCCGCAATGCGGTGGGGTTGAAAACGATAAAGAAATAATCGAAAAATTAGAAACTTACCGTTCAATCCTTAAACTGAGTGAAGCAAAAATAAAAGAATTTAATAGAATAAATAAATTGGTTGGAAGAGATGAATTTAATAAAGATGAATTTTTAAACTCAATCCAAATTTAATTTTTATTCCTCTTCGACAACATCTCTCTTTCCATCATTACTGCATAACCACATTTTCTCAATTTTAGTGGTTTGTTATTTTAACATGTTCTTGCATCATTTTTATCATTTCCTCCCTTGTTATGATTCGTGGTAAATTTTGAGCTTGTGGGGTATTCATTTATGATAAAAATAAAAATTTAAATTATGCCGTTCTAAAGTTTGAGACAACATGACATTTAGACAACATCATGGGTTATTCAATAATTAATTATTTTTGAAGAACTGAAGGGGTCACCAGGTCACCAGGTCACCAGGTAATTTAACTTTTCTGAAAAAATGAGACAACATGACATTTAGACAACATCATGGGTTATTCAATAATTAATTATTTTTGAAGAACTGAAGGGGTCACCAGGTCACCAGGTAATTTAACTTTTCTGAAAAAATGAGACAACATGACATTTAGACAACATCATGGGTTATTCAATAATTAATTATTTTTGAAGAACTGAAGGGGTCACCAGGTCACCAGGTCACCAGGTAATTTAACTTTTCTGAAAAAATGAGACAACATGACATTTAGACAACATCATGGGTTATTCAATAATTAATTATTTTTGAAGAACTGAAGGGGTCACCAGGTCACCAGGTAATTTAACTTTTCTGAAAAAATGAGACAACATGACATTTAGACAACATCATGGGTTATTCAATAATTAATTATTTTTGAAGAACTGAAGGGGTCACCAGGTCACCAGGTCACCAGGTAATTTAACTTTTCTGAAAAAATGAGACAACATGACATTTAGACAACATCATGGGTTATTCAATAATTAATTATTTTTGAAGAACTGAAGGGGTCACCAGGTCACCAGGTCACCAGGTAATTTAACTTTTCTGAAAAAATGAGACAACATGACATTTAGACAACATCATGGGTTATTCAATAATTAATTATTTTTGAAGAACCGAAGGGGTCACCAGGTCACCAGGTCACCAGGTAATTTAACTTTTCTGAAAAAATGAGACAACATGACATTTAGACAACATCATGGGTTATTCAATAATTAATTATTTTTGAAGAACTGAAGGGGTCACCAGGTCACCAGGTAATTTAACTTTTCTGAAAAAATGAGACAACATGACATTTAGACAACATCACTGGAAATTTGATGTAGTCCAAAAATAAAGTTAGTTTTAAAATTATTTTTATTTTTTTATTCCTATATAAATGACAGCAACAAACAACAGCAACAGCAACAGCAACTATATCATTTCTGATGAACAAGTTATTGATTCATTAGTTGAGGAATTAGTTGTGGCAGAAACTAAAGCCCTCAACGAAAGAATTGGTGAAAACAAGATTGATTTACATAACTACCTCAAACATGATGGGGGAAGAGGAAGGAAAACTGGTACAGCTTTATTAGTAAATAAAATTTCAAATTTAACGATTATAGATGTTGATATCAATAAATCATACAATGATGAACTTAAAGAAACAGTTAGAAAAGACATTTTATCAAAACTTTCGGATAAAGATGTTATCGTTAAAACTGCTTCAGGAGGTCTTCACATTTATTGCAACACTAATTTTTTCTATTCAACCTCGAACAGAATGATTAAATGTTATTCCTGCAATGATTATGATATTGATATCATGACTTCTATTGATGATTCAAAGCGTTCATTAGTGGTTATGGCTGATTCAAGAGTTCGCAAGAATGCATCAGAACCAATCAATACATACTCATTCATTCGTGGAAGTTATGATTCAACATTAACCAGAACAGTGAATGATATATTAAATGATTTGAATATTAAGGTAAGAGTTGAACAGAAGAACGAAGAAATAAAGACTATCATGAATGAAAACAAAGATGTAAACATTGACGATAAACTTGCCCAGAGCATAGTCGATGGCATCTGTGATTTTGAAGTACAATAATGATGGTGGAAACATGAATTTAGAAAAAGAAGTTACATTATTCACACTGTTTCAAGCAATTAATTCGTTACCTAATCATTTAATTAATGAAGCATACGATAACGTTATAACTTCTGCAGCTTAACTGAAAATGCAAAAAGTAATTTTGAAAAAGCACGTAGTAGATATGCACATTTAATGACTTCTCCATTTGTTTTGGTGAAGATTCTAAAACTTTATCAAAAGGAATATTATGATGAATATGTTTTTCCTTATTACGTAAGCCAAAAATAACATTTGATATAAAAACTTGATGACTCGTTTTTGATAACCAGATATTAGACGCAAGGCTGAAATCATCAGTATAAAAACAGTTCTGAAGTAATTGAGGATTTATCACGTGTAATTCGTTTTGTAGATTGTGGAAACAAATATTTCATTCAAAAGGACTACAACATTCATGATAAAACGAATCAAATATCATTTGTTCTTCAATCAAACATGAAAGAGTCACTCAAAATGATTAAATTATTTAAAGAAGAAGGTAAAACCATAACAGCATGGGACGTACTATTAAATCAATTATCCTCATTAACCGTTAAGGGTGTTTGCTTTAAATCTGATTCCCCAGATGTTTTCTCAACGTTTCAGGGTTATAAATACAACATTCTTGAAAAGCCTGATTACTCAAAAATTGAGATGTTTATGGATTTCATTAAAGAAGCCATTTGTGATAATAACGATGAAGTGTATAAATACCTTCTCGGCTGGATTGCATCAATGATTCAACATCCTGGAATCAAGAATGAAACAGCAATTATTTTGAAAGGACTTCAGGGAACGGGTAAAAACAGATTTACAGATATTATTTCTGAACTTCTCGCTGGTTATTCATGTAAAAACATTACTGAAATAAGTGAGCTAACGGGTAATTTCAACTCAGTTGTTGAAAATAAAATGTTTCTTGTACTTAATGAACTCAAGAATGTAGGTGAAGACAGACTCGCAAACTTCAACGCTTTGAAATCAATTATTACGGATAATGAGATTAGAATTAATGAAAAGAATCAACCCAGAAGAACAGCTCAGAATGTTGCAAACTTCATTTTCGTAACTAATAACGTTTACCCTGTCAAAATTGAAGTTGGAGACAGAAGATACGTAGTTTTAAGGGTTAATGGTAAATTCAAGGGTCAATTTGATTACTTCAAGAATTTAATGGATTCATGCACTAAGGAATTTTATGATAACCTTTTAACATATTTTATGCAATATGACCTTTCATCATTTAATGTACGAATCATACCGATGACTGAAGCCAAACAAGATTTAATTGAATTATCAACAAATCCTTTAGATGAATGGATAAATACACATTATGATGAATTATGTGCAGGTATGACGTGTAAAAATGCTCTATTTTGCAAACCATCAGACATGAAAGACAAGAATTTCCAAATGAGCATTAAGGATAAATGTGAAAGGAAACAAAGAAAAATAGATGGTAAACAAACATGGTATTATGTTTTGAAAGAAGAAATGAAAGGATTATATAAACAAATTGAACCAAACGATAATGAGGAATCATTTACTGACGATGAAATACCTGTAAATGAAGCTTTATAAAGTATGATTGGAATTTATTTTTGCCTTCCTCCTGTGATGTTGTCTAAATGTCATGTTGTCTCATTTTTTCAGAAAAGTTAAATTACCTGGTGACCTGGTGACCCGGTGACCCCTTCAGTTCTTCAAAAATAATTAATTATTGAATAACCTGAAACCATTAACGTAAACATTAACGATAAAATTTATTTCCAGTGATGTTGTCAAAATGTCATGTTGTCTCATTTTTTCAGAGAAGTTAAATGACCTGGTGACCACCTGGTGACCCGGTGACCCCTTCAGTTCTTCAAAAATAATTAATAAGTGCCTTCCTCATTTCCCACTATGTTGTCAAAATGTCATGTTGTCTCATTTTTTCAGAGAAGTTAAATGACCTGGTGACCACCTGGTGACCCGGTGACCCCTTCAGTTCTTCAAAAATAATTAATAAGTGCCTTCCTCATTTCCCACTATGTTGTCAAAATGTCATGTTGTCTCATTTTTTCAGAGAAGTTAAATGACCTGGTGACCACCTGGTGACCCGGTGACCCCTTCAGTTCTTCAAAAATAATTAATTATTGAATAACCTGAAACCATTAACGATAAAATATATTTTTGGTCGTTAATGATAAAAATAAATGGTTCATTTACTCACAATATTTTTGTACAAAACGACCCCAAACTTTTAACTTCTTTTCTGCAGCTTCAAATGCTATCTTAGCGAGTTCATATTCTCTAAATTCTCTCTTTAAATCTTCTTGTTCCCATTGGTCTAGTTCGTATGGAGAATCTCTATAACTATAACATTTCTCACGTTCATGTTCTAATTGTTTTCCGCACATTTTTCCAACTTCTTCTTCAAACAAATGTTTTGCATTTTCTACTGTATCTTCGAATTCTTCTTCATCTAACTTCTCATGAACTTTCTTGTCTATGGAGTCCATAATTTTTCCAACTGCTATGCAATATTTTGGAGAAGCCCACATTGTTATATAGTTTATAAGTCTTGGGTCTACATACTTTCCTCTAACCTGTTTGATTTCATCAGAAATTCCCGCATGAATTTTGTATAAAAAGCAACTGTCTGAATTCCGGCGGTTGCTATATTCTTCACAAAATGCCTTATAATACTCTTCCCAGGACTTATTTTCCAACAACTTTCTAAAGTCTTTCCTAAACTGCTGACACATATTTGTTGCATTAATGTAACCATCCTTGTCTCTACGTAAGACTTCAATACCATTATAAGTGCCTTTTGTGAATGTTTCGCCATTAGATTTGTTCGTGAATGTTTTTGCTTCGACTGACATTATTGTCTTTACATACAAAATAAAAAATAAAAATAATTTTAAAACTAATGAAATTAATTATTTTTGGACTGAATTCATTCATAACACCATTAATAAGCTCATAAAATGCTCGTTTTGAGGTTGAGCCACTTTTGGCTCGACCGTATTCTTTCATCCAAAACTCAATAAACAATTATTGAATAACCCAAAACCATTGACGATAAAATATATTTCTGCAGTTCATCCATTACTTCATTACCTAATTAATTACAGACATAAAATATATTTAGTTCATTCAATGAACGCGGTACCATGCGAATACAGTCATAAATGGTGGCATATAATCTTTACCCAAGCCTGTTGGATTTGTTGTGAAAGTGTGTGAATGATTTCCTCCTGGTTCAGTTGGTCGAAAAGTCTTTTTTGCCGAATGGTTATAATCTGGAGATAAAACGTCATTGCCAGCATAATATTCTGAGTTGTATAATGGGTGGTCTCTTAATGAGTGGCTATGGTCGCCAGAAAAGTTTGTAGTTCCTGTATGAGTGTGCGGGGGTAAGTTTGCTTCTTTAATTTTCTTCGAACCACCTGTTTGCTTTGAAGAGTTTGCACAATACAAAAACCTGTCAACTATTTGTTCCCATGCACCAACACCAAACATTACTTGAGGACCTCTTGCATCCATAGATGTATAAATAGAACCCACTGGGTTCATTAAATCAAACATATGAGATATTATAGGATTGTCTCTTTTGAACTTAAAATATAGTGTAACTATTTCAGGTTTCTTCTGGTTTGTGTCAGAATATTTTTTATAATATAATCTTATGTTTTCAGGGTAGGTAAAATCTCGACTATAATATTTATTTCTGTCATCTATATAATAATATACTATTCTCGTTTTTTCTATTGCATTATATCTTTTATATCTATAATAATCTAAATATAATGTTTGCTTTTGTTCATCTGCATGTAGTGTTCCTTCGTCATCTACATAGTCATAATAATATGGTGCTGGAGCTGGGTCAGGCAATGTCATATCCGTCATTTCATAAACTCTTAAATATTTCTTTTGTTCGTCTCCATATAAGTTTAAGTAACAGTTGTTGTCTAATGGAACTTTAACTTGTGTGTCATCATTCTTTTTATAACTTACATACATTTCATTGTTATTTTTCGGAATGAGTTTACACCGCATACCATTTTTTAAGGAATGTACCAATTGCCCTCTAAAATATTTATTTTCTTCATAGACGGAAAAGTCACCAGCAATAGTTTCAATATTTTTAGTTGTTCCTATCAAACTTTGGTATATTTCATTCACATATTCCTTATCCGCTTTCTTCATTAATTCACTAGTCACATAAGTTTTATCCGCTTTAAGGTCTAAACATTCTGAAACCCATCCTGTATCAGCTTTAGTTTTTAAAATCTTTGATGTCCATTCATGATACCATTCAACCCTTTCTTTAATTTCATTATCTTTTTCATTAACATATTCCTTATCTGCCTTCTTCATTAATGCACTAGCCACAAGTCCCTTATCTACCTTCTCCTCTAACTCACTAACCACATATTCCTTATCTGCCTTCTTCATTAACTCACTGTTGACATATTCCTTATCTGCTTTCTTCTCTAACTCACTAACCACATATTCCTTATCTGCTTTCTTCATTATGTCATTTAGGAAACCTTTTATGAATTCCTCATTTAAATTAAATCTTCCAATCTTCAAAACTTTAGGAAATGCATTTAATGCGTAATATCTTTGTTCTTCTGGTGGAATTGATGTTATATCATCCGTTATACCTTTAATTTTAGAATTCATAAATAAAATTTCTTTTATATTTGATATCACTGCACCACCTTTGCAAACGAATTCGAAATGGTCATTTTTCAATACTATCTCCAAATCTCCATATTTCAACCTTTGCGTTTGTTCTGCCGTCTTTGAATTATATGCATATAAGGCGTATGTAATGGTCTGTGCCTTAAGTTGCTGTGGTTGCTGTTGTTTAATCATTTATTACGATTTAAAAATAAATATTTAATCTGTTATCTCATCAGCTATTTTTTCTATTTGAAATTGCCATAATATTTCATTCATGAATTCTAAATCACAATCAAATAGGTCAGTTACTCTAAATTTAATATTTGATAAATCTTTTGAATGAAGAATAAATGAATTCCCGGATAATTGAAACGGATATGATAAAGAAAATATGTTTAAGTTGATGGATAAAATGTTTTGTATTGATGGGTAAGAGTTAGGGTCTAATGTTTGATGTGAAAATCTCATTGGGGTATTAACTTTATCACATTTGATTAAAATGAAATTGGAACCAGTGTCAGAATACAAAACATCCCCAACATCTTTTTCAAAATTTAATATCCCCAACAATGAACGAAGATGAGGAGTACAAAATTTAATTTTCAGCGGAAATTTAATAAGGTTATTTATTTCATCAAGTTCAAAAAGTTTATCGGGTTTTGATTTAAAATTTTCTTCATACCATATGATAAATGATTCGTTTAAATAACTTAAAATCGTGTTAATATCCCATTTCGTTATCACATTATTTATATACATATCATACGTTTTTTCTTGGTCATCTTTAATAAATGATATATAATCTGAAGGGTCTAAAAGAATGGGATTAAATTTACCACTCACAGAAACGAGAGTAACATTATAAATTCCGCTAACCGTTAAATTTAATTCACAGTTATTATTCGAAATAATATTGATAATTGACATTTTTATTACGATTAAAAATATGGTAAAGCGTTATTTTCCAGTGATAAATAAAACTAGAATAAGATTACCTCAAGAATTCATAAATTCAACGAATAAGAAATTCATTCATGTTATAAATTTTAGTGTTTTCAGAAAATATGAGTCAATGTCATATTCATCATCGGGTTTATTTTCACTTCATTCAAATTTAGTTCAATCAAACCATATAATGACCATTTCATAAGATTTTCAGATGGTTTAAAAATGCAATTGATAGATTAAAATATGAACAGATTGACAATATCGAATTTTTGGAATTTTGGTTTAAATATCCCGATGGAAAAAAGATTGAAGTTAAAGATAAAGCTGATACTATAACAAAAACAATTACAATGACCGATCCAGATAGTGGGGAACAAAAAGAAATAAAACAAACGATAGAAACTGGTGAAAGGTCAATTATTATTGATTATGATTCAAAGGATTATTATTCAATAATGTTAATGCTTGAATATTAAATAGTCTTAACAAAGAATTTTTCAAGTGATATTTTATATTCATCAACTATTTTATTATAAATATCATTATAAGTTAAATGTAGTTCAGTTGTTGTTCCGTTCTTTGATATCTTAATTGTGCTAATATCCTTTATAGGATTTATTTTTGCAACTGTTCCGCAGCATGAAACATCATCATCTATGAAAAATTGAATCTTAACGTCTGAATCTTGAACATCACAAAGAATGGCGATAATGTGAATTAATGATTCATAAGGTAAAATAATTAAACCGGATTGATCAATTAAATTTATTATTGAATCATAATTATCAGTTATTATATCACGGTAAATTTTCATTAATTCTGAATTAATGTCTATTTTATATGGCGCATTGCGACTGGAATCGTAGATTCCTGGGTTCTCGATGTTTGATGAAAGAGGTGGGGGGTATGTTGGATATGTGGGGATTTCAACGGGTTCATCTTCTTTATTTTGCTCCTCCTCATTCTTTGGTAAGTCACGAGTTAATAAATTTGGTTGAGTTGCTGACCTTGTTAATTCGGGGCTAACATTAACTTTAACATTTTGAATAATTCGTGATTTATCATCATTTACGTTATAACCAACCGTAATCTCTGCTTTTGCGTTAGTGTTCTTTTGACTAGTGAAACGCCTTCTCATTTATAATTGAATAAAAAAAGAAAAATATATTTAAAGTTTTATTTAGTTGTTACGGTAATATCCCAAGGTTCATCATTGTTTGCTTATACTTTCTTTGTAACTGCACCAATTATGTTATTGATTATGCTTTGAGTTTCTTCCAGTCTTATTTTATCATTTACAATATCTTTAATCATTTCATTACATGCATTCTTAAAACCATCTGATTTTTCTAATTTACGTCTATCACTTTCTTTAATTAAATCGAAGTTATAACCTTGTTGAGAATAAAGTGGTTTCTTTATCAATTCCTTGAACGCTTCTGAAAGTGAAGATGAAGAAATTCTTGCCACTTGAATTGGTTTAAATTCTGCTTTCATTGCTTCTTTCTGTTCATTGAACACTGGATCGAATAAAGCAACTTTAAAGAATTTCTTAGCTGGAATTTCAGGTCTCAAATTTGCATATTGACCATCAAACTGATTAACATATCGTGGTAATCCATCCGGTCCTTCTTCAATAGCATTTAATTCTTCATTGAAATAAGAATATGGATTATGACGGTATGAATTAATTGGACCATTTTCACCTTCTCCAATGTATTGTTTAACAGCTTTTCCATTTTCATCAAATTGCATAGGATAACGTTCATTATATGCTTTACGTTTAGGATAATCAGATACAGTTAATTTATAACCATTTATGACTTTAATATTACCTTGACCATCAGTAACGAAAACTTCATTTATACCATCAGGTTTTCCATTTGGACCCGTAATGTCTGCTTCGTGTGCTTCCCAATTTGGACCATGACGTTTGGCATATGCTTGAGCTTCTGGTAATGTTAAAACGTTTCTCATTTGTTTTACATCCTTTTGAAGACCAGCAACAATATGAACTAATTCTTTCATTCCGTCTGGAACTTTCATAGTTCTATTATATGCACCCTTTTTGTTTGTCCCTTGTTTTAATGGAACCTGTAGAAGATTTGCTATTTCTGTCATGTTTAATTATAAATAAAAAATAAAAATTAATTATAAAAAGTTAATCAAATTTAACACCTCCTTTATTTAAATCAACTATTATTTTTCCATGTTCACCTAATTGCTGATATTGTGTGTAAAGTTCATTAATGCTCATTGGTAAATTCACTTGATAAAGCATAACGTTCAACTGTTGACGACTAAAACCACTGAAAATGAAAAGGGTTGATAGATTTGATTTAATGTTTGTGCTTAATGCTTTGAAGTATTGAACAGCCATGAAGAATGAACACTGAATGTGTCGACATTGAGTTAATAATTGATTAAAATATGATTTCTCATTAGTTATTAGTTTTGATTTCACCGCATCATCTAGAAAAATTAGTGAATGCAAAAATTCTCTATCAAAATTTGAAATAGAAAGTGTTTCAAATAATTCATCCCGTTGTTTATCAATAATTTTATCCTCTAATCCTTGCTTCTTGATTGTATTATATAATTCTTTATACATTAAAAAGTTTTTTAAATAATCTTCTGCTTCTTCTTGTGATAAATAAATAATTGGAATTTTGATTAAATGCTTTAAAGATTCAAATGTATCATCTGAAGGTGAACCTGAACGTTGATATAAATTAACACGTGTGAATAGGGGGAAGTGTTAGCAATAATGATAATTTGTTTTAATATCGTTAATGTTTTACCTTTATTTTGTTTACCAATTGCTGCAGTGATTGAATTTAAGTAACATTCAGAATATGGAATTTTCATTAATTTTTCCTTAGATAGAGCATTTCTATTATCACTCAATGCTTCATTAATCATATCATCTACGTATGTATTATATACTCCCGCTAATTCTTCAGAATTGAAATCCATTTAATCAAAAATAAATTTATAATTTTAAACATTTCTATTCATCAATATTTCATCATATGAACTTCTATACTGTGGTGGTGTACCTGTTGGTGATATTTCAAACCTTCATCCGGTGTCCATGTCCAATACGTAGTCCTAGTAAACCAAACCTGAGGAGGATTTGTCACCTTTGAACAGTAAGTGTCATTTTTCACACTGAATGATTGGATAAGCTTTCACTTGTACTGTAACTTGTGAGTTGAAAGTTTCTAATCCATCAAAGAATATACCCGCTCCATCACGTTGAACTGGAATAGTGCATAAGAATGAAGTTTGGTCTTTCCATGTTTAATGGCTTGCCATCATCATCATTCAGTGGTCTAGTTAATGAGTCCTCGTATTCTTCCGTGCATTCATTCACTCCATCTAAATCAGAAGCTTGAAGCATACGTGTAAAGAATATGTCGCCCACTGTGGTCATCGCTTGATCGGGGAAGTTTCTGGAATCTATAGTGACCTGAAGACCTCGAAGCATTGAATTTTCTAAAACTGTTCTTTGCATTGCATTCTTCGGAAATGCTAACACAACATCTGTAACATTATGAAGAGCGTATGAGAAATCTGAGCTAATACCTTCAGGAGTGATGCAACCTCCATTTAGTGAACGAACGTCAATATGTTGAGCTGGAATCATGAATGGATCTTCCTTACTAAATAAACGTGGTATTGCTTTAACTGATTCTTCAATTAAACCGTATCCTGGTGTAATGCATTTATCCTCTAAAACTTCCATCTTTGTGCATGAAATAATAACGTCATCAACTGTTGCGTCAGCAGATGTAGCGGCTAAGCTTGTAATTAATTTGGCAGGAAGTCCGATTTGTTGGAATTTGCGATCATATTTATAAACATGATTCATAATCTTTTCATAATTTTCATCAGTTATCTTTTCATAAACGTAATTTTGTAAATCAGCAACTCTTAACGGGTCAACCTGACAAAATACTAAAGTATCCCTGAAAACATAATATTTAAGAATGATTTCACCAAATGATTTAGGGTAATCATCGAACGCCTGAAATGCTAACAAATCATTTACCGGAATAATCATATCAAAAGTGATATTAACTTCTTCATTTGCTTTCTTGAAAACTTCTGAAGGGTCAATATATTTACCACATACTGAGTTATCATATTTTTGAACAATTATTATATAACGAATGAACAAACTTTTTAACTTTCCTTTCTGATTTTGGTTTATATGTTGCAAATGCGAAAGATTCACGGGCGCAATCCATTTGAAGATAACCCATCACCTCTTTCGGTTTCTACTTCTAATTGTTTAAAGCTTTGATTTGATGATTTGTAACCAACGAATAAACGCATGCATTTAAAAGCGGCATCACATGTGAAAGCTTTATTTGAAACTAGAGTTGCTTTAACTTTGCGTTTAATATATGTGTCACCTAATTGGTTCACATCATGAGCCGGATTTGTAATTCTTAAATGAGTTTGTTTATCATCAAAAATATGGAGTATCAGAGTCATAGCATGAACTTTCAAGTTCTCTATAATATCTTCTACCGTCATTCTTTGCGAATATTTCATTTATCTTTTCGAATGAATGAAACACATTTCCATTAATCGGTTTAGTGTTTGGCACCAAATAGTTAGTCGTCATTTATTATTAAATAAAAAATCAAAATTAAAAGATGAAAATGAATTTTTAATTTTAATGAAATAATCAACTATGGCGGCAGGATTCTTTAAAAAATTATGGGATAAAGTAAAAAGAGGAGCGCATAAAGTTTGGGAAACAATGAAGAAAGGAGCAAATTGGATATTTAAGAATAAAGAAGCAATTAGTGACATTGCTGAATCAATAACACCAAAAGCTGCCCCAATAAGAGAAATATTAAATAAAGGAGAAAAAGTTTATCAAAGACTACAACCAATACTAAGATAAAAATAATATTTATTTATTTTTCCACTATCTACCTCCTATTTTATTAAGTATTCCTTCAGCAATTCCACCAATTGCGTTACCCGCTTGTGCTCCCATTGCCGGATTACCTGCTTTAGTACCTAATACTCCACCTATGATAGTTCCTGCCGTTTTCGCTACTGGTGCCAAAAAGTTTGCAACAGGTTTAATAACCTTTTTATAAACCCAACCTGCAGCTTTCTTAATTCCATCCCATAATTTTTTAAAGAATCCTGCCGCCATTTCTGATTTAATATTAATTAAAAAATATATTTCATCACTTATATTCTAATTTTTATTTAATGATAAATGAAACCGATTTTAAAAATAAATGAAACAGAGGAGGAAGAAATAAATGAAAGTGAAAATGTTCAACAAAAAATAAACGTTGTTAAACCAATTACTGAAATAAAAATTTTTTCATCTTTGAGAATTTAATGACTATTATGCTAACAATAAAAAATTATTTGAAGAATTGACAACATGTAAATTGAATAAAATGTTTAAAGTTGATGGATTCAAAATTTCAAAAATAAAAGGAGTGGTTAGTTTGAAATCTATTCCTCAATCAAGAATCACCTCATTAATGAAAATAGATGATTTAACAAAAAGAATAGAAATTATTGAAGAAAGAATGAATCAAATAATTGATTTCATAAATCATGACTCGTTGAGCCCGGGTCCTTAAAATCCATCACTGAGTTCAAGGTTATATTCATCAAATATTTCATTATTAAATGCAACTTCTGCTAGTTTATTTATTTTTTCAATACGATCATTTGAAAGTCTATCGTTTAATTTTTTTCTGAAGTTTTTCATTTTCTAGTTCTGAAACTTTATTTGGATGATATTTAAACCCGTTAAATTCTTTTTCCTCAGTTTTGATCATTAATTTACAAAGAACTTTTGTGGTTGGAATTCGTTTAAACCATTTATCATTAATATTTGTTATAAATTCAATATTCGGAATTAATTCCCAAATTTTTGCATTTTCAATTAATTTATTATCAAATGCAAAAGCATATTTTTAATATTAAACTTACCTTTATAATATAAACTTTCTACATAATCATCGAAATAAACATCTACTTGTTTAACATTTTCAAGAATTGGTGAAAGAGCATCCATTAATTGATTGACGGTTACGAATCTTGATCTACTCATTTTCATACGAATTAAAAATAAATTATTCAAAAATGTAAGACATGAATTTCTAATTTCTTTCATTCATGAAAATAATTATTTCTAATTTCTTTTACTCGTTTATGACTCCATTGATTCCATTCAGGATTTAAACAATGTTTAATTAATCGCGGAATATCTGACATCATCTATATATAGCTTCTTTTATAAAAGATAAAAAATAAATTATTTTAATGGTTTATTTTTTAAAAAATTTTATTTTTTATTTCATTATGTATGGGTTGAGTGTAAATGTCTTACAATTTTGAAAATTTTTTAAATCTTGATTTATTCAAAAACGTAAGAATAAAAACCGTAAGAATCATACATTTTTTTACTTCATATGTTAAAAAAAATGATACAAAATCGTTCAATATTGTATGAATTCTTACGTTTACAAAAAATGTCACATAACCCATCATATCCTACTACTAGATTCAGATGCAAAAACGCTGAATAATTTCCTATTGGAAGCTATTTTACATAGAATACTAGGTTAAAATTTTAGATGAGTAATGCCTTTCTCTGAGGAAAATGCTGTGTCAAATGTTTCCTTGTATATATACAATTTCAAAAGACAATCTAAAGATGTATGCCCACTAAAGTTTATTGGATCAACTTAACTATTCATTATAAGAAATTCTTGTCCTAGTCATGCATGACGCAAAGTGACGCCGAAAACCATCCCACCCCATAAATTACATTGCCAGATTTTTTACAAGATTATCTTTTCCCAAAAAAATAATCTTTCCCAGATTTTAGGTATATCAATCAGAAACAGTCATCTTAATTCATTATGTTTTATTAAAAAAAGTTTTGAAATAAACTTTTTATTGATTACTTATCATCGCCATGATCTGATGCAGAAATCTTCTTATTCTTCTTAATCACAATAATAACGACGACAACAATAATTGCAATGACAAGAACAACTGCAATCACAATGACTACAATTGCCCATACTGGGAATTTGCTCTTTGCTGTCTTCTTTGTATCTTCTTTAACTTGATCTGCTGTTTTGACAGCATCCTCACCAAGAAGGATTACTTCTAAATCTTCTTCGAAAAGCATTTTCTCTGTACCTTCTGGTGGTTCTCCTGTCTTCTCATACTCTAATTTAACTTCACCCTCTACGGATAACTTTGCCTCTTCACCTTTTTCAAATTTTTCATTAATCTCCTTGAATGAATCCTTACTTACGTCTATCTCTGTGCTAAATTTTGTTGCATTGGATAATGTGTTATCTCCTGTATAAACATCCATATCGAATTTATCATTATCTGATGTAATAGTGATTTTCTTGATGGATGGATTAATGTTATTATAATTAAAAGAATCAATGTTACTTATAAGTTTAAGCTTATCACCATTTTTCTTAATTTCGTAATTATGTTTTACCTTTTGAGAATATGATCCTGATGCCTTTGTTGAAAAATAGGACAGCAATTTTGAATCTGAAATATAAACATTATTTTCCACTGATTCTTCACTATGACCAATTTCTGATGGATAAAATTCAACAATTTGAAGTTTGCATCCACTTGAAGTGTCTAGACATTTAATTTTTGAATAGACCCTTGATGTTGATTTATTATATGAAACCGCAAGTGGTTTATTAACCGTGACAGGTTCACTGTATTTCTCAGTTTCAGGAGAATAGAACCTAGCCGCAACTTCATAATTTGTATTATTACTTGCTATAAAATAACCATCTTTTGTGCAAATTTCTTGATTTGGTTCCAGAATTATAAAATCACCTGTAATCATGGGGTATTCACAATCAGGAAAAGCTGATTCATCAGAACCTTCATGAGGTATTCTGCTTACTGCTAGCCTATGGCGGAACATTGATGATAAATGAAGTAAACGCAAAAAAAACGTATTAATATATTCAAAATTTGTGAGTTTCGATATAGGATTAAACTTATTATCGGATGTTTAAAATTAGTAAATAAACATTAATCATAAACTGAGTTCAAAATTGAATTAAAGTCTTTTCAGGGGGGTTATACCGTGATATTAGCCTTGTACCGAAAAAGTGACGGGCAATGCCGTAAAATAATATTTTATTAAAAATTTTTGGTGGAGAATTGGAAAATTTTTGTTGGAAAATTGGAAAATTTTCCTAATCATTTGGACTATAACCTGGCATATTAGGGAGTTTTGTCAACAACTCAGTGCTGGGATCAAGATAGTTTGTAATCCAAAAGTAGAAACGTTCCTTGGTGTCTTGTTCTGGCTTCCTGCAAAATCTGTGATTTGCAGGATTCTTCTTAATATTGTCAGAAATTGCGCAAATCATGTCCATTGTCGTCAATTCTTCACCATTGATGTTAAAACGATTTCGATTACGGTAATTTCTTTTCTCTTGCAATTCTTTTTCTGCAGGAGTCAATTCACGAACATACTTATTATGTTTGAGAGCTTCTACAGAACAAGGGCAAAGACCGCAGGCGGCGGCAGCATTTTGAACCGTTCTTAATGATACTGATTCTTGCCATGCGCTAATAAATGAGTAGATAATGGCGTAGCGCATCATTGCAGCATTGCTGTTGAACTCTTGCTTCGGTGCCTTAATGTAATCTCTCAGATAATCCGTGAATTTGGACTTTAATCTTTTGGCAATGCCAACATCAAATACTTGTAAAATGTGTGTTGTATGTGCGGGAAGAACAATTAATTTGATGTTGGCACTTGCCAAAAGGAACAATGCCAGAGGATTCTCGCGGCTGGAGTGTCCATCACACACAATGAGAGCAGGCTTGTCACGTATATCTTCTGGCATTCTCTGGCGTTCAAAGTTAAGCCACTCGATGAAGAAAATGCAATACAATAAGAATACACTTCTGTTCACCCAGCCTTTTGGCGTAGAAGTAAACCAACAATGTCTTTCGCGCTGGAATACTTTCAGTTCTCTAGGTAGTTCTGCAATACATGGGAGAACAAAGAGAGGTGGGACAGATTTGCCTGTCATTGAGCATCCGCATAAAGCTGTAATGTGCGGAAAGTTTGGAATTCCTTTGGCGATCATATGCTCTATCTCCTCAGGTAATGCAACTTTCTTCTTCTTAAATTTGTTTATGAATGTTTCATCGATACTAAAAATCAACTCCTCTGGAGTACTTTCGATTGTTTCACGATGTTTATCGTAGAATTCTTCGATAATTCTTGGTTCACACGCCATGTATCTTGATTCTTCAATCTCTTGGCATGCCTTAAGCTTGCAATGCAATTGCTGTAAAATATGGTTAACATAAGGTCTCGATACATCATCACCACCAAGAGTATTGATAACTTCTTCTGCAAGAGTAGGACAATTAATCTCAAGAAGGAATCTGTAACCATAATCTCTTCTGAGCTCTTTCAACTTGAACGCCTCGTCAATAATGTCAGCTGCTTCTAGAGCTTCACCTTTGTAAGCAGAATCTTCGATAATTTCTTTTAAAGTGAGCTGATCACGCTCGCATAGGTATGGATCTGCACCGCCATGATTCCCTTTTTCCCAGTATAGACCTAATGCAGCTCTTTTAAGTGCAGTAGCAATGAGATTGGATGTTAAAGTTCCGAGATCTGGGTATTCTTCCTCTCATGCAAGCTTAGTTTGACTATATGTCATACCTTCGGCGCGACAATTGATGATAAACTTTTGTTGTCTACCAAGAAATTCGACTGTGAGAAATTCCATTTTTAATTTTAAACGAGCACTTGAGCCACGTTTTATCTGACTTCACCAGCCAAAAAGCCCCTGTACTAAGTGTCATGTTTTTGTTTATTTTAAAGTTTCTGCCATGTAATGGTTTACATTGCAAATTTTTGAATACTTTACATCACCATAAAATGGCAGTACAAGGCTAGTTTATCGGTACAAGGCTCTTGAAATGACTTTACATGATGCAGCATTCAAAAATTTCATACTCTCAATTGATGAGAGAGGTAGGGCAACGATAGAAAATTTTTGGAAAAAAGTTCGGAGATCTTAAACGTATCATATTCCCTGCATGGTTTGGTATCTTCCGCCATGCGTTGTGCCAAACATATTGACACTTTCCAATAATTAATTTATGGTATAAGTCACAGAGTTAGATTATAAAAAGAAAGTAAATAATTGCAATTAGAAATCATATATGTCGGAAATCAAATGTTGATGAGCAGAAACCTTTTACTCATCATAAAAGAGATAAATCACTAAAGATTTGTATACATTAAAATTTGATATTTGGTGCTCGAAAACTGTCTGATGGGACTCCTCCAAAATGAACCAATCTATCGCTGAGGACCAAATTAGATGATGTGGATGGTGTATTCTCTAATTCTAACTTAGGAAGAATGGGAACAAAACGAATGACGACAACAACATGTCAAACATAGATTAAATATCTATGAATCAATAAAGTATACGTGCATTGAAGGTGATAACAATCACTTGAGGCTTATAACTCTTTGACTAAATTATGCAATAATTAAATATAATCATTTTTATATTTTTATACTGATAGTAATTAATATACTATCCTGCTTAATAAATGGTATGATCAAATTTGTTTGAAAATTTAATTATGTATATGAAACTATGTCTTCTATATAAAAATCAAAATTTTCGGACGAACCTAGATTGAACCTTTATGAAAATCTATCATTTTTGTTAATTGAGTTAATATGAATCTTTTACATATGTATATATAGCATTGATAGCTTATATAATCATGGTTTATTCCATATTAACATATTTTTTCAGTTAAATTTGTTAATAATATCATGTAACAAATTAATTCAAGATTAGAATGTCTACAAAATGCTAACAAATAAGAACAAAATACGATTTCTCGACTTAAATTTTAATATGGAGTAGTTTTTCGTTTAAATCTAATTAAAAATGAATAAAAACTTATCTTGTACTATTTTCATTCAAAGATTTTAATAATGTAAATCATGCATTTTCATAATTCAGTACAGTTCTTTTTAGAATTAAAGTTGATGAGGATGATATTTGTGATTTAAAATAATTTGTTAATGTTCACCTTTTATTCATCACCTTGTGGTATGCCCTAAAGCAATAGCATTATCAATTCTGCTGAATTGATCAACTCAAAATTCCAAAAAAAATTCAAAATTTCAAAAATGAAATTAAACAATTTAAATTTTCACATGAAAAAATCAATTTCGAAAAAAATTTGGAAAATCAAAGTATTTGATAATTAGTCAAATAATCAATTTACATCGTTTTTACTCATAAAAAACAACTAATTTTTGATTTTGATATCATATTTGATAAATACTCATTCCAGAGTTGACGTAATGTATTAATTATTGTTAGAGATATTGCTTTAAAAAAAAGTAGTGGGGCTTCCAGGCACTTCGTGCCCTCTAGCCCCGAAGATGTTTAGTATAAATGAAGTTTTTATTCGGAAAATTGTTAGTCTTCTGGTGTGAATTCGGAGGACTCTTCTTCTTCCTCCATTGCTTCTGGGAAGAAGCCTTCTTCTGGGTCGAAAACATTATATAATGTTTCACTTTTCACAAATTATATATGTTTTCATGCTTTGTCACTTTTCTGTCACTTTTCAGGAAAAAACATTTTTATTATTATATATAAATGAATTTTACAAAACCTCCGTTACCGTTCTTTGGAAATAAGAGTAAATGTAAAGATATTATATTGAGAGAACTTAAGAAACTACCGAATGGTCTAACATTTGTAGATTTGTTCGGTGGAAGTTTCTATATATCCCATTTGTGCCATACAATATTCCCAGACTCAAAGATTATATGCAATGACTTCGACAACTATATGGACCGTCTCAAACATATACCAGACACAAACAATATATTGAAAGAGTTAAAAGAAAAGATACCTATAGGTAAGATGGAACGTATACCATTAGATAACAAAAATATTGTGAGAGAGGTTTTGAAAAAAGCAGAATATATAGACTGGGATAGTATATCTGCTAGACTATTATATAGTGGTGCTATAAGAGTTCATGACATTGAAACACTTATGTCAAAAGTTTTATATCTTAACTATACAAATGTTTTCAAACAGAACATAGAAAAATATATTGAGGGTATAGAGTTTGTGAGATGTTATTGGACAGAGTTGTATGAAAAATATAAAGACAAGGAAAATGTTTTCTTTATAGTGGACCCGCCGTTCTTTAACACATGGGATTTTCAATACCAAGTAGACTGGACTTTGAGAGACTCTTTAGAAACTTTAGACGTTTTACATAACTGTCCATGCTTTTACTTTACATCCGATAAAAGTGGTTTGGAAACCGTTATGAGATGGTTAGAGGACATACATGACTATGAGTTTATATATGACAAGATAGAATATGAGAGAGGTCCTATAAACCGGAGAAAGTGTCATAACAAAGAAATTTTATTAGTAAGTAAATGTGGTTTGAAATAGGACTACTTGTTTTAGGTTTTTTCCATTGTGTCATTTATTTCTTTGACGTGGCAGAAAGATATAGAGAATATGAAGATGAACCAATGCCTGCAAATGTTCAGTATATGTACTCGTAAGAGATATTTTTATCTAATATTAAATGGACGCACAGAACTTAGCGAATGCACAGCAACCTGGACAACCAAACCCAGAGAATATTCCAAATGAAGTTAGAATACAAACTGCAATGGCAAACTATGGTCAAGTGCCAACAGATGTACAAATGCAAACTGCCATGTCAAATGACGCTGCGTTAGGTTTGCCACCATGGTATGCAAATATGAGATGGAAAGAGTTTTATACAAACCCTGAAGTGGGATATAAACAACTTTATGCAGATGACGCGAACACAGGAGTTGACCCAGAATATGTTTTCTACCAGAGGAGAAACAGAATGTATGAGCTCCAGTTAAAGAATGCTATGGAACTCAACAGGAAACGTAAGAGACTAGGCGGACATTAGATTTTTACATATAGTAAAATGGGTTTCTTCAGTAGTATTGGAAACTTCTTCAGAAGAGTTGGAAGAGGTATATGGAATGGAATAAAAACCGTAGGAAGAGGAATTTGGAACGGTGTCAAAAATATTGGTAAAAGGGTAGGTCAGTTTGTTGGTATTATACCTAAAGACCCTGAACCAGAAGAGCAAGCTCCTGTTATACAACAGCCTGAACCTGCATCACAGTCTAGTTGGCAACCAAATCCAACACCTCAACCGTATTAAAAAATTATATTTTTACCGTTCGATAGTAGTTGTATATGAAACTAAGTTCTAAGTAAAACGCATGGTATAATGGAATTATTCTTTTTCTTCCATCTGTAGTAAACCATACTTGAAAGTCTGAAATACTTCCACTTGGTGGTTCGTATAACTTTGTAGGTTTTTCGTAAAAGTCATTTGCCAAAGCATAAGAAAGAGTTTTGAGCGCCAGAAAATGAAGCATGAACAATAATAGCAGCTGGGTCGAAAACATTTTCATATGTTCCATTAGGGTTTTCGACTTCATAAAAGTCTGGGTGTACTGGATATGCTGCAGGCTGATTTAACATCCTCATAAATCTATACCATGCCAAGTTGTTATATTTTGTAGAAATATAAAACGTTTTCTCCAAGGTTTCTATTCTATTGATTTTAACAGTTGCATTTTTCCTGTCATAAATAATATCGAGATGGTATTCTCCTTCGTCAATGTTATACTGTTTTGCATATTCGATATAGATATCGTTTATTTTTTCTTGAAAAGCTTGAAGAGTTGTTTCTAAGTTTACAAGCAAACTAACTTGTAAAAGTTTTCCCTGTTCAAATTTCTCATACATACGTTTTTCTTTGTTATAGTATCGAACTTCAAAACCGACCGTAAATGGGAAACCATGTATGGCTTCTGAAATGAACTTCATTCTACGAAAGCCAATAGCTTTTGTGACAGATGGGTCTCTTAGCCATCTTAATGGGTAGTCAAAACGATAGCCTTCATGCTTTACGGTCTCTGTCTCAAACTTTTGACCGACATTAGTAAAAAGTTCATCTAATGGTTTAGTTGTAGCAACTCTTGAATTTTCTTTTTCTATTGGAAGCATATTTTATCTAGAATAAAAATGTCGAAAAATATTGCTTCCATGAGAGAAATACAACACAACCGACAACTCATTATGCAAGCTCTAAATAAGAACACAACAAACTTTTCAAACTATTCTAAGATATCTGAGTCATTGAAAGAAGGAAACTTAAAACTGACATTAAACCCTTTAACAGATGAGTTTCTATTTCAAGACAAGAAGAACAATACTGTCTGTATAAATCCAACAAAAGGAACTTTAAACGAGAAACCTATAAATGAACTTCTTTTGAAAGCAGATGTTGACAACAAAGCTGACAAAGAATATGTAGACGATGCAATAGCAAAAGAAGAAGAAAGAGCTAACAATGCTTATGCAACAAAAGAACATACTCATCCTGAACTAGCAGACAAAACATATGTTGACAATAAAATGTCAAGTGAAGTGACAAGAGCTGAAAACGAATATTCTAAAAAGACTCATATACATTCTATATCTGAAATAACAGACTTAAACGTTAGCCTTGAAAAGAAAGCGGATAAGGAATATGTGGATGAAAAAGATAATGAAATTATAGAAAGGGCTGAATGGTATCATGAATGGACATCGAAGATTTTAAAAACTAAAGCTGATACAGGATGGGTTTCAGGATGTTAGACCTTAAAGCAGATAAAACTTATGTTAACGATGAGTTAGAGAAGAAAGCAAATAAGACTCATACACATACAAGTTTTACAACTTTTACAGCAGACGACATAATATTGAACTTTGACCTTGGTTCAAGTGCACCATTAGAAAATCCGAGTACAAGCGTAAAAGATACACTAAACAGTTTAGATAACAGTTGCAGGAACATTGAAAGTCATGCCAGAAACTTTGAAGCACATGAACTACCCGCAATGTTAGATAAGAAAGCAGACAAAACAGAGCTTCAAACATTAAAGACAGAAATACTTCAAACATTATATCCTATAGGCTCTATTTATACGTCAATGAACTCTACCAGACCAGAAGTAGTACTTGGTTTTGGAACTTGGACTCAAATAGTCGACAGGTTTTGTATTGTGCAAACTCTTCAAAGGAAACAGGTGGAAGTAAAACGATTTCAGGTGAAATTTACCTGCACACAGTCACTACATAGATTTAAGTACATCTCAAGCAGGTTGGCATAAGCATAGATATTGGGATTGGTCAGCAATGACAAAAGGTAAAGGATATGATGTTAAAGACAACGTTAAGTTTGCTATAAATTGTTACTGGAGTAACACTGAGGGAGGAGGAAACCATACACATCGCGTTTCAGGATATACGCAAACAACGGGACAAAGTAAAGAATACATGCCAACCTTACATGACAGTTTACGCATGGTATAGAAATGCTTAGTCGTCATTTTCAACTTCTTTAGCATATTCGTCAGGAGTTGTCTTATATTTGTTAGGAACTGTCTTTGAAAGTATACCACCTTGAACTTTGACAAGTTTGAAACGAGGTCTGACAATAGTAGTTTTATCTTCTGCTTGCAGTCTGTACATTTTGCCATGTTTGCCTAAAACTTCATAATATTCTCTTGTATACTTTCTTCTATTTTTACGAACACGAATGTGAGTACCTGTCGGGTTCCCATTGTTGTCATAGTCAATAGTATTTTCATATGGGTCGCGTTTAGGTATTTCTATTTTTACTTTGTCACCTTTCTGAAGTTTGAAGCCCGGCATTCTTTCTTGTTTGTCTCTTTTGACTAAATTATTAAATATATAGTCTTTCTCTAAGTCAGGGTTGTTTTTCATTTCTTCGGGGGAGTGGTTTCCCAAAACCTTTTTGTTTACGGCTATTGTAAATATTTAAAACTTGTCTCATCTTTGCCATGGAGAAGTGTCTATATTTGTCGTCATATGACATTTCATTTGCTTCACCACCTTGTGGTTGGTTTAAGTCTCTTAACATTTTTATACAACCGTCAATGACACCAAGAGCAGAATGGTTTTGGTCGACAATGAAATATTGGTTTACATTTTTTGAACGCAGATAGTTTTTTACATCATCTGATTTGAAAGAACTTTCACAGTCAGATGTCAGTTTTGTTGGATGGTATTTGTCAACGAATATTGTCAAAGCAGTTTTCACATCTAAAATATTTTTGGACCATAATGGTATGGCTTCACAGTATCTTGTGTTTTGACCGACAAATATTAGCCAGTATGGTGGTCCATCTGTTCTAACTCTCGGAATGTTTTTCCAAGATATCCATAAACCAAGCATTTGGTGTTGAACTAAAGATTTTTACATGAGTGCTTTCTTTGTCGCTTTAGAAACATAGGGGTCCTTGTTTGGATTCGTCATTTTATCCTATAAGAAATGGGTTTATTTGGCGCATTAGCAGGAGTTGCATCCAGATTTTTGCCCGCAGTGGGAACAATAGCCAGAGGTGTATTTGGAGTTGGAAGGAAGATTTTGAGTACATTAGGTATACTTAAAGAGAAAGCACAACCTATTATACAAACTGTACAGAAAGGTTGGGATGTAGCACGAGATGCAACAAATCTTATTCCAAATCCTGAAACAAGAGGAAAAGTTCAAGGATGGATGGACAATGTAGGAAGACAAGCAGGAAACTATTATAACAAAGCAAATGACTACTATAACCAAGCAGGACACTATATGGACCAAGGTGAAAGATTCTTTAACAGAGGATATAACCATGCACAACAATGGGTAAACAATAACCAACCTCAACCGCCTCAAACGTGGGGAATGTAAAGTTTTTTACTGAGATGAAATGAACAATACAGCATTGAGACAAATGGGTTCAAGATGGATTTGTCGGCTTCCAGCAGTTACACAACGTGTTTGTCAAGTTCTTCCTATACCTCAGGAAGTTTTAGACCGACTTAAAAAACCTAAACAACCAGTTGAAAACAAACCAAACTAAAATTTTTTACTGAGATGAAATGACCGAAGAAGTTGAAACGGTAGATTTGACACCACAAACAAAAAGTTCAGAACCATTGTCAAAACCTGTCAAAGAACTTACAGATGAAGAGAAAAATTCAATAATAGAAAGTGCCAGGTCTGGAAATACAAACCCTAACTACAAAGTCACTTTTCATAAAAATGGAACGGCAAGTATCTCAAAAAAGAAACAGACTCTCACAAATAAAATATTGAAGTCTGAAGGAGCTTTCGAGACAACAGATGGAAAAGTTTACTTCACTGACCAACAGTTCATTATAGAACATCTCATTGACTTAGAGTCGAAATATTCTAAACTTTACAACAAACACAAAAAGTTGAAAGGAAAACAAAAACAAATGGCATATGATATTTATGAAGATGTTGACGACACAACTGTTCCTGCAAGTGAAGTAAAGTCAGAGAAACCGAAAAGTGACGAAAAACCGATAGAAGAAGAAAAACCAAAAACTGAAGATAAACCAAAACCAAAGTTTAGTTTGGAAACTAAACCAAGTCAACCTTCATTAGCTGGTATGGGTTGGCGTCAAAGACTTATGGCAGCAGGCGGTTATGTTAAGTAAAGAAAAAAATATTTTTTTTTATTTTTATAAAAATGCCCCCATATAGAATGGATAGAAAATCTGCTAGAATAAAAGCAGAGTTGCAAAGATATGGTTGGAGAGTTTCGAAGAAGTTTAAATATAGGAAGGGAAGACCCATAAAAGTCTATGACAAACTGGCTGGTCTTCGCTACGAAATGGATTTGGAAACAGCACGTGCAAATTATCCAAACAGACTAGAGAGGTTAGAAGAAGAACGTCTTATGGACATGCCTTTCGATGTGTTAAACATTGCATGAAGTAAAAAATTTATTTTAAAAAAGTGACATTTTTTTATTCGAATTTGAAATGTACGCTGAGTTTGTTGGAGAAGACCGTTGGGAAACTTGTTTGTTAGATGAGAAATATGAAATGGCATACCATTTTAAAACAATATATTTTTACATATATTAAATGCTTCAGGTTGAAAAACAAAGAACAAAAGTAGCAGATACAAAACCGTTAGACTATATCTTTACAAATGCTGGTAGGACTATTTCAGATGAAGAAATTTCATCCCGAGTATACAGGTTTGACTATCCAATTCGTTGGCTTCAAAGTCCTTCAGATGCAAAGGCAATAGGATTTAGAAGAGTTTTGTTTTCAAATAGAACTAACGCATTTATATTCGCAGTATATTTTCATGGGCAGTATAAAGGTTCTGATGGTCTAATAGACAAATTTGACGAAATGAGAATCTTTACAGTTCGTTCAGACGAAAGTCTTGAGAAAACTCTAAATGACTTTCAAACTCAAATGAACAAATATTATTGGGAATTTCAAGAAAAATACGACTCTTTACTAAATGGAACATACTATCTGAAACTAGAATATGACAAGATGAACTCCACCGTTTCATTTCAAAAGATTGAAATTAACCCTCCAAGAGATACAGAGTTTTTATTTTGGAAAGTAGACAAACGTTCTTGGGCACAATTTCTTCGGTTACTAAACCAGAACGAACCATTACCACCAGATGGTCCATTTCAATTTATACTTCCACCAGCAGATTTGACAGTTTATAGAAACGTGTTTGACCCTCAAAATGTTATGTGTCATGCAAGTTTCAGTTCAAGCAACAATAGTTTTCTATGTATTGGTAAGGACTTTTATGACTTTGCTTCTAAATTCTACGAACCACCTAGTAACAGTTTCTCTGACTTTCAAGTTTGGTTCACAACAAATGGTGTGCAACATATTATTCCATTGTACTATGACTTTTATCTCGAATTGTCTTTCATATATAACTACGGAAAAGTGCTGAAAAAGTATTGAAAAATAATGTTTATGTTAGCATGTTAGATCTAACACGTTTTCTAACCACTTTTCTAACATCGTAGAAAACTCATGAAAACAATTTATTTTTGACACTTTCACAAAAAACATAAAAAAGTGAAGTTAAAATGAGATGTTTACTGAACTGGTTGGATGTCGCCTTCACAGGTTATGAAGAACGGCTGACCCGAGAAGTGGAACAGTGCTCTGAGAATTTGTATAATTCGTGGAATTGGACTCTCTCTGTTTGGAAGTAGTATCCAAGGACGCTTGGCAAAGAACTTTATAATGGCTTCCTTCTTTGCTTGCTTTATGTCGTCGTAGGCTGTCCCGTCTGGTACCTCAATTGGAATTCCAGTCGAAGTCTCGAGATTCAAGGCAGCCCTTCCAGAAATAGTGGTGAACTTGACCTTGGGCTTCATGACCTTGCGCAAGTAGTCTTTTACGCAGTCGTTAAGTTCAATTAGGTAAATTGCCTCGTCGGTAGGTTCGACCTCGACCATTGCTACTGTCAGAAAAAGTACTGCTACTGTCAGTAAAAGTACTGCTACTGTCAGTAAAAGTACTGCTACTGTCAGTAAAAGTACTGCTACTGTCAGTAAAAGTACTGCTACTGTCAGTAAAAGTACTGCTACTGTCAGTAAAAAGGAAAATTTGAGAGGGTTTTCGACGATAAAGTACTGCTACTGTCAGTAAAAGTACTGCTACTGTCAGTAAAAGTACTGCTACTGTCAGTAAAAGTACTGCTACTGTCAGAAAAAGTACTGCTACTGTCAGAAAAAGTACTGCTACTGTCAGTAGCAGTACTGCTACTGTCAGTAGCAGTACTGCTAGTAGCAGAGATTTTTATCGTTGTGGTCCGACGGTTAAGCCACAAACGAATGTCCCACGTCCCACCAACCCAGTCCATTCCCAAACCAGAGGAACCTAAAGAACCACAATAGTCTCCTCAGCAACCTCAGTTCCAGCAAGTACCTCCGAATTTCTACCAATTTCCACCTCAAGGTTACTACCCACCACAAGGCTTCCCGAACTACCCTCCTCAGCCTATGCCTTACTTCCCCAACCCTTGGATGTTCCAGCAAGCTCCACCCCAGCAATTCCAATCTCAATCCAAATCGAAGAGAGACCAAGAGTTCGAAGAAGGTCTGAACCGCTTACGCAAAGATTATGCCACAGCCCCAATTGAGAGAAAGTTGTTCCCGGACCAAAAATATAATTTATGTTAACATGTTAGATCTAACACGTTTTCTAACACGTTTTCTAACCTCTTGAATTTTCATGACTTCTTCGTAAATGTTTTGTCAAGACTTCTTCGTAAATGTTTTGTCAAGACTTCTTCGTAAATGTTTTGTCAAGACTTCATCGTAAATGTTTTGTCAAGACTTCTTCGTAATGAGTGTAAAGGACCCAAAAATATAATTTAGGGTAGATGGTTAGATCTAACCTCATTTCTAACCTCATTTCTACCCTCTTGAATTTGTCATGACTTCTTCGTAAATGTTTTGTCAAGACTTCATCGTAATGAGTGTAAAGGACCCAAAAATAATGTTTAGGTGAAGAGGTGAGATCTCACCTCTTTTTTCACCTCTTTTTTCACCTCTTTTTTCACCTCTTTTTTCACCTCATGAATTTCCTTAAGATAGAAAAAATAAAGTTAGTTTTATTTTTTTATTTTGTATGTAAAGATATGATTTCAGGGATTTTTTTGACGAAGTGTCAATCTTCACTTCGTCAAAAAATAACAGTTATCTAATGAAAAAGTGTCATTTTTTTGTATTTGACGAGAATGTCGGGTAGATGGTTAGATCTAACACGTTTTCTAACACGTTTTCTAACCTCATGAATTTTCATGAATTTCCTTAAGATAGAAAAAATAAAGTTAGTTTTATTTTGTATTTTTTTGTATAAAAGATATGATTTCAGGGATTTTTTTGACGAAGTGTCAATCTTCACTTCGTCAAAAAATAACAGTTATCTAATGAAAAAGTGTCATTTTTTTGTATTTGACGAGAATGTCGGGTAGATGGTTAGATCTAACCTCATTTCTAACCTCATTTCTACCCTCTTGAATTTGTCAAGACTTCTTCGTAAATGTTTTGTCAAGACTTCTTCGTAAATGTTTTGTCATGACTTCTTCGTAAATGTTTTGTCATGACTTCTTCGTAAATGTTTTTTCACCTCTTTTTTCACCCTCTTGAATTTTCATGAATTTCCTTAAGACAGAAAAAATAACGTTAGTTTTATTTTTTTTTTCTAACTTTTTATCTTGTAGGTAAGAACAGAAATGTCAGTCGAAGCAAAAACATTCACTAACAAATCTAATGGCGAAACATTCACAAAAGGCACTTATAACGGTATTGAAGTCTTACGTAGAGACAAGGATGGTTACATTAATGCAACAAATATGTGTCAGCAGTTTAGGAAAGACTTTAGAAAGTTGTTGGAAAATAAGTCCTGGGAAGAGTATTATAAGGCATTTTGTGAAGAATATAGCAACCGCCGGAATTCCGACGGTTGCTTTTTATACAAAATTCATGCAGGAAATTCTTGAGTTTTGGTTGAAAGAATACGGTGGAGCCAAAAGTGGCTCGACCTCAAAACAAGCATTTTATGAGCTTACTAAGGGTGTTATGAATGAATTCAAAGGTATTTACATACATCCTGACCTCGTTCATTTTGTTGCTGAATTCAGCAAAAATAAAGTTTATGTTAGAATGTTAGATCTAACACGTTTTCTAACACGTTTTCTAACATGGTCTAAAACTCTCGAAAATCATGAAATTTACACCAAAAATAAAGTTTATGTTAGCATGTTAGATCTAACACGTTTTCTAACACGTTTTCTAACCTCTTGAATTTTCATGACTTCTTCGTAAATGTTTTGTCAAGACTTCTTCGTAATGAGTGTAAAGGACCCAAAAATAAAGTTTATGTTAGCATGTTAGATCTAACACGTTTTCTAACACGTTTTCTAACCTCTTGAATTTTCATGACTTCTTCGTAAATGTTTTGTCAAGACTTCTTCGTAATGAGTGTAAAGGACCCAAAAATAAAGTTTATGTTAGAATGTTAGATCTCACCTGTTTTTTCACCTCTTTTCTAACCTCTTGAATTTGTCAAGACTTCTTCGTAAATGTTTTGTCAAGACTTCTTCGTAAATGTTTTGTCATGACTTCTTCGTAAATGTTTTGTCATGACTTCTTCGTAAATGTTTTTTCACCTCTTTTTTCACCCTCTTGAATTTTCATGAATTTCCTTAAGACAGAAAAAATAACGTTAGTTTTATTTTTTTTTCTAACTTTTTATCTTGTAGGTAAGAACAGAAATGTCAGTCGAAGCAAAAACATTCACTAACAAATCTAATGGCGAAACATTCACAAAAGGCACTTATAACGGTATTGAAGTCTTACGTAGAGACAAGGATGGTTACATTAATGCAACAAATATGTGTCAGCAGTTTAGGAAAGACTTTAGAAAGTTGTTGGAAAATAAGTCCTGGGAAGAGTATTATAGGGTGTCCAAAGGTGCGTTTAGCACAGCGCTCTATATGAGACTATTAAAGGAGATATATGCTGATTATAAATATATAATAAAAAATATGAATATATGTATATGATGAGTATGTTGTATTTTGGCGCCATGCCGGGATATAAAATGAATTTTGAGACAAGAGGCGGTTTCGCGGGAAATTTTGGCGGGATTTTTTTCATTTTTTTAATGAATCATAAAGAAAACATCCTCGCTCTTGCAAAAAAATGCAAAGACTGTAAAAAAATCTACGAGACATTGGTAAAATGCTTCGGTATGGATGCTCCTAGCTATTCCACTGTAACGTATCATGTTAGGATGTATCACTTCATGAACAAAAAGGCGCCCATCATAAAAATTGACAAAAAATCGCCGGATCAAAGAAAAATCAAAGCAATTCTTCAAGCGCTAGATGAAGACCCAAGAGCATCACTCAGAAGGATAGAGGAGATGACAAAGATACCACGTACAACAGTCAGTTATTATCTGCACAATTATTTGAACTACAAACTAGCGTATACACGTTGGGTTCCGCACAACCTTAATTCAGTTCCAAAAAAAATCTAGAGTCCAATCTTCGAAAGAGCTCCTCTCTATATTGCGTGCGTATCAATCCAAGAAGTTTCGCTTTTTAGTAACAGGGGACGAGTCTTGGTTTCAATATGCAACAGAAGCCAAAATCATGTGGATCCCGAAGGATGAAAATCCGCAAACATTCCCGAAGAAAAAAATTGACACACCAATGATGATGTTGTCGGTTTTTTGGGGCGTGAATGGCATCATCGCAATTGATATTCTTCAAAAAACCTAATACGATGAATGCTCAGTATCTAATTGACAATGTTCTTACTCAAATTATCAATTCTGATGAGTTTGAGAAATCCAAACAACAAAAACAAAAGTTTGCAATTCATTTTGATAATTCAAGAGTTCACAAAAGTCATAAGGTAATGAATTACTTGGTGGAAAACAATGTCAAAGTTGTTCCAAACCCAATTTATTCACCTGATATTGCACCCTCTGACTTTTATTTATTCGGCACGCTAAAAAAGAGAGCTGAAGGACGCGAATTCGCGAGTCCAGATGATCTTGAAAATTTTGTAAGAGAGCAATTTGAGCAATTTTCTCATGATGATTTAAAGCGTGTCTTTCAAGCCTGGATCGATCGCTGCGAACGCGTGATTGAATCCAATGGTGATTATATTTAAATAAACTTTATATATATGTAACTTGTTTATTTCTATTCGCAGTATTCAGGTTTGTGCTAAACACACCTTTGGACACCCTATATAAGGCATTTTGTGAAGAATATAGCAACCGCCGGAATTCCGACGGTTGCTTTTTATACAAAATTCATGCAGGAAATTCTTGAGTTTTGGTTGAAAGAATACGGTGGAGCCAAAAGTGGCTCGACCTCAAAACAAGCATTTTATGAGCTTACTAAGGGTGTTATGAATGAATTCAAAGGTATTTACATACATCCTGACCTCGTTCATTTTGTTGCTGAATTCAGCAAAAATAAAGTTTATGTTAGAATGTTAGATCTAACACGTTTTCTAACACGTTTTCTAACATGGTCTAAAACTCTCGAAAATCATGAAATTTACACCAAAAATAAAGTTTATGTTAGCATGTTAGATCTAACACGTTTTCTAACACGTTTTCTAACCTCTTGAATTTTCATGACTTCTTCGTAAATGTTTTGTCAAGACTTCTTTGTAATGAGTGTAAAGGACCCAAAAATAAAGTTTATGTTAGCATGTTAGATCTAACACGTTTTCTAACACGTTTTCTAACCTCTTGAATTTTCATGACTTCTTCGTAAATGTTTTGTCAAGACTTCTTCGTAATGAGTGTAAAGGACCCAAAAATAAAGTTTATGTTAGAATGTTAGATCTCACCTGTTTTTTCACCTCTTTTCTAACCTCTTGAATTTTCATGACTTCTTCGTAAATGTTTTGTCAAGACTTCTTCGTAATGAGTGTAAAGGACCCAAAAATAAAGTTTATGTTAGAATGTTAGATCTAACACGTTTTCTAACACGTTTTCTAACCTCATTTCTACCCTCTTGAATTTGTCATGACTTCTTCGTAAATGTTTTGTCAAGACTTCATCGTAATGAGTGTAAAGGACCCAAAAATAATGTTTAGGTGAAGAGGTGAGATCTCACCTCTTTTTTCACCTCTTTTTTTCACCTCATGAATTTCCTTAAGATAGAAAAAATAAAGTTAGTTTTATTTTTTTATTTTGTATGTAAAGATATGATTTCAGGGATTTTTTTGACGAAGTGCCAATCTTCACTTCGTCAAAAAATAACAGTTATCTAATGAAAAAGTGTCATTTTTTTGTATTTGACGAGAATGTCGGGTAGATGGTTAGATCTAACACGTTTTCTAACACGTTTTCTAACCTCATGAATTTTCATGAATTTCCTTAAGATAGAAAAAATAAAGTTAGTTTTATTTTGTATTTTTTTGTATAAAAGATATGATTTCAGGGATTTTTTTGACGAAGTGTCAATCTTCACTTCGTCAAAAAATAACAGTTATCTAATGAAAAAGTGTCATTTTTTTGTATTTGACGAGAATGTCGGGTAGATGGTTAGATCTAACCTCATTTCTAACCTCATTTCTACCCTCTTGAATTTGTCAAGACTTCTTCGTAAATGTTTTGTCAAGACTTCTTCGTAAATGTTTTGTCATGACTTCTTCGTAAATGTTTTGTCATGACTTCTTCGTAAATGTTTTTTCACCTCTTTTTTCACCCTCTTGAATTTTCATGAATTTCCTTAAGACAGAAAAAATAACGTTAGTTTTTATTTTTTTTTCTAACTTTTTATCTTGTAGGTAAGAACAGAAATGTCAGTCGAAGCAAAAACATTCACTAACAAATCTAATGGCGAAACATTCACAAAAGGCACTTATAACGGTATTGAAGTCTTACGTAGAGACAAGGATGGTTACATTAATGCAACAAATATGTGTCAGCAGTTTAGGAAAGACTTTAGAAAGTTGTTGGAAAATAAGTCCTGGGAAGAGTATTATAAGGCATTTTGTGAAGAATATAGCAACCGCCGGAATTCCGACGGTTGCTTTTTATACAAAATTCATGCAGGAAATTCTTGAGTTTTGGTTGAAAGAATACGGTGGAGCCAAAAGTGGCTCGACCTCAAAACAAGCATTTTATGAGCTTACTAAGGGTGTTATGAATGAATTCAAAGGTATTTACATACATCCTGACCTCGTTCATTTTGTTGCTGAATTCAGCAAAAATAAAGTTTATGTTAGAATGTTAGATCTAACACGTTTTCTAACACGTTTTCTAACATGGTCTAAAACTCTCGAAAATCATGAAATTTACACCAAAAATAAAGTTTATGTTAGCATGTTAGATCTAACACGTTTTCTAACACGTTTTCTAACCTCTTGAATTTTCATGACTTCTTCGTAAATGTTTTTGTCAAGACTTCTTCGTAATGAGTGTAAAGGACCCAAAAATAAAGTTTATGTTAGCATGTTAGATCTAACACGTTTTCTAACACGTTTTCTAACCTCTTGAATTTTCATGACTTCTTCGTAAATGTTTTGTCAAGACTTCTTCGTAATGAGTGTAAAGGACCCAAAAATAAAGTTTATGTTAGAATGTTAGATCTCACCTGTTTTTTCACCTCTTTTCTAACCTCTTGAATTTGTCAAGACTTCTTCGTAAATGTTTTGTCAAGACTTCTTCGTAAATGTTTTGTCATGACTTCTTCGTAAATGTTTTGTCATGACTTCTTCGTAAATGTTTTTTCACCTCTTTTTTCACCCTCTTGAATTTTCATGAATTTCCTTAAGACAGAAAAAATAACGTTAGTTTTATTTTTTTTTCTAACTTTTTATCTTGTAGGTAAGAACAGAAATGTCAGTCGAAGCAAAACATTCACTAACAAATCTAATGGCGAAACATTCACAAAAGGCACTTATAACGGTATTGAAGTCTTACGTAGAGACAAGGATGGTTACATTAATGCAACAAATATGTGTCAGCAGTTTAGGAAAGACTTTAGAAAGTTGTTGGAAAATAAGTCCTGGGAAGAGTATTATAAGGCATTTTGTGAAGAATATAGCAACCGCCGGAATTCCGACGGTTGCTTTTTATACAAAATTCATGCAGGAAATTCTTGAGTTTTGGTTGAAAGAATACGGTGGAGCCAAAAGTGGCTCGACCTCAAAACAAGCATTTTATGAGCTTACTAAGGGTGTTATGAATGAATTCAAAGGTATTTACATACATCCTGACCTCGTTCATTTTGTTGCTGAATTCAGCAAAAATAAAGTTTATGTTAGAATGTTAGATCTAACACGTTTTCTAACACGTTTTCTAACATGGTCTAAAACTCTCGAAAATCATGAAATTTACACCAAAAATAAAGTTTATGTTAGCATGTTAGATCTAACACGTTTTCTAACACGTTTTCTAACCTCTTGAATTTTCATGACTTCTTCGTAAATGTTTTGTCAAGACTTCTTTGTAATGAGTGTAAAGGACCCAAAAATAAAGTTTATGTTAGCATGTTAGATCTAACACGTTTTCTAACACGTTTTCTAACCTCTTGAATTTTCATGACTTCTTCGTAAATGTTTTGTCAAGACTTCTTCGTAATGAGTGTAAAGGACCCAAAAATAAAGTTTATGTTAGAATGTTAGATCTCACCTGTTTTTTCACCTCTTTTCTAACCTCTTGAATTTTCATGACTTCTTCGTAAATGTTTTGTCAAGACTTCTTCGTAATGAGTGTAAAGGACCCAAAAATAAAGTTTATGTTAGAATGTTAGATCTAACACGTTTTCTAACACGTTTTCTAACCTCATTTCTACCCTCTTGAATTTGTCATGACTTCTTCGTAAATGTTTTGTCAAGACTTCATCGTAATGAGTGTAAAGGACCCAAAAATAATGTTTAGGTGAAGAGGTGAGATCTCACCTCTTTTTTCACCTCTTTTTTCACCTCATGAATTTCCTTAAGATAGAAAAAATAAAGTTAGTTTTATTTTTTTATTTTGTATGTAAAGATATGATTTCAGGGATTTTTTTGACGAAGTGCCAATCTTCACTTCGTCAAAAAATAACAGTTATCTAATGAAAAAGTGTCATTTTTTTGTATTTGACGAGAATGTCGGGTAGATGGTTAGATCTAACACGTTTTCTAACACGTTTTCTAACCTCATGAATTTTCATGAATTTCCTTAAGATAGAAAAAATAAAGTTAGTTTTATTTTGTATTTTTTTGTATAAAAGATATGATTTCAGGGATTTTTTTGACGAAGTGTCAATCTTCACTTCGTCAAAAAATAACAGTTATCTAATGAAAAAGTGTCATTTTTTTGTATTTGACGAGAATGTCGGGTAGATGGTTAGATCTAACCTCATTTCTAACCTCATTTCTACCCTCTTGAATTTGTCAAGACTTCTTCGTAAATGTTTTGTCAAGACTTCTTCGTAAATGTTTTGTCATGACTTCTTCGTAAATGTTTTGTCATGACTTCTTCGTAAATGTTTTTTCACCTCTTTTTTCACCCTCTTGAATTTTCATGAATTTCCTTAAGACAGAAAAAATAACGTTAGTTTTATTTTTTTTTCTAACTTTTTATCTTGTAGGTAAGAACAGAAATGTCAGTCGAAGCAAAAACATTCACTAACAAATCTAATGGCGAAACATTCACAAAAGGCACTTATAACGGTATTGAAGTCTTACGTAGAGACAAGGATGGTTACATTAATGCAACAAATATGTGTCAGCAGTTTAGGAAAGACTTTAGAAAGTTGTTGGAAAATAAGTCCTGGGAAGAGTATTATAAGGCATTTTGTGAAGAATATAGCAACCGCCGGAATTCCGACGGTTGCTTTTTATACAAAATTCATGCAGGAAATTCTTGAGTTTTGGTTGAAAGAATACGGTGGAGCCAAAAGTGGCTCGACCTCAAAACAAGCATTTTATGAGCTTACTAAGGGTGTTATGAATGAATTCAAAGGTATTTACATACATCCTGACCTCGTTCATTTTGTTGCTGAATTCAGCAAAAATAAAGTTTATGTTAGAATGTTAGATCTAACACGTTTTCTAACACGTTTTCTAACATGGTCTAAAACTCTCGAAAATCATGAAATTTACACCAAAAATAAAGTTTATGTTAGCATGTTAGATCTAACACGTTTTCTAACACGTTTTCTAACCTCTTGAATTTTCATGACTTCTTCGTAAATGTTTTGTCAAGACTTCTTCGTAATGAGTGTAAAGGACCCAAAAATAAAGTTTATGTTAGAATGTTAGATCTCACCTGTTTTTTCACCTCTTTTCTAACCTCTTGAATTTTCATGACTTCTTCGTAAATGTTTTGTCAAGACTTCTTCGTAATGAGTGTAAAGGACCCAAAAATAAAGTTTATGTTAGAATGTTAGATCTAACACGTTTTCTAACACGTTTTCTAACCTCATTTCTACCCTCTTGAATTTGTCATGACTTCTTCGTAAATGTTTTGTCAAGACTTCATCGTAATGAGTGTAAAGGACCCAAAAATAATGTTTAGGTGAAGAGGTGAGATCTCACCTCTTTTTTCACCTCTTTTTTCACCTCATGAATTTCCTTAAGATAGAAAAAATAAAGTTAGTTTTATTTTTTTATTTTGTATGTAAAGATATGATTTCAGGGATTTTTTTGACGAAGTGCCAATCTTCACTTCGTCAAAAAATAACAGTTATCTAATGAAAAAGTGTCATTTTTTTGTATTTGACGAGAATGTCGGGTAGATGGTTAGATCTAACACGTTTTCTAACACGTTTTCTAACCTCATGAATTTTCATGAATTTCCTTAAGATAGAAAAATAAAGTTAGTTTTATTTTGTATTTTTTTGTATAAAAGATATGATTTCAGGGATTTTTTTGACGAAGTGTCAATCTTCACTTCGTCAAAAAATAACAGTTATCTAATGAAAAAGTGTCATTTTTTGTATTTGACGAGAATGTCGGGTAGATGGTTAGATCTAACCTCATTTCTAACCTCATTTTCTACCCTCTTGAATTTGTCAAGACTTCTTCGTAAATGTTTTGTCAAGACTTCTTCGTAAATGTTTTGTCATGACTTCTTCGTAAATGTTTTTGTCATGACTTCTTCGTAAATGTTTTTTCACCTCTTTTTTCAACCCTCTTGAATTTTCATGAATTTCCTTAAGACAGAAAAAATAACGTTAGTTTTATTTTTTTTCTAACTTTTTATCTTGTAGGTAAGAACAGAAATGTCAGTCGAAGCAAAAACATTCACTAACAAATCTAATGGCGAAACATTCACAAAGGCACTTATAACGGTATTGAAGTCTTACGTAGAGACAAGGATGGTTACATTAATGCAACAAATATGTGTCAGCAGTTTAGGAAAGACTTTAGAAAGTTGTTGGGAAAATAAGTCCTGGAAGAGTATTATAAGGCATTTTGTGAAGAATATAGCAACCGCCGGAATTCCGACGGTTGCTTTTTATACAAAATTCATGCAGGAAATTCTTGAGTTTTGGTTGAAAGAATACGGTGGAGCCAAAAGTGGCTCGACCTCAAAAAACAAGCATTTTATGAGCTTACTAAGGGTGTTATGAATGAATTCAAAGGTTATTTACATACATCCTGACCTCGTTCATTTTGTTGCTGAATTCAGCAAAAAATAAAGTTTATGTTAGAATGTTAGATCTAACACGTTTTCTAACACGTTTTCTAACATGGTCTAAAACTCTCGAAAATCATGAAATTTACACCAAAAATAAAGTTTATGTTAGCATGTTAGATCTAACACGTTTTCTAACACGTTTCTAACCTCTTGAATTTTCATGACTTCTTCGTAAATGTTTTGTCAAGACTTCTTCGTAATGAGTGTAAAGGACCCAAAATAAAGTTTATGTTAGCATGTTAGATCTAACACGTTTTCTAACACGTTTTCTAACCTCTTGAATTTTCATGACTTCTTCGTAATGTTTTGTCAAGACTTCTTCGTAATGAGTGTAAAGGACCCAAAAATAAAGTTTATGTTAGCATGTTAGATCTAACACGTTTTCTAACACGTTTTCTAACCTCTTGAATTTTCATGACTTCTTCGTAAATGTTTTGTCAAGACTTCTTCGTAATGAGTGTAAAGGACCCAAAAATAAAGTTTATGTTAGAATGTTAGATCTCACTGTTTTTTCACCTCTTTTCTAACCTCTTGAATTTTCATGACTTCTTCGTAAATGTTTTGTCAAGACTTCTTCGTAATGAGTGTAAAGGACCCAAAAATAAAGTTTATGTTAGAATGTTAGATCTAACACGTTTTCTAACACGTTTTCTAACCTCATTTCTACCCTCTTGAATTTGTCATGACTTCTTCGTAAATGTTTTGTCAAGACTTCATCGTAATGAGTGTAAAGGACCCAAAAATAATGTTTAGGTGAAGAGGTGAGATCTCACCTGTTTTTTCACCTCTTTTTCACCTCTTGAATTTGTCATGAATTTTCCCGAAATAAAAAATAAAGTTAGTTTTATTTTTTTTATTTTTTTATTTTGTATAAAAGATATGATTTCAACAATCGGCACAACAACAATTCAAACAACAGCACCAAACTCGTTAGTCATGAATCCAACATCTATGTTAGTAGAGATGAAAAGCTTCATTCCTTCTTCATATACTTTTGAAACAGAAATCCAGAAGATAAAGCAAGAACTTTTAACATGTAATTTAGACTGTAGTGCGAAAGATGACAACAATGAACAGTATCTTTATGAAATGGAGGACCTCATCGACCATTTACCCAAACTACCTGAAATCCAACAACAAAAACTCACTATTCCTGAATTCGATGAAATAGAAGTGAAACCAACTGACTCAGTAGAAATAAAGAAGTTCATACGAAAGGTAAACTATGAGTTTCTAGGATTTCATTGCAACCATAAGGTTATGGACAAAGATTGCGACATGGTATATAAGAACATCTCTGACATATATAAATCTGAAGAATTTAAGACCTACGACAACTTTGTTTCGTTAGTTGCTGAATGTGTTTGGGAAATAAGAGATAAAGATAGAAGAGGCAAAGTATGGAACAAACAAATAAGACCCGCTATGTTTGAGATGAAGAGAGCAATTGACGCTTTAGTTGTTTTAGCTGGTTTTATTTCAATGTATAACGCAAAAATGAACCCGCAATGTTCTAAATGTAAAGCAGCAATGAGGAAATATAACTACTCCGTCAAAGAGATAGAACGTATGAAAGAACGACTATGCAGATTTAAAGAAAGAAGCAGAAAAACCAGCAGAAAATAAAATGGACATGTTAGAATTTCTGAACAAAAACTATCCAACAGCAGAAGATTTCCTTCTATCTGACGTCAAGAAGAAATATAAAGAAACCTTCGGTATCGTTAAAACATTCGATGTACTAAAAGAAGAAATAGAGGCTACAAAACTGTTTAGAGTCATGAACCATCGCAACATATACCATGTAAAACGCTTGTGAAAAAAAGAGGTGAGAAAACAGGTGAGAAAACAGGTGAGATCTAACATGCTAACATAAACTTTATTTTTGCTGAATTCCGTATGAAAATTCATGAGTTTTGTGTGTTTTAGACCATGTTAGAAAAGAGGTTAGAAAACGTGTTAGATCTAACATGCTAACATAAAATATATTTTTGGTCATTTACAATGAAGTCTTGACAAAACATGGAATCTCTTCCCTCGGAAAACCGAGAGAAGCAATCATATGACAAAGTCTTGACAAAACATTTAAGTTCGATGAAGTCTTGAAATTTTATGAGTTTTGTATGTTTTAGACCATGTTAGAAAACAGGTGAGAAAACGTGTTAGATCTAACATGCTAACATAAAATATATTTTTGCTGAAAAAATGACCAAATTTCATGAGTTTGTTGTGTATTTAGACCATGTATAGAAAACAGGTGAGAAAACGTGTTAGATCTAACATGCTAACATAAAATATATTTTTGCTGAAAAATGACCAAATTTCATGAGTTTTGTGTGTTTTAGACCATGTTAGAAAATTTTTCAGACTTCTTCGTAAATGTTTTGTCAAGACTTCTTCGGTAATGGTGTAAAGACCCAAAAATAAAGTTTCATGTATAGATAATGTTATATCTACACCTTTTCATTTTCAACCTCTTTCTAACTCTTGGATTTTCATGATTCTTCGTTAAATGTTTTTGTCAAGCTATCTTCGTTAAGAGTGGTAAAGACCCAAAATTAATGTTTAGGTTAGAAGTGTTAGATACTTTTCACACGTTTTAAACTCTTTTACATTTCAGACTCTCAAGTTTTCGTCATTATGTACAAAATATTAGTAAAAGATGTAGTCCACTCTTCCAACTTTTCAAGCCATGATTTAAGATAGAAGTAGTTTTTATTTTTTTATTGTTTATGTAAAGATATGATTTCAGGGAAATTTTGACAGGCAAATCTTCACTTCGTCCAAAAATAACAGTTATCTAAGAAAAAGTGTCATTTTTTTGTATTGACGAGAATGTAGGGTAGATGGTTAGATCTAACCGTTTTCTAACACGTTTTTCTAAAACCTTCATGATAAATTCTTCATGAATTTCCTTAGATAGAAAAAATAAAGTTAATTTATTTTGGTATTTTTTTGTATAAAAGATTGATTTCAGGGATTTTTTTGACGAAGATGTCATCTCACTTCGTCACAAAAAATACAGTTATGCTAATGAAAAACTGTCATTTTAGTATTTGACGAAGTGGGGTAGATGGTTAGAATCTAACCTCTTATCGTAACCTTCATTTCTACGCTCTGAATTTGTCAAGGATTCTTCGTAAATGTTTTTGTCAAGACTTCTTCGATATGTTTTGTCAATGACTTCTTCGTAATGTTGATTCATGGACTTTTGCGTAACATGTTTTATTCACGCTCTTTCTTCACCGCTCATTTGATTTTCATGGAATTTCCTTTAAGAACAGAAAAATAACGTTAGTCTTTATTTTTTTTTCATAATTTTTATCTTGTAGGTAAGAACAGAAGTGTCAGTCGAAGCAAAAACTTCACATAACCAAATTCTAATGGATCGAAACATTCACAAAAGGCACTCTATAACGGTATTGAAGTCTTACGATAGAGCAAGGATGGTTACATTAATGCAACAATATATGTGTCAGCAGTTTAGGAAGACTTTAGAAGTTGTTGGAAATAAGTCCTGGGAACAGTATTATAAGGCATTTTGTGAGAGATATAGCAACCGCCGAATTCCGTACGGGTTGCTTTTTTATACAAATTCATGCGGAAACTTTCTTGAGTTTTGGTTGAAAAGAATACGGTGGAGGCCAAAAAGGCTCACGACCTCAGAACCAAGACATTTTATGCAGCTTACTAAGGGTGATTATGAATGATAAAGGTTTACATTCATGACTCGTTCAATTTTGTTGCTGAATTCAGCAAAAATAAAGTTCTATGTTTAGAAATATGTATAGATCTAACAAACGTTTTCTATACGACGTTTTCTAACATGTGGTCTAAAACTCTGGAAAATCATGAAATTTACACCAAAAATAAAGTTTATGTAGGCATGTATTCTAAACACGTTTTCTAAACACACGTTTTACTAACTCTTTGATTTTCATGACTTCTTCGTAAATGTTTGTCAAGAACTTCTTCCGTATGAGTGTAAAGACCAAAAATAAGTTTATGTTCTAATGTAATAGATCTAACACAGTTTTCTTAACACGTTTTCTAACCTCTTGAATTTTATACTTTCTTCGTAATGGTTTGTTCAAGACTTCTTTCGTAATTGAGTGAAGACGCAAAATAAAGTTTATGTTAGAATGTTAGATCTCACCTGTTTTTTTACATCTTTTCTAACCTCATTGAATTTGTCAAGATTTCTTCGTAAATGTTTTGTCCAGACCTTCTTCGTAAATGTTTTGTCATGACTTCTTTCGTAAATGTCTTTGTCACTGACTTTCGTAAATGTTTTTTCCACGCTCTTTTTTCACCCTCTCTGAATTTTTCATGAATGTTCCTTAGAGAACAGAAAAAATACGTTAGGTTTATTTTGTTTTTCTAAAACTTTTATCTTGTAGCGTTAAGAACAGAGAATGTTCAGTCCGAAGCAAAAAACATTCATAACAAAATCTAATGGGAATCATTCAAAGGCACTTATAAAGGGGCTCAGCGGTATTTGAAGTCTTACGCTCAGAGACAAGGATGTTAGTTATAATGGCAACAATATGTGTCACATTTAGGAAAGACTTGTAGAAAGTTGTTGAAATAAGTCCTGGGAAGAGTATTAATAAGCATTTTGTGAAGATATAGAACCAGCGCGGAATTTCCGACGGTTGCTTTGTTATACAAAAATTTCATGCAGGAAATTCTTGAGTTTTGGTTGAAAGAATACGGTGGAGCCAAAAAGTGGCTCACATGCAAACAAGCATTTTATGAGCTTACTAAGGGTGTTTATGAATGAATTCGAAATGGTATTTACATAACATCCTGAAACCTCGTTCATTTTGTTTGCTGAATTCAGCAAATAAAGTTATACTGTTAGACTGTTAGATCTACACGTTTTACTAACACGTTTTTCTAACATCGAGTCTAAAACTCTCCGAACATCCAATCTCATGAAATTAGACCAAAAATAAAGTTATGTTGCATGTTAATCTAACTCTTTCTATAACACGTCATTCTAACCTCAAATTGAATTTTCATGACTTCTTCGTACACATAGTTTTGTCAAGACATCTCTCTCTGTAATCGAGTGTTAAAGGACAAATAAATTATCGTATCATGTTAGATCTAACCGTTATTCTAACAGTCTTTCTAACTCTTGAATTTTTCATGACTTCTTTCGATAAATGTTTGTCGAAGACTTTCTTCTAATGAGTGTAAGGAACCCAAAATAAGTTTATGTTAGAATGTTAGATCTCAACCTGTTTTTTCACCTCTTTTTCTAACCCTTTTGAATTTTATGACTTCTCTCGTAATGGTTTGTCATCAAGAACTCTCGGTATGAGTGTAAAGGCCAACCAAAAATAAAGTTTATGTTTGAATGTTAGAATCTAACACGTTTTTAAGCACAGTTTTTCTAACCTATCTTCTACCTCGTTGAATTTTGATCATGACTTCTATCGTAAATGTTTTGTCTACAGACTTTATGGTAATGAGTGTAAAGGACCCAAGATAAGTTTAGGCTGAAAGAGGTGAGATGTCACCTCTTTTTTCACGTTTTCTCTTATTTTCACTATGAATTTCCCTTAAGATAGAAAAATAAGTTAAGTTTTATTTTTTATTTTGTATGGTAAGATTGTTTCAGCGGATTTTTTTGACCGTAGTGCCATCCTTCACTCGTCAAAAAATAACAGTTATCGTAATGAAAACGTGTTTCATTTTTATGTATTTGACGAGACATGGTGGGTTAGATGGTTGAATCTACACGTTCCTTACACTTTTACTCAATAACCCTCATGAATTTCATGGAATTTCCTTTAAGATAGACAATAATAAAGTTAGCTTTTATTTTGTATTTTTTTGTATCAAAAGATATGTTTCGAGGATTTTTTGGACGAAGTGTCAATCTTCCACTTCGATCAAAAAATACAGTATCTATGAAAAAGTGTATTTTTTCTGTATTTGACGAGAATGTCGGGTAGATGAGTTAGACTCTAACCTCATTTTTAACTCATTTCCTCCTCTTGGAATTTGTCAAGACTTCTTCGTAATTTTTGTCAAGACTTCTTCGTAAATGTTTTGTCATGACTTCTTCGTAAATGTTTTGGTCGAATGACTTCTTCCGTAAATGTTTTTTACCTCTTTTTTTCAACCCTCTTGAATTTTCAGAATTTTCCTTAGACAGAAAAAAAACGTTAGTTATTATTTTTTTTCACTTTTTATATATGTTAGGTAAGACTAACAGAAATGTCAGTCGAAGCCAAAAACATTCACTTAACAAATTCTAATGGCGAAACATTCACAAAAAGGCACTTAAACGTATTTGAAGTCTTACGTAGAGACAGGATGGTTACATTAATGCACAAATATGTGATCCAGCAGTTTAGCGAAGAGCTTTAGAAAGTGTTGGAAAATAATCCTGGGAAGAGTATTATAAGGCAATTTTGTGAAGAAGAATATATGCAACGCGCTGCCGTGAATTCGACGGTTGCTTTTTATACAAAATTCAGTGCAGGAAAATTCATTGAGTTTTGGTTGAAAAATACGGTGGGAGCCAAAAAGTGCTCGACTCAAAACAAGCATTTTCAGTGAGCTTTAACTAAAGGTGTTATGAATGAATTCAAGGTATTTACATACAATCCTGACCGGTCGTTCATTTTTGTTGCTTGAATTCGCAAAATAAAGCTTTATGTTAGAATGCGTTAGATCTAACAACGTTTTCTAACACGCTTTTCTAACACTGGTTCTAAACTCTCGAAAATCATGAATTTACACCAAAAGATAAGTTTATGTTAGCAGTTAGATCTAAACGTTTTCTAACACGATTTCTAACTCTAGAATTATTCATGACTTTCGTAATGTTTTTGTCAGACTTCTTCGTACATGAGTGTAAGGGAGGACCCAAAAATAAAGTTATATGTTCTAGACATGTAGATCTCACTTTTTTTTCACCTCTTTTCTAACTCCTGATTTCATGACTTCTTCGTAAATGTTTTTGTCTCAGACTTCTCTATTAATGAGTGTGTAAAGGCACAAAATAAGTTTATGTTAGAATGTTAGATCTAACACGTTTTCTAACACGTTTTACCTCAAACCTCATTTCTTGTACCCTCTTGAATTTGTCAGACTTCTTCGTAAACCTGTTTTCGTCAACGACTTCATCGTAATGAGTGTCAAGGCGGCCCAAATCATAATGTTAGGGTGAAGAGGTGAGATCTTTCACTCTTTTTTTCACTCTTTTTTTACCTCATGAATTTCCTTTAGATAGAAAAAATAAAGTTAGTTTTATTTTCTTATTTGTATGTAAAGATATGATTTTAGGGATTTTTTTGACACTAGAAGTGCCAAGTCTTCCACTCGTCAAAAAATACAACCAGCATTAATCTAATGAAAAGCGTGTCCATTTTTTGTATTTGACGAAGAATGTCGGGGTACAGATGGTTAGATCTAACACTTTTCTAACACGTTATCTAAACTCATGAATCTTATCATGAATTTCCTTAAGATAGAAACAAATAAGTTAGTTTTAATTTTTGTATTTTTTTGCTATAAAAGATCTATGATTTCAGGATTTTTTTGATGAAGTGCTCAATCTTCACTCGTTTCAAACAATAACAGTTAATCTAAATGAAAAGTGTCATTTTTTGTATTTGACGAGAATGTCGGCTAGCATGGTTAGATCTACACTCATTTCTACCTCACTATTCTACCCCTCTTGTGAATTTAGGTCAAGACTCTTCTTCGTTAACTGTTTTGTCAAGCTTCTTCAGTAAATGTTTCATGTTTCGTAAATGTTTTCTTCATAGAACTGTATCTTCGATGACTTTCTAATGTTTCTCAACCTCTTCTATTTCACCTCTGAATTTTTCAGAATTTCTTAAGACAGAAAAAATATACGTTAGTTTTTTACTTTTTTTTTTTCTAAACTTTTTATCTTGTAGTAAGAACAGAAATGTCAGATCGAAGCAAAACATTCCACTAAACAAATCTAAATGCGAAACATTCACAAAGGGCATTATAAACGGTATTAGTCTTAGTAGAGACAGATGGTTACATCTAATGCAACAAATATGTTCAGCAGTTTAGGACAAGACTTTAGAAAGTTGTTGGGAAAATTAAGTCCTGGAAGAGTATATATAAGGCATTTTGTGAAGAATATAGCAAGCGGCGAGTTCGCCTCGAGGTTGCTTTTTATACAATAATTCATCGCGATAAATTCTTGAGTTTTGTTGAAAGTACGGGTGGAGCCAAAAGTGCTCGACCTCAAAACCAAGCATTTTATGAGCTTACGGTAAGGGTGTTATGTGAATTCCAAAGGTATTACATACATTCCTGACCTCGTTCATTTTGTTGGCTGAATTCAGCCAAAAATAAAGTTTATGTATAGAATTTGTATAGAATCTAACACGTTTTCTAACACGTTTTCTAACATGCGTCTAAACTCTCCGAAAATCACCTGAAATTATACATTATCGTGAAGAAAAATGTTCCAATAAAGTCATCTATATGTGCATGTCTATCGACTACGATGTTTTCAGATACGTTGTCTAACCTCTGATTTTCACTTTCTTCGTAATGTTTTGTCAAGACTTCTTCGTTAATTGAGTGTAAAGGAACGCCAAATAAAGTTATGTTAGCATGTTAGATCTAAACACGTTTTCTACACGTTTTCTAACGCTCTTGAATTTCTCATGACTTCTTCGTAAATGTTTGTCAAGACTTCTTCGGTATGAGTGTAAGGACACAAAAAATAAATTATGTTAGCATGTAGATTAACACGTTTTCCTAAACGTTTTCTAACGCCTCTTGAATTTTCATGACTTCTTCGTAAATGTTTGTCAAGACTTCTTGTAATGCGTGTAAGGACCAAAATAAGTTTAATGTGTAGAATGTTAGATCTCACGCCTGTTTTTTCACGCTCTTATTCTTCTAACCGCTCTGAATTTTCATGACTTCTTCGTAATGTTTTTGTCAAGACTTCTTCGTAATGAGTGTAAAGGACGCAAAAATAAAGTTTATGTATGAGAATGTTAGATCTAACACGTTTTCCTAACCACAGTTTTCCTAAGCCTCATTTCTACCCTCTTGAATTTGTCCATGGACTTCTTCGTAATGTTTTGTCAAGACTCGTCATCGTAATGATGTAAAGGGACCCCAAACATAATGTTTAAGTGAAGAGGTGGATCTACCTGTTTTTCACACTCTTTTTCACTCTTTGATATTTGTTCTGATGAATTTTCCACGAAAAGAAAAAATAAAAGTTAGATTTTATCTTTTTTTTATTTTTTATTTTGTATTAAAGATTATATTCAACAATCGGCACAACAACATTCAAACAACAGCACAAACTCGTTAGTCATAATCCAAACATCTATCGTTATAGTACAGATGAAAAGCTTCATTCCTTCTTCATTATACTTTTGAAACAGAAATCGCAGAAGATAAAGCAGAACTTTTAACATGTAATCTTAGACTGTAGTGCGAAGATTTGAACAATTGAACAGTACTCATTTATGAAATGGAGGACTCATCGACCATTTACCCAAAACTTACCTGAAATCTCAAAACAAAAACTTCACATATTCCTGAATTCGATGAAATAGAAGTGAAACCAACTGACTCAGTAGAAATTAAATGAAGTTCATCACGAAAGGCTAAACTATGAGTTTCTAGGATTCGATTGCAACCATAAGGATTAATGCGACTAAAGATTGCCGACATGGTATATAGAAGCATCTCTGACATATATAAATCTGAAGATTTTAAGACCTACGACAAATTTTGTTCGATTAGTTAGCTGAATGTGTTTGGGAAATAAGAGATAAAGATAGGAGAGGCAAAAGTATGGAACCAAACAAATAGACCGCTATGTTTGAGATAAGAGAGCATTGACGCTTTAGTTGTTTTAGCTGGTTTTATTTCAATGTATAACGCAAAAAATACGAACCCGCAATGTTCTAAATGTAAAGCAAGCAATGAGGAAATATAACTCTCCGTCAAAGACGAATAGAACGTATAGAGAAACATTCGACTATCGCAGATTTAACAAGAAAGAAGCAGAAAACCAGCAGAAATAAAATGGACATGTCTAGAATTTCTGACAACAACTATCCAACAGCCAGAAGATTTCTTCTATCTGACGTCAAGAAGAATATAAGAAACCTTCGGTATTCGTTAAACATTCGATGTACTAAAAGAAGAAATAGAGGCTAAAAAACTGTTTAGAGTCATGACCATCGCAAACATTACCAATGTAAAACGCTTGTGAAAAAAAGAGGTGAGAAAACAGGTGAGAAAACAGGGTGAGATCTACATGCACATAAACTTTCATTTTTGCTGAACTTCCGTATGAAAAATTATGAGTTTTGTGCTGTTTTAGACCATGTTAGAAAGAGGTTAGAAAAAGTGCTTAGATCTAACATGCTTAACTAAAATATATTTTTGTGCTCACGTTATTTACAATGAAGTCTGACAAACATGGAATCTCTTCCCGCTCGGAAAACGGAGAGAAGCAATTTATATGAAAGTCTTGACAAACATTTTATAGTCTCGCTGAACGAGTTTGCACATAGAATTTAAGATTTGAGTTTTGCATATGTTTTTAGACATGTAAGAAAACAGGTAGAAAACGTTTAGATTAACTATGCTTAACAGTAAAATATATTTTTGCTGAAAAATGACAATTTTTCATGAGTCTTGTGTGTTTTAGACATTTAAGAAAACAGGTGAGAAAACGTGTTAGATCTAACATGCTAACATCAAAATATATTTTGGCTGAAAATGACCAAATTTATGAGTTTCTGTGTGTTTTAAGACCTATGTTAGAAAAGAGGTGAGAAACACGGTGAGGAATTCACCTCTTCAACCAAAATATTATTTTTGGCTGAAAAATGACAAATTTCTATTTCCCTTAAGACAGAAAAAATAAACGTTAGTTTTATTTATTCATTTATTTTTATTTTGTACTGTAAGAACGAAATGTTCAAACATTGAGTTTGACAACAGTTAGAAAAGATAAGACAATGACACCGATAAGTGGTTTAGAATAGGGTTTAAACGTAAGACTGGATACAATTTAGACTATATGTCATTGAAGAAACAGAGATGATCTCTTGTCAGACATAATATTCCATTCTGGACAGAATTTTTTAAGTTCCTGTTAATTGATTTTTCTAGTGTTCAAAATTTGTGTTCATTCGACCTCTCGTATCCTGAGCTTATGATTCGGTAAGATTCTATGAGAACTGCAGCATATCTTAATAGAAAAGCTGTATAGCAATAGTTTTGTTTATGGTTTAGACCCAGTTGTCTGGAATAACCTTTCAATAACATATGGGTCTCATTCGTACGGAAAGTGCAGGCCCCCTTAGTCAGCAAGGTGAAGGCATTTACTTCTACATCGTTCAGTAAACGACGGGCTCGAATCAAAAGAGATATAAGTAGGAAGAAATTATAATATTAATCAAAGATATGACAGTACACGTCAATAGAGTCAAGGTCTGTTGTTTGCTAATGATATGAGAGCTGCAGAAACGAACTACTTGAAAAGTTTTGAGAATATATGGTGGCTCCCATAATAAGTAAAGGAAACGTTTAGTAGATGAAGATAGATAAAGCTATAAATTATTTGACGAGTTGCCTGAACAATACATGTAAAGCGTTTATTCTTTTGGTCTTTTGTGAAAGTCAAAAAATCAACGCTTATTAAAAATTTTTTTAAAAACTACTTTTTTATTTTGTATGTAAGACAAGATAGATGTCAACAACAGAGAAACAACACAGTTATAGTCGCATGAAGCTATAAATGAAGAATACGAGTACATACAGTCTAACAAACAACTCGTCCATTCGTTTCGGTCAAAGACGATATGTAGCCGAATGCAAGTATTTTTGACAGCCTGTTTTGCTACCGATACTTAAGAACACCAAGACTGGTTTAGAACGCGAAAGACACAGAACTTTGAGGCGAAAGCACGAGCGGAGCATACTTTTTTCTGAAAACAGTGAGAACAGCGTGTAAGTTAAAACCGCAGTCGCCACAAACTCTCATGAAATCGTGCAAGAACAGCGAGTAAGTAAAAAACCGCAGTCGCCAAACTCTATGAAAACAGTGAAGAACAGCGAGTAAGTGAAAAAACCCCAGTCGCAAAAACTCTATGGAAAATCGTGAAAAAATTGCCAAACCGGTTTTGAGAGTGATATTTGTACATAGACTTCTTGTAACTGTTGCCAATGTGGGCTGTCGCCTGGCGATTTACGCTTGTATATTTACAGACTTTCTTGACGAAATTCAATAGACAAAACGTGAAGAGATGGAAAAAGCTTGAGCAAAAGACAAAGCATTCAGCAAAAAGAATACCACGTTCGGTACCAAAAAGGAAAGGAAAAGAATATAGTATATGATTTATACTGAAGAGTTGGAGAAAGAAGAAGACAGAGATATGGTTATGTTGCTATTTAGTCAGAAGAAACACAAAAGCTTTTACGACTGCTAAGATTACAAATCTGAACAGAAATTGGTTCTATCGCAGGAAAGACTGTACTCGTTTCCAATGACACCGAATGAAGATGTGAAACAAATAGTTCAAGTACGTTACTCAAACACACTATGATATTAAAGGTTGTACAAACGTTACATTCAAGAAAGATTTGTCATTGTTAAAGGAAAAAATAACAGGAGTATTTTTGACGCTCAAACAAGTTAGGGTAAATGAACTCTTTATTTTACAAGCTGTGACTTTTTACAACTTTGAACTTTGTTTGCTAGATTGAATTCTTGAAAGAAGTTGATGAGGGTCTTGTATGATTTGTACTTCTCCATAGTTCATGTCTGTCAAACTTACCTATCTCTCTCAACTCTTCCATATACGTGTTTATGGTGACGCCGCAGTAGGTAAGTTGACGACATGAAACTATGGGCAGGAAGACAAAGTCATACAGACCCTCCATACTTCTTTCAGAATTTCATATCTACGCAACAAAGTGTTCAAATTTGTAAAAGTCAGCTTGAAAATAAAGAGTGGGGGGATCCTAGTAATTAGATATAGTCGAATGACCTCCGCTCGCTCTAGTCTCTCCTATTCATTATGATAACATCATATATATTAATAGAGCATGGATAAGATATAGTGCACTCTCCATTGATCTCCTGAGTTGTCACTTTGCCACTTACCATAACATTTATCCATATCATAGTGTGTTTGAGGTAACGTATCTTGAACTTATTTGTTTCACATCTTCATTCGGTGTCATTGAATCGGTAAGTTTTCGCGATAGAACCAACTTCTGTCAGATTTGTATAGAATCTTACTGCAAGGTCGCGTAAAGAGCTTTTGTTGTTTCTTTGATAAATGCAACATAACCATATCTCTGTTCTTTCTTCTCCTAATCTCTTCAGTATCTAAATCAATTACTTATAGTTCTTTTCCTTTCCTTTTGGTACCGAAACGTGGTATTCTTTTCTGAATGCTTTTTGTCTTTTGCTCAAGTTGTTTCTCCGATCTTCTTCACGTTCTTCTTGTCTATGAATTTCGTCCAGAAGTTTCTTGTAATATTACCAAAGCATAACGAGGCGAAGCCCACATTGCACAGCCATTTACAGAAGTCTATGTACATAATATCCTCTCAAACCGTTTTGGCAATTTTTCACGATTTTCATAGAGGTTTTGGCGGATGGGGTAATTTTTATTACTCGCTGTTCTTCCACTGTTTTTGTGTGTGCGTTTCGCGCGTGAGAACTGACTGGTATATATATATATATTGATTGACTTCTCTGCACGCAGTCTGGCGTTAATCTGCCGGTTTTTTACTTACTCGCTCTTGTTCTTCACTGTTTCAGAAAAAGTATGTTCTCGCTGTGCTTTCGCTCAAAAAGTTTTCTTGTGTGCTTTGGTCTCCTAACCAGTCTTGTGGTTTCTTAGTATCTGGAGCAAACATGCTGTCAAAATTACTTGCATTTCGTACATATCGTCTTTGCCGAACGAATGGACGGGTTGTTTGTTCATACTGTATCTTACTTCGTATTTTCATTTATAGTTACATGGACTATAACTGTTGTTGTTGTTCTTCTGTTGTTGACATATTCTGTCTTACTTACCAAATAAAATATTTATAAAAATTTAGCGTTAATTATTTTCTGACTTTCACCAAAAGACAAAAATTACGCTTTAATGTATTTTTCGCAACTTGTTTTTTTTTAATAATTTTTAGCTTTTCTACTCTCATCTACTTCAGAGTTTCTTTACTTTATGGGAGACATTATATTCTCAAATTTTCAAGCTAGCTTTAGTTTCTGCAGCTCTCATACATTTAGCAAACACCAACCTTGCTCTATTGACTGTACTTCATATCTTTGAGTTATATTATATATTCTTTCTATTCTATCTCTTTGTATGACAGTCCTTCGGTTTCGAACGATGTAAAGTAGGCCTTCACTGCAACGTTCGTATGAATACCATATGTTATGAAGATTTATCCAACAACTGGGTCTACCATAACAAAACCTTGGTATAGACTTTTGTCGTATAAGATATGCTGCAGTTCCATAGAATTCTTACCGATATTCATAAGCTCAGGACTTCTTGTCAAAAAATTTTCTGGACCTAGAAGCATTCTACCAGTCCTTTGTTTTCAGATGGGGAGATAATAATGGTCTGACAAGAATATTTGTTGTTATTTCTTTGAGTATTTTACGTTTAATACTATTCTAACCACTTTGGTGTGTCATTGTCTATCTTTCTCTGTTTCAAACTCAATGTTTGTCATTCTGTTTCTTACTACAAAATAAAATAAATAAAATAAAACTAACTTCTATTTTTTCTGTCTTAAGGGAAATTCATGAAATTGGTCATTTTCAGCAAAAATATATTTAGGTCGAAGGTGAGAATCTCACCTGTTTTCTCACTCTTT